>NC_091984.1:69978995-70299492 GCF_044704955.1 Pristiophorus japonicus | reverse complement strand
ATCTGAGCTTCCGACCCATAGCCTCACTACCTCCGTAACATTGCCCATATCAGCTTGTCACCTGCTGAATCCCTCATCCATGCCTTTGCTCCCTCTAGGCTCGACTATTCCACTGCTCTCCTGGCCGGCCACCCACTCTCCGTAAACTTGAGCTCATCCAAAGCTCGGCCTCCGGAACTTAACTTGTGTGAGTTCTGTTCACCCATCACCCCTGTGCTCATTGACTTACAATGAGTCCCGGTCCCGTAATACTTCAATTTTAAAATTCTCATGCTGGGTTTCAAATCTCTCCATGACCTCACTCCTCCCTATCTCTGTAACCTCCTCCAGCCCTACAACCCTCCAAGATATCTGCGCTCCTCCAATTCTGGCCTGTTACGATTCCCTGATTTTAATCGCTCCACCATTGACAGCCGTGCTTTCAGCTGCCTAGGTCCTAAGCTCTGGAATTCCCTCCCTAAACCTTTCTGCTTCTCCACCAATGTTCCCTCCCTTTTTTTTGGTGCGCAGCTCCTTTAAGTGGCTGCGCGGCCCATTCAAATTTTCGCGCATGTACGGTTTCTCCCAAATAAAAGCCGGTGAGCAGACTGCGCGGGACCTCCAGACCGCCATGTGGACATGCAGCTTAGCGGGAACATAGCTCTCCATCCCGCTCTCCTCCTTTAAAGGTACTCCTCAAAACCTACCTCTTTGACTAAGCTTTTGATTATATGTCCTGATATCTCCTTCTGTGGTTCGGTATCAAATTTTGTTTGATAACACTCCTGTGAAGTGCCTTGGAACGTTTTACTATATTGCAGATGCTATATAAATGCAAGTTGTTGTTGTTGATTACTGTTGGCAGAAGTGGAAGCCAGGCTGGTGATAGCCAGCTTTTGTTTTGCTGCTGTGAATAACCCTTTCCCATTTCCGTTGCTGACACCAACTAGCCACATAGAGATTTCACCAATAGGAAGCAGAAACTGCAAATCCTCAAAGCCACTCAACTGAACTATAACCAGGTTTTGACAAACATTCAATATCATAGATTCTTCTTTTAGCTTGTCTATGAGGTCAAGCTAATGTATGAGTGTAGAAGGGGTGGCAGCATGCTATTCAACTCGGGGAGAGTATCACAGATGCTTGCCACATCCCCACCTGCCCGAAACCCACTCCCAGTTAAAATCCCCCCTTCACATTTGAAATGACTCTGCCACTGGATGACATTTATTTCACCACTAACTCATTTTATGAGTTTTTGACATGGTTATGATTGAGTCAATTCTGAAGCCCTAAACAGAGAGCCCATCAGCACCTGCTGTACTATAGAGCGAGCCCCAGCACCAGAATCAGACTCCTTTATTTACAGCTTTTGTTTCATGACTCCTCAATTTCTCAGTGTTAATAAATAAAAATCTCCAGGTGAAAACCAAGAGGAACATTTCAGTGTTGGGAAAAACTGCACACTTATTCACTTAGTCTCTTTTACTAATTACTCCCATGGTAGCGCAGATAATAGTGTCTTAGAACATAAGTGTTCCACCATGTTAACACCTAACATTTCTGCTTCGAAGATGGAGCTGTGATTAACCACATCTGTCTACTTAAAGCCACAAGGTCTAATTGCTGTAAATCCTGAGGTCAATTAAAGGTTAATTGCTGTTGGTGATGGAAGTTTCCAGATTGACATGTGCTTGTAACTTTCTATCTCCAGGTCAAAACACCTTTGTTTCTCATTTATACTTATGAAAAAGTGTGATGTCTGAAGTGTGATCAATGCATAACAGACATAAGACTTTTACACAGATAGGGGGAAGTTTTAGTTTGTGTGTAGAGACCAAATTGTAAACTTGTTTATGTAAAAATTGTACCACGTAACACAGAGGAAATCTTCTCCCATACATATTCTTGGAAATACTTTGATCTAATGTTACTTGATTTAAAAAATGAAAAACATTGTAAACTGTTTAAAACAATTTTAACATAATAATCACTTCTGTGACTTCCCTTCTGATGGACAGAAGGCAAATGGAAGCTCCAAAGACACCAACAACATGCATTTTAAGACCCTTCATATAATAAAGCAACACATGGTCCTTCAGAAGGGGAAGGTGTATGAACCAGAGCAGGAAATTGGGAAGAAGTTCGGGGAGGTAGCCGAAGACACATGTTAAAGGGGTGGATTCTGAGAAGGCTTCTGATGGGAGGCACATGAATCGAAATCTCAGAGGGTAGGGTAGTGATGACTGAAGAATGGTCCATCAGTTATGGAGTGGAGGGAGAGGTTGACACACATTAGATCAGAGTATTTTTCACGTCAGACGCCATCTCCATATGTACCCAAAATAGTATGCTGTACACAGAATCAAATCTTGAGACCCACTATCATTTGTGGATTTCAGCGAGTTGAACCCATTGGTAATACTGTTACTTTTTATGTAAAGTTGATTTTGAATATTAAAATTCAGGTATTTATCAGGAAAAACACAAAAAAGTACATTCCGAATACAAAGAAATTTACAATACACATGGCTATCAATCAATTATATTCAGTTATAAATAAGTTCATCCAATATCCTCACCTGATCACACATTCAATGGTTACATCTTTCCCTAAGAAAACCTAAAATAGGCACATAAAAAATATATAAACCAGGAAGGTTCTAGGTTTGATTTTGAAACTAGAACTTTGCTTTCAGTGCAGTTTAGACTCAAATGGCTAATAACAAGCTTTGGCCAACTTCTCATGCAGCCTGAGCTGGTTGGTAATACTGATTGGTTCTCCTTTTCTGCCACACACCTCAGAAAGGGGCATTTCCATCGGGAAACCCATTGCTGCCAGATAAGGTCCAATTGCAAAAAACAAACAATTGGCACAAAGGTTTATGAAAACCACAGGGTCAGCAGAAAACAAATAAGAAAAATTGATTAAAAAAGGCCAACATGTATGGATACTCACCACTATCTCATAACTTTGGGCATCATTTCACATGAGCAGGATTATGAATAGATGCCCTGATTGCTTGAATATCAGGAAGTGGTGTGCAGGTCATCGACATCCCTGCCCAGACCAAAAGGTGGATGAAGGTCTGGTGTACTAAAACTTTGTCCGATTTACATCATTAAATCAGGGGATCAGATCGGAAAATCCAGGCTCAGGTCTGTGTCAAGTGAGTTTATCTCCACTGGGTTGTGACAGTTGTCCTTAGCACTTCAAGACAACAGAGGGGAAAGGTTAACCAGATTTCCAGCTCCTAATTCCCTGACTCCATAGACGCAAAAAATAGTAAACCTAATGTCGTACAACGCAGCACAAGATGCTACATTAAAATTGCAATTTGATATCACTCCTAAGATAATGATGTCAAGATCAGTGGAATATTTTATCACTACTGATATCTTTTCATGAGTGATATTTAAATGAAACTGACCTGTATTTAAATCATTCACATATGATATAAAAGGAATGCATAAATTCTGAACAGGTGAATTAAAGAGTTTTCCCACCTGATCAGTGCTGTGGCTGTTATACAGCACCTTTGGCACCAGTGTGTTCCATTTGCCACACCACGCATTATAAAAATGTTTTGAAACTAATTGCTCCACTGCCGTTCATTCTTTTCCTCTCCCTTATCATCTTCCCCCTCTTCTGAGGTGTTGCCTTTTACTGGGATACTGCCAGAGCCCTCCTTTGCTCCTTGTCCAAATGGCTGTTTTACATTTGAACATGAGCCTAATCACAGCCTCATCCAACACACAAACATTCACTATCTAGCGAGCAATTGGGAGTAGGAACTGCGCTGGATTTTTCTTCCTCACCCAACCTTGAAGCACAAAGATTGTAACAACCTTAATGTAATTCAGCCCAGACCAGGGGTCATGCCTGGGATCTTCCAGGTGTGTAGGTCTCAGTACTACGCAAACTATATTTACTCACCGAGTTATCGGGTGTTAAGTCAATTTGCCTCCACCGGAAAAGGATTGGCCATCTTCTCAACTGTACTCAATTGGTAAAATGCTCAACACAGCCAAAAGCTGGGGAGCAAACCTCTGTGCAGATGTCCAAAGCACACATATGTGGAAATCCATCAGCCCTTCCCCAGCAGTGGTGCAAGCAGACAGTGTAACTGCAGCTCAACAGTCACAATGCTGGACAAATTCTGTCACTCCTGCAGGATCAGGTGCAGTGTAAAAATAAAAACTGTTCAATGAGTTATCAGCATTACCTCTGCTTCCCATTGTGCATACTGTGTACTTACAGTAAAGTGATATCATTGTACAATGATTTAATGACAGGCAAGTGCATTATACCACTTACTGAGTGACAAGGTTTACAGTTCTCATATTTAGAACCAAAATGAGAATTCCACATGGTTCAGAAAGAGATAAGCTTAGGATGTGTCACCAAAAATGTGACAGCAAACACCATTTTAAAAGGTTTAACCTCCATTCATTACAAATTACTAACACATGTTTCACAAGGTTACCAGACCTTTATAAACTGGTTATAGCTCTGCATTAAACAGCTTTGCTGCACTCTTCTCAATTAGAGTGGTTTAGTAACTTTATTGCAATGAACATACATTTATAAAAATATTGCACCTTGCAATCAAACAACTGTTGTTTATAATGGAGCAATCCAGCTCTGTTAAACAGTTAAGTGCGAGTTTATAACGGACAATTAAAATGAAGTGTTATTGACTGAGCAAATCAGTACAGAAGAAACCTCCACAGACTAGAAAGTCCATTTTATGAAAACACGGTTGTGCCTTTCTGTTAAAATCATGCTGCCAGGTCACTGAACCCTAAAGAATTACAATGATTGTAACAATGTGCTCTTGCATTGTAATTTTTGGGAGCCTTTCTTCCGGTAATAGACTATATCCTGCTGCCAGTCTATATAGAGTATAGCTAAGCTCAGGCAATTAGATGTGGAGTTTCCAATATCTAATAAATGTCAAAAGAGAGCACATAAAAAGCATTTTTTTAATCAGCCGAGCAAAAACCAGAGCATCTGGAAGTTCTTTCAGTGGAGAGACACATTCCATTATTTTTTTTAAAAAGCATCTGAATGGCAGACCCAATATTAAAAATTGCTTAAAAAACAACAATTGGCACAGTAAGATTGTCAAAATAAATTTCCAGTCAAATTATGAACGAAAACAACTTATTGTTGAGACAGCTTCTTAGAATGACTTTATATATCTGCTATTATGTAAATCAGTATTCTTATCCATTAATACATTTGAATAGTTTGCCAGCATCATGTTAGAATAGTTTGGAGAGATAATTTAAGTGAAGTTTGCACTAGCTGCAGATGGGGTGATCTTAGATACTGCTCTTTAATTTTATTCCTAGAAATGTATCAAGCCCAGGGGTAGCCAATGATAATCTCTCTTCTTTTAACTTAAAAGAACTGTATAACCTGTCATTGTACTAAAGACTTCAAGATCAGGAGCAATGTTAGCTTCCTAATACCTTACTCCAAAGAAGCACCTTGTGCAAATACAAAAGCATAACATTGCCCTTATTCAAATTATTATGTCAATAGGACATTCTCACTTTCGGTCCTGGACCTGGAAGAATGGAGGTGCAGAATTGGTCACATACTTAGAGCTGGTAAACGTTTGAAATCCGAAATATAGCATTTATACGCTGTGCTGCCAGTCACAGGGGGGGATCAAGCAACAGTAGAATTACCAGAAATCCCAACATAGCATTAGTTCACAGGAATACTGACAAAATTTATCCATTTTAGACTTTAAACAGTCAACTAAACTATGCGTCAACTACAAATTAACCTGGAAATCTATCAAACCAGACCACGACCTGCTTTACTCCTATTGTATGGAAATCTTGATCTAATCATAATTTCTTAATAAGAACATAAGAAATAGGAGCAGGAGTAGGCCATACGGCCCCTCGAGCCTGCTCCACCATTAATAAGATCATGGCTGATCTGATCATGGACTCAGCTCCACTTCCCCGCCCGCTCCCCATAACCCCTTATTCCCTTATCGTTTAAGAAACTGTCTATTTCTGTCTTAAATTTATTCAATGTCCCAGCTTCCACAGCTCTCTGAGGCAGCGAATTCCACAGATTTACAACCCTCTGAGAGAAGAAATTTCTCCTCATCTCAGTTTTAAATGGGTGGCCCCTTATTCTAAGATCATGCCCTCTAGTTCTAGTCTCCCCTATCACAAAATCTTCATTCAAATACAATACTGTGCCACTTTTGCACCACACTAAAAACCTTTTTTTTTTCAAACGAGCATTACTTTAATGCTGGCATTAACTATTTAAAATTAATTGGTTAATGGCAAAGTTAAAGTAATACCAATTGGAAAATCTTGGCTTAAATCTCGTCAACCCTGCACAAATTTCTTGTCGTAATAGCAGCAGGCTGTAGGAATCTTACTTGTTTTTGGGAGTCTCTCTCATGGTTTATTTTTCTCCAACTTAGTTATTTTCTTCTGACTCTTACTACCATCTTCAACTTAGTTCTCTTCCGACAGACTCTGTCTATTTTTTCTGTAGCTTGCCTCCCTGTTCCTCTTTAACCCTAATCCCTTGCCTCAGTCTCATTTCATTATCATTCCTCCCCAACATGCTCCTAACAAGTGAATTCCAGTTATGAAATTCCAATGGGCCAAACAACTTCCAATTCATTGGCACGGTAGAGAATTGCTGATCAAAGTACAATGGGTTATATTCGTATCCTTGTTTTCTACACATAAGTATAAAGCTGGGAGTACTTGTAACTATATTTTCGCTAAAATTAGCAAACAGAGAAAAATATACCCTAAAGTTCCCATATGAAAACAATTATGTTCCTCAATAACACTTAAATATGTACAGTAAATATGTTTAGTTAAGCCATTGCAAGTTTTTCCTACAAAGAGCAGCATGTTTTAGAACTTGTACCCGTTTTGTACAAAATAGGTTCTTGCTCGGTGTTTGCTGTAGATTCTGTTTAGATGGAATTGCAGAATGAAGGATGTGTTGTGGCACAGACATAAGAATTTACTATTTTTAACTGCAGTTTATAATAATCTTGATCCAACCATAAAATTTTCTGGCAAACCAGTTGTGTGTTTACAAGTATTCAGCTGGATCAGTCTGTCATTACCAATAGCAATGCCCGTCTCTGCACCCAAGCTAGGCCCCAATCCCAAGCAGCCTTGAGTTGGCAGGCCTCCTTCAGTCTTAACAAAATACAGCACATTTGCTTTGCATGATGCAAAAAGCCCATTTATTAGCTACATTGTTTTCAATTAATTTTTTTAAGTTTACCTTTTCTCACCTTTCCTGGCACCAACTCAAGCCATGGCATAATTACACACATACCAGCCATTCTTTATGATTCTATTAGCGCAGACATGATGAGCCAAAATAACCTCCTTCCGTGCTGTAAATTTCTATGATTCTATATGTGATACAGTGAGTACTGAACCATGAGAAAGGAGCCACATCTTGTTCCCACCCAACATCCACATGTTGACTGTCCAGCAGAAGTCACTTGATAAGGATCAAGAACAGAAGTCCTTGGCTGATTTTTCCCCCCTCTCTATAACAGGTGCACCCAGATCAACTGTAGCATCCCTACTGTCGCCCCAGCTGGGAACAGTTGACTCAGCATAGACCATGGGCCATAATTTGTGGCCCCTACGGGCATGTACGAGTGCGCACCCGCCTGTAGGGGCCGCACAAGTTCCGGGTTTAGGCATGCGCTGTGCATGCGCGAAACCCCGGAACTTGCAATCTGTCAAGGTTTCTCTTGACAGATCATCTGCATCCCCAGGGAAAGGGCCTCCTCGGGCGGAATGTTGGGCTATTTGCCCAACTTCTGTCCAGCGAATGCCCGTGAAAGTCTTCCGCCTGCTAAGGCCTGCTTTTACCAGCGTAAGAGTTTTTTAAAAAATTAAAATATTTTTTTCATTCATTTAAACATTAAAATACATGTACAATAAGGTACAGTTATTTTTAGCCGCTTTAAAACATTTAAATTTATTTTCCCAAAAATTAAATTTTTGTTTTAATGTTTAATTATATTGTATTTTAATTAATTTTAAATGTAATTTTTTAAAATTTATTTGTTTTGTTAAATGTGTTTTTATGTGATCCCCATTCATTCTGTATGGAATCCCCATAAGCATGAATGGGGATCCACTTCTTTCATTGGTTGGGCTAGCCCATGTGATCCCAGGGGTGCTTGCGAACCACCTGCGCCCCTGGGATACATGGGCATCTATGCATGTCTGTGCCTAGAGGCCCAGGTCCGCAAGCTTCTGTGGATCCCGAGGCAGAAGGTAAGTACGCAAATGTTTTGCCGGTCAGAGGCCTCCGACCGCAAATTCAAGCCCCATGCATCACGGCATTGGGACCTACTTGATCTGGGTGCTTCAGTTCAAACTGGGTAGCAAATGTTTTGACTGGAGTTATTGGGAGAGCAATCCAGCTTTATTGGCAGATGCCAAGTGAAATCAGCTGGGTTGGTCTACAGTCAGTATATTAGCTGCATGATTTCCAGTTTCCATTGTTTTTCAGCAATTTGCAAACTATAATTACGTTAACATAATAGGAATCTCGTTTTGTTTTATCGTGAGTTTTTTGAGGTGTGGTCGAACATCAGATTATTATTATTCTATTAGATGTAGAATCAAAGTAAATAGGTTGCTATGTGTTTCTACACAAGACATAATATATTCATAGAATCATAGAATCATAGAAATTTACAGCGCAGAAGGGGGCCATTTTGGACCATCGTGTCCGCGCCTGCCGACCGAGAGCTATCCAGCCTAGTCCCAATTTCCAGCTCTTGGTCCGTAGCCTTGTAGGTTACGACACTCTAAGTGCACGTCCAAGTATTTTTTTTAATGTGGTGAGGGTTTCCGCCTCTACCACCCTTTTAGGCAGTGAGTTCCAGACCCCTATTACTTTAAATCTATGTCCCCTGATTGTTGACCCCTCTGCCAAGGGAAACAGGTCCTTCCTATCCACTCTATCTAGGACCCTCATAATTTTATATTACTCAATCAGGTCTCCCTTCAGCCTCCTCTGTTCCAAAGAAAACAGACCCAGCATCTCCAATCTTTCCTCATAGCCAAAATTCTCCGGTCCAGGCAACATTCTTGCAAATCTCCTCTGCACCCTTTCCAGTGCAATCATATCTTTCCTGTATTATGGTGACCAGAACTGCACACAGTACTCCAGCTGCGGCTGGTAAGGAAAATATTTGACGGCAACAGGGCAGAGTGTGAGCATTTCCCTGTGCAGACTGAAACCAGACTTTTCTTCCATTGAAGCTAATATAGAGTTTGCATATATAAGGGGGTCTCATTTGAAATAGTGTAAAATACTGTACAACAGGCAATGTAAGGTGTGTCACAATTCTACTGAACCAGGATTTGAGCAAAACTAGTATTTCAAAAATGTCATGTCAACATGTGCATAGAGTCCATTAGTTCAAGAATGTTAGAAAGGAGGTCATGGCCAGTATAATGCGACAAAAGATATCCACAGGTAATGCCGGTCGGATCTCTCGTGAGTGAGAGCAAGGAGTGAATTATGCTGAACGTGAAGGTGAAGTGCTTCATCAGGACTCATCACTGGTCATTGGCAGAGACCATCACTTCAACAGAGGTTTGTGTTTTGATGACACAGGTGTGCAAACAATACTCCACTAATGGCAGACCATACCTGTGGTGTAGTTATTCAATATGCTGGATATTAGAACATAAGAACATAAGAATTAGGACCAGGAGTAGGCCATCTAGCCCCTCGAGCCTGCTCCGCCATTCAACAAGATCATGGCTGATCTGGCCGTGGACTCAGCTCCACTTACCCGCTCACTCCCCATAACCCTTAATTCCCTTATTGGTTAAAAATCTATCTATCTGTGACTTGAATACATTCAATGAGCTAGCCTCAACTGCTTCCTTGGGCAGAGAATTCCACAGATTCACAACCCTCTGGGAGAAGAAATTCCTTCTCAACTCGATTTTAAATTGACTCCCCCGTATTTTGAGACTGTGCCCCTTAGTTCTAGTCTCCCCGACCAGTGGAAACAACCTCTCTGCCTCTATCTTGTCTATCCCTTTCATTATTTTAAATGTTTCTATAAGATCACCCCTCATCCTTCTGAACTCCAATGAGTAAAGACCCAGTCTACTCAATCTATCATCATAAGGTAACCCCCTCATCTCCGGAATCAGCCTAATGAATCGTCTCTGTACCCCCTCCAAAGCCAGTATATCCTTCCTTAAGTAAGGCAACCAAAACTGCACGCGGCCTCACCAATACCCTATATTGTTGCAGAAGGACCTCCTTGCTTTTGTACTCCATCCCTCTCGCAATGAAGGCCAACATTCCATTCGCCTTCCTGATTACCTGCTGCACCTGCAAACTAACTTTTTGGGATTCATGCACAAGGACCCCCAGGTCCCTCTGCACCGCAGCATGTTGTAATTTCTCCCCATTCAAATAGTATTACCTTTTTTTGTTTTTTTTCACGAGGTGGATGACCTCACCCTTTCCGACATTGTATTCCATCTGCCAAACCTTAGCCCATTCGCTTAACCTATCTAAATCTCTTTGCAGCCTCTCTGTGTCCTCTACACAACCCGCTTTCCCACTAATCTTTGTGTCATCTGCAAATTTTGTTACACTACACTCTGTCCCCTCTTCCAGGTCATCTATGTATATTGTAAACAGTTGTGGTCCCAGCACCGATCCCTGTGGCACACCACTAACAACCGATTTCCAACCCGAAAAGGACCCATTTATCCCGACTCTCTGCTTTCTGTTACCCAGCCAATTCTCTATCCATGCTAATACATTTCCACTGACCCCTCGTACCTTTATCTTCTGCAGTAACTTTTTGTGTAACCTTATCGACTGCCTTTTGAAAATCTAAATACACCACATCCATCGGTACACCTCTATCCACCATGCTCGTTATATCCTCAAAGAATTCCAGTAAATTAGTTAAACATGATTTCCCCTTCATGAATCCATGCTGCGTCTGCTTGATTGCACTATTCCTATTAGTCAGTCATTCTTTAGTAAGTACTATGTGTAAACAGGAAGCATGAAAATGAGACCTTTGCAGTATAGAGGTTGGCTGGCAGAATTTCCCTTACTGTAGGTACTGCAGAGTAATGGATTAGTGTTGATTTTGGCATCTCTCCCTCATTTCCACCCTGGTTATAAAATTCCCCTTTTTAAACCAGATGTGGAATGTTACTGCAATAATACTGTGGGTACCAGCAGCTCTTCTTGCCTCCAAATGGCATCTGTAACCATGGCAGGGCTAAGCCTGACACAAGTACATAAGGCAGTAAATTGCTCCAGGGCTGCCCATTGCCATCAGTTCTATTTAGATTGTGTGTAAGCCCTCTCTCTATAGCATTATTTTGCTTTATCCAGTAATTTAAAAAAAACAGAAGAAAATCTCAACTGTAAGCAGAATTTTAACCCACATGGACTGTGAAGTCAGAAAAATTGGAAGATAAAATGGGTCGGTGATATTAGACTGAGGCCCTATCTACATGTTTTGGTGCTTCAAGTGAATGATAATGATCCATTGGCTTCATCTGAAGCAGAGCAGTGAGATCGGTCGATGTCCTGGCCAATAATACTCCCTCAACAACACAATGGGCAATAAATGCTGGCCTTGCCAGCAATGCCCACATCCCATGAGCAAATATTTTTTTTAATGGACATTGTTTGTGCAATCTTGCTGTGTGTAAAATGGCTGTCATGTTTGCTTACATAGCAGTAACTACATGTCGAAGCAATTCATTGTATGAAGCACTTTGAAATGTTTCTGAGAGATGTGATAAGGTGCTTACATAAATGTAATTCTGTTTCTGTCTTTCAGCTCTGCTCACGGCCCCTGTGGTTTTTAATGATTGAAAACAGCTGATCAGTTAATCAGTTCTTTTCAATAGTAAAATGCGAATAATAGTACACAGGCTGTTTTAAACTTTGAAAATACAAACCTTTTTGGCAGTGTTTTCTACCTGCTGCTTTGTATCCTGTTTAAGACCACTTCTTCTATGTGCTTTCTAATATGTGGTTGGCTGAAAGCCCTCCATCTTACAATGATCATAAATGTAACTTTGTTGCTCTAATGATAACTGAAGAATATTAGGTGGCTTTGAGCATTTGAAAGAGAGACCACAAAATACTTAATGTCCCCATTTTTGTATAGAACTCGAGTGTACTACTTGACCAACAATGTGCAATGCTAGGCAAAGCACATTTCACTTTAGAAAGTTATGGGCAGGTTGGTTTTAAGATACAAAACCCATACATCAAAGGAAAAAGACAGATATTCACAACAAGGTCCTCTCCTTATTTAATATCCTGGTACTAGTGCTGTTTATTATATTGTCGTCAGTTAATGTCGCCGCCACAAAAGAGACCCAGATTACCCTTCAAATTTTACTTCATATTTGAGTCACCAGGAAAATACATTTTATATAATCTGTGGTATACCTAATTAGGTAAACTCGTACATATCCTCATCTTGGGATCACAACGTATTAATATCAGAGCATGGATTTCATCACACATCAAGGATGTAAAGCACGCAGCCAATGGCATACAAAATGGCACCTAAAATACTCTGCAAACAACAGTATAAATCAAAACCATAGATTATGAGAGGGAGTTCAAAGCTGAAATCTAATCTA
The DNA here is from genome assembly GCF_044704955.1 of Pristiophorus japonicus. Lineage (NCBI taxonomy): Eukaryota > Metazoa > Chordata > Chondrichthyes > Pristiophoridae > Pristiophorus > Pristiophorus japonicus. The sequence goes on along the minus strand of NC_091984.1, from coordinate 70,286,814 downwards.
GAGAATCAGATGATGGTTATAAACTTTGGAATGTTCTGCGAAGCTCTTCATTAAGTTACAAATCATACTCCCGAGTCCCAAGGTATCTATTATTTGCCATGTATATTAATTAAAATTATATTCATCACAAAAAAGTTAGAACAAAAATATTAAGAAATTGGCAACAGATATATGGCATGTCTGTAAAATAACACTCCCAGCGAATATTCCTCAGGATTCATTTAGTGCATGAGGTTACACTTTCTTTCATATGTGGTTTCGGTTAGTTACAGATATGAGAAAGCGAAATGCACTAAAAATGTTAAACGTTCATTATTGAGTATATTACAATTTCTCTTAAATACTGCACGTATTTGTCTCACTCTTTTATAGGTCAAACTTCCTTTTGAAATGTGTTAGTTGGATAAGAAAGGCCTATATATTTTTTGCCAATAGCCCTCAGGTGTTCATGGCAACCGCTTGATCAGACTGGAACATTTTGTAGCCAAACCGCTGGAGCTAATAAAAAAAATTCAAAGAGCCCTCAAACTTCATTCAGGAAGCTGGCAAGAATCTGTCTTCCTGTCAGGCTGTTAAAGCCACAAACTAACCCATGAGCCCAAACAGTCACACCCACTTGCAGAAATGGGTACAATTTACTAATCATTCCGCTTTTTAAATTAAATTGGAGCTTTACTTCACATTTATTTGAGCGATGCCACAGGGGACCACTGGTTGGAGTTAATGCGAATCTCCACACCAAAACCACATCAGGCTCTAAATGCAGCATGACACGGCAGATTAGTGAATTTGCTGACTGTCAGTGTGAAAAACGCTCACACGTGGCTTTCATTTGCCATGTGTTTACAGCCATCACTCACTAAGTGCTAGGATACCAACCTACAAACAAACTCTTAATAAGGGCCAGTGAAATAGAAAATGTAATGTTACATGTCTCAACTAAAAGAACACCAGTCATTTCGACCAATTCTGGAACCAAACCAGGAGAGAAGTTTACATTCCTCGGATCAGTCACAGTTCTGGAACTTCCTCCTTCATTCCCAATCAGCTGCAAGTGTTCTTAACACAGGACGACTTTCAGGAACAGGAAAAGGTTAATCACATTAAAAACTACCTACCTTATCCCTCAATCCCTCTCCTTCTAGAAATGCGTGTGATTGCCTCTTGAACCTAATTATAGTGCTGCCTTCTGTGGCCTTATCGTCCTTCACCAAAAGTTATTGTGTTATTATATTGTACAGAGAAAAATCAACAATTTTCTATCTTTAATATTAAATTCAGTCATTCAAAAAAACCACATGGCCGTGAAATTGTCTGTAGTGTTAGTAAAACTAACCCAGGAGGCACAGCACTGACCTCAGTATAGGGTGAAATTTTAATATCGGTCCTATCACAACATAACATCCCACAAAAGTCTGCATTTCCAGTACACTGAAAAGAGGTTTACAGAAATGCAATGCAGCAGGATCCACCAGAGAACATGATGCAGAAGGGTTTGGAGGATTGTTTTGATTACGCCTATGTAAAGTGCCTTGGGCGCTTTTCAACATTAAAGGCACGCTATAAATATAAGAAATTGCTGTTAAAATCTTGGGCTACAAATGTGGCATAACATACCTCAGCAATAAAATAATATTCATTGAACAAGAACAAATGCAATGGATGAACAGCAATTGCAAAGTGGGTCTGTGAGGTTTTCCGAATGGCTGTGAGTAAATACACCCTGTGGCTAGTTCGATTTGTCCCTGTACAGTGAGATCACTACAACTATCCTGCCTCTCTGAATTAGGGAGGAGAAAAAAAAATTGGTCAGAGTTCCCATTTCTAAATATTGGATGAAGGCAGGATTGGACACAGCAATGATGTCTCCCTGGTCAAAAACAATAATTGGCTAATACTGACTCAGCAGGGCCATGTGCGAAGAATGGGAACAGAGTCATGTTAATACTTGTGCAGTCAAAGGGGGAGAAATTCAGTCGCGCCTCTGTTGCGGCGTTAATCCAGGCGGAGCGGTACTTTTAGCGCCTTGAAAAGGTTTGCTCCTCCCGCCCACAAATTTGTCAGAATCGGTCGAAGAGCTGACAGGGGCAATAAATCAGCCATTGCACACCAGAGCTGGGGGGGGGGGCGATAAAGTTTGGTCGGTAAATTTTGCGGACCCATTGCGCATGCGTGGAACTCTGAATCAGATCCTGGGAAAAGCCGAGTCTTAAAGGCGTGGCATAGTAATGCACCCATTAAAGTTTTAGAAATGCCTTTTTTTGCAAGCTAAACTGTTATGTCTGTCTGCCGTTGCAAACTCGGAGGCTCACCACCGTGCTGTATGTAAACGTTGAACTGACTGTGGCCTCCGACAGAAGCACTTCCTCATTCCTTTAAGTAGCCATGAGTTAACAACTCTGCAAGCCTGTACTGACTGTTTTTCCAGATGTTATTATTGGCGGGCACTCAATGAGGTGTCGCACTGAATTTTCCGACCGAGGGCGCAAGCATGCGCATTGCACCAGGACTGACGTCAGGATCGCACTGACTGTCCCCGGTGTGCGTCCCCAGTGAGCCTCTAATGAGTTTTCCATTGGGATGCTGAAAGCTGCACGCCCGGTCGCTAAGCTCCATTGCTCGCATTAACGCCCCCTCTGGCTACTAACTGAGGCATTAGACAACCGAAAATCTAGCCCTATTATTCTCGATTTTTGCTCTTTTAACTGAAATGCCCTTAAGCACTATATTTATGCACATTAAATTACGTGTGCTTGCAGTCCAATAATTTATGGTTGCAAGTTGCTCATCATTTCTGTTTTAATAAATTGCAGATAAAATCAACAATTTATTTGCTACAACAGAAATTACACTGACAAAACTCCGTTATCATGCGGTATCCTTGGTAGCCTGACCAAAAGAAACTGCAGGGTTTGAGTTAATTTTCTTTTTCTGAAAACTCTTAGCAGGAACCAGTAAAGTTCCTTCTTCATCAATAACTGTACACAAAATAGAGCTTCTTATTAAAGATTGACACAGTGTAAGTGATCTTATAAAGATACAGAAATATTTGCTGTTCCTTCCTTGTTCCATTTAAACTAACTGCTGTTACAGCCCAGCAGCTCAGCCCTCACTCTGCAGGGTGGTAGATTCAATAATTGCTGGAACCAAAGGATTGTAATACCTCTCTTAAAACTGGATGAGGGATGTGTTCGATTGTATGACCCCCACAATGTCAATTTTACCTTATTAAAGATTGTGATTTTTATAGAAACCTCCAGTTATGTTACTTTATAACAACTCCAGGAACCATATAAAATGTTACCTGATTACAGCCAATGCTGGAATCCTTTTTGATCTGGGTTCCCTCATGGGAGAAATTAATCTTTACTTTTATGTTACTTTTCTATTAGATGGTAAGTTCCAGTCACATTAAAGAGCTGTGGGGCAGTGTGCTGGTGATTTACCCAGATCAAAATCCATGAAAAAGAACCCAGTCAGAGCATTCGTATAGTCCCATGGGATAAATCTGTCGAAGTGCCTTCAAGCCTGGACTGTCCTCTTGGGTACTGCAAAAACATTCCCAACATAGACAAGAGTGGAACAGCCCCCTTCCCGAGGACAGGGCATCACCCCAGAATTAGGATTATCCCTGATTCCGTGCCTTCATTCCTCTATTCATTTTTTCTTCATCCTAATATGCTCTTCCCATGCCAAGTGCTTTAAGGCTGCTCTTAATTACATTATTAATCTATTCGGTATACCACAAATTTCATACTAAATTTATGCACATAGCATTACAAATTTAATGCAAAAAAAGTAGCACACAGTAAGCCACACAGCAATTTAACTGTCTCCACCCAAACCCGCAGTTGGAGGAGAGCCCAATGTAGCTGCAGGAGTCAACATAACACCACCAAATACTCCATGACATCACAGCATGGACATAGTCATCTTCAAAAACTAACCCTCCCATGAGTAGGTATTGTGTGTGCACAGCCAGAGAGGTCAGACTTCGTATCTTCACCCTCTCCAGATATCAGACAGTGTGTGATTTACTCTGTTAATAGATGAGTAATTTAGCTGTGTAGTTTAACAATCTAGAAATCAGGAAATTAGCAGATCTGTTGAAGCAGTTTGCTGATGTGGCCTGTGAGACTAATTCTTGCTGAGATCAGACTCTTCTACTTCTGGATCAGACATTGTGGTATGGAGCAGTGACAATCACTGCCGTGTATTCCAGCCAGTGCTGAATACTAAAATGATTAACTGTTCTGGATCAATACCTTGAACTGAAGGGACACTATTACAAATGGTGCCCGTCGCTCGCAAAACCCAGGGCTGACAATTGCTAAGTGGCTTTCTGGCAATTTCTACATCCAAATACATCATGGTTGCATAAAATTCAGATGAGGTTTTAGCTGGTTGGTTGTTTTTTAATTGTTTCTTTCCAAAATATTTTTTCTTCCTTTCCTGAACGCAGTCGCTGGGTTCTGCAAACGTCTGCAAACTATTCAACCATGGGGCATCGCTGCCAACACTCAATCTTATCCTCACCCAAGATCTGCACAGGCACACCTTCCAACAGAACTCACCAGGGGTGGAGTTGGACTGGGGAAGGGCGCAAAACAGGTGGAATGGTTTTTGCCGGCTGTTATACGGCACGCCCGATATTCACTTCTATTCAGGTCAATGGAATTGGATATCGGGCGGGGCAGATATCGGGCGGGGCAGATAACTAGTGGGACAGATATCAGGCAGGGCAGATAACGGATGGGCTGGATATCGGGTAGGGCGGATAACGGGCGGGGCGTATAATGGGCCGGGCGTATATTAGGCGGTGCAGATAGCAGGTGGGGCAAATAATGGGCGGGGCGGATATCGGGCGGGGCAGATATCAGGCGGGACAAATAATGGGTGGGACGGATATAGAGCGGGGTGTATAATGGGGGGGCGTATATCAGGTGGGGCGTATAATGAGTGGGGAGTATATCGGGCAGGGCGTACAATGGGCGGGGCATATAATGGGCAGGGCATACATGAGGCGGGGTGTATAATGGGTGGGGCGTATATCTGGTGGGGCATATAATGGGCGGCCGGATATTGGGCAGGGCGTATATCTGGCTGGGTGTTTATCGGGCGAGGCGTATAGCGGGTGTGGCGTAAAATGGGCGGGGCGTATAGCGGACAGGGTGTATATCGGTCGGGACGTATAACGGGCAGGGCATATATCGGGCAGAGCGCATAACAGGCGACGAGTGCTGTGCCGCCTGTTTTACAGACCCTGCTCATGTCCTACTTCACTCAGTCAGTGCTGGAATTCTTCCCCTCTGGGATGCTGTGGCTAACTGTAGCAGCCTACTCCCACTCAAGCACAGACCAGCAAAGTCAGTGCCAGCCAAGAATTCAACCTCGCTACCTTTCTGCAATGTATAGCTTAATTTTACAGTGCATTTAGCAGCTCTCTCATTTGTTTGTATTCCTTCTCCCCACCTCAAGTAAATTAAATGTTAAAAATGTTTTTAAAAAATAAAGAAGTTAATAGTATTGCAATGGTATTCATCAAAGGCTTCCCAATAGCTCAGTGGAACACTGAGCCATGAAGAAAGATTTGTAATTTCTCTTTACAGACGCTGACTGGTCTGATGTGTATTACTGTCTTTGTTTTGTTATTGGGAAGTGCTATCTTGTGTTATTGCCACCTTGATAAAGTAGAGGAAGGTGTGATGCTGCAAATAAGGATGAGATGTCACCACATGAACAGTCTGCTCTTGCGCTATAATTTAACATTTTCATCGGAGCAGAGCAAAAGATTGTATATGTAAACTTTACACTACCCTGCATCCAAGTATTGGCATCTAATACAGCAGCTCTGCAGCTCAGCTTTCTCAACTTGGCTCCAAAGGTCCCCACTGAGGTGCTAATGCTCTAACTTCCAAACCATACTTTTCTTCATCGGTGACAATACATATAAATTGCAACAGAAAGTCTCAGCTCAAACTTTACAAATCAGCCTCTGATCAAAAGTAATTGATACAGTAACTAGTATAGGAGTATAGTATTAGGCAGTCCCTCGTGTCGAGGATGACCCACTTCCACACCAAAAAGGGACGAGTTCACAGGTGTTTCAATGAGGAACCTGACATTCTATGTCCTAAACTACATACTGAAGGGTAGAAGATGCCTGTGCATGGATTCTTTTAACGTGGGGTGGCCGTTGCACACCAGCCACCACACGGGCTTGACAGAGCTAGGTCTTGATTCAGTGGCAAGGGTTAACCAAGACGACTGGAGACCAAGCTCTGCTGCACGGACCTAGTGTGCTCACATGCTCCTACTATCCATAGATTGCAGTATGGGCTGGCCTGTGCTGCCCCCGAGCCCTCGCCTCTTCTGGGCCCCGAACTCTCGTCTCTCCTGGGCCCCGAACTCTCGCCTCTCCTGGGCCCCGATCACGACGCTTCTGGGCCCCGATCTCTCACTGCTCCTCCTCCCCGATCAAAAATGGAGCAGTCAGAAACAGGACATCAATTAGTCTCCTCTTATCTTGGAGACATCAAATATCGACATACTGTTATTTGAAATATCAAAATACTAAACTCCAGCCTAGTTGAAGGGTTATTAACATCAGCAGAAACAAACGCCAACTAACAGAATGAACACGATTCAGTAGGAATGTGAATAACAGCAGCAATAACAACAGAATCCAACCCCTGCAATCACTTGTGAACTTGCTGGTGTCTCAGCAGGTTGGGTGACTGAGTGAATCCTTTCCCACACATTGAGCAGGTGAACGGTCTCTCCCCAGTGTGAACTCGCTGGTGTTTTAGCAGGCCGTATGATTGAGTGGATCCCTTCCCACACTCCGAGCAGGTGAACAGCCTCTCCCGAGTGTGAACTCGCTGCTGTGTCTGCAGGCTGCATGACTGAATGAATCCCTTCCCACACTCAGACCAGGTGAACAGTTTCTCCCTGGTGTGAACCAGCTGGTGCTTTAGAAGTGTGGATGACCGAGTGAATCCCATCCCATACATGGAGCAGGTAAACAGCCTCTCCCCAGTGTGAACTCACTGGTGTGTCAGCAGGTTGTATGACTTAGTGAATCCTTTTCCACATACAGTGCAGGTGAACGGCCTCTCCCCGGTGTGACTGCGTCGATGAATTTCCAGGTCAGACGGGGAATTGAATCCCTTCCCACAGTCCCCACATTTCTACGGTTTCTCCATGGTGCAGGTGTCCTTGTGTCTCTCCAGGTTGGATGATCAGTTGAAGCCTCGTTCACACACAGAACATGTGTATGGTTTCTCCCCGCTGTGAATGGTGCAATGTTTTTTCAGGCTGTGTAACTGCTCTTTCCATCGGCAGTCCACTGGAACACTCTCACTCGGGTTTGTGTGCCTCAGTGCGTTTTCAATCACACTGATGTTTGAAATCTTTTCCCAGACAGAGCAGACAAACATTTCTCCTTCCACATTCAAAGGCTGATGATATTCAGATCCTCAGGTCTGTCAGCAGCCAGCAATGTCACTAACAGGACAGGTAACACATTAACTGTATTGACTATAGGGCAGCACATCAAGTCCAGGATATAGCTCCCATCCCACTCCATCCTTCTCTTCACCCTATGAAACATAGTACAGTCTGCGCAGTAAAATCACCAGCAATATGCCTTATTGAGTGTTACATTTAAAGTAACATTGCTCAACTTCATACATTTAAAAAATATTGTGCTGAAAATTTGAAGTTGTAAAGCATACTTGTTATATACGGATAAACCTGAGGTACTTATAATTTAAATGCAACTTTGGATACTTTCACTGAGAACACAGGAACATCCTTAGAACTTTGGGATGTTCTGAGGATGTGATATGGCACTATATAAATGCAAGTTATTTCTTTAATGAATGTTGGGAGACTATTTGGTATGAAGTCACTTGAGAGAACAATCTTGTCCATACAAGCACATTTTACAGCAGGAGTCATTGGATAGCAATCCGGAGCAGGATTCTTTCCCCCTAAGCCATAGGGTACTATTGCTATTGTAGCACTTCTAGCACAGCCTTGGCTGAGATCAGCTGGCTCAGCACAGACACAGCATTTCCAACACTCATGATTCTGTTAACAGTTTATTGATTTGCATAATTGTTTTAATATGCACAATTCACCGAGGAGAGGTTACGTCAGACAAGAGTGAAGATCCCCCCCTCTCCTTTCTATCTCCACGAATTGCAAGCAATTCCATCCCTTCTACCCCAGTGAAATTTTTCCTCCCTCTCTCCCTCTCTCCCAGTAAATTGCATGCATTAAAACAATGGTGCAAAATCAGTAAATAGTTAATAAAATTATGAGTTGAATGCAATGCTACAGACCAGGTACCAAACTTGGGAGCCTCCTGCCCTGTATGGCTCAGTGTGCACAAATTATACAATGCACTTGCCAATGGAGCACTAGTACACATCTGTGAAGCATTGGGACATTTTTCTATGTTAAAGACACTAAATAAATACAAGTTGTTGTTGGTGACAGATGTTTTAAGTCTTATATTTCCTGGATATTCTCTTTGAAATACTGATGGATTTCTGTTTCACAGTTGCAAATGCCAAGTACATCGCATTAACTAAAGCTTCTATTCCATCACAACCTTTTAAAGAAGTCTGTATCCTTTGACTGATACCATGCTCTGTGCCTGTCGACAAGCGATGGCTCAGAAACATGGACCATGTACAGTAGACACCTCACGTCGCTGGAGAAATACCACCAACGTCTCCGCAAGATCCTACAAATCCCCTGGGAGGACAGACACACCAACATTAGCATCCTTGACCAGGCCAACATCCCCAGCATTGAAGCACTGACCACACTTGATCGGCTCCACTGGGCAGGCCACATAGTTCTCATGCCAAACACGAGACTCCCAAAGCAAGCGCTCTACTCGGAACTCCTTCATGGCAAACGAGCCAAAGGTGGGCAGCGGAAATGTTACAAGGACACTCTCAAAGCCTCCCTGATAAAGTGAAACTTCCCTACTGATACCTGGGAGTCCCTGGCCAAAGACTGCCCTAAGTGGAGGAAGTGCATCTGGGAGGGCGCTGAGCACCTCGAGTCTCGCCGCCGAGAGAATGCAGAAATCAAGCACAGGCAGCAGAAAGAGCATGCGGCAAACCAGTCCCACCCACCCCTTCCCTCAACAACTATCCGTCCCACCTGTGACAGAGACTGTGGTTCTCGTCTTGGACTGTACAGCCACCTAAGAAATGTTAAGAGTGGAAGCAAGTCTTTCTCGATTCCAAGGGACTGCCTATGATGATGCTCTGTGCATGATTTAACAGCAGGTGTTGACATCAGTGTATCTATTGCTTCCCTCCTGTGTAAAGGCACAGGCTCCTCTGACTACCTGCAAACCCTTCAGATTTACATCCTGCCAACCTCCAGCCAGTCACTGCTGATACTCCACGTGGCCTCATTAATCAACTATTAGCACATGATTATATCAATGCACCTCTTTCATCCTCCTCCTATTGCTGAGGCAATCACATCATTCTGTGTTCAGGACAGCTCGGGCTTCCTGCCATTCGCAGGAGGTGGAGTAAGAGAGCAAACAAGCAGGAGAGCTGGGTTTTCATTATTAGTTAAGGACAATGTAAAGAGCAGCAGGCGACAGCTGGGAAGATCCCTCCAAGAATCACATCAGGTTTACAAGACACAATCAAAATAAAGAAACGGCAGATGAAATTACACAAAGAAATTCATTAAACTGGAGTTTTAAATAATCTAACATTTACAAGATAAAAGAGAACACTAAATCCTTGTTTTATTCTTACTGAAAGGCACATCCATTGGGTCAATTCTGCTTCTGCATATCAAGTAGAAATGAATTATTCCTTCCATCATAAACCAAATCAGGTCCCAGTCAAACATTAAGCAACAGTTTTCATGAGATTGCTACATTTACCTTGTACCTTGTGTAGATTATTTGCTTTTCTTTGCAGTTTATATTTTATGTGTCAATAGTTATTTGATCCACCCTGATGCAAAACTCCACAACACCCAGACTCTGATAAACAAATACTGTCACTTTCCCCAAGTTATATGTGTTTAATATATTCAAATTCCAAGGTTTGCAACCACCTAATCAAATAGCCTTGTTGCATTCAACAATAGGAGACACTTTGACAGCTTTAAGATAGTTGTGCAGTCTCCTCCGTTTAATTCAGTAATTTTCTTCTGCCAAAAAATGTGAATTATTCAGTACTTGAATCATGCAATTTAAACAAAACAGCACAGAAGACCTTTTGTGCACACAAATGTTCAAACAACCAGATAATTCAAATAACATGACTTTCTGTTAATAAATTCAATTAATTTGTTTAAATATTTAGAGACAAAAGTAATTTAGGTAACATCAAATATTAGTATTAACAATCCAGTTACTGTAACAACCTTACTTTGGGCATTGATAGGAGTACCACTTGCTTATCATTTTTCAGGACTAAATTAGGTAGAAAATAACCAGAAGCACAAAGCTCTTATCAATTCAGAGGAAAACCTTGGGGGAGATCAATGTCTTGGGCTACCCTCCCATTCCAGCCTGAACTCCCCATGTGATTGTCTCCCCTCCTCCCCCACACACACACACCCCACCCAAAGCTCCCCTTGCTGGGATTCAACAGTCAAGGAGAAGGCAGCAGTCTCCCTTGGTACCCCACCCAAAGGACCATTGTTCAGAGGTGGGTCATAGCATCACGGTCCAACATCCACACAAGAGCACTGTGACCGCTTCTCACAGCCCTAGCAGCCTGGGGATGGAGTTTGGAATCTTTCTGGCTTTTGCTGCTCAGGGTTAAGAGACTCTGAACCATATGGATGTTTTTTCTACTTTTATTTTAAAGATTTAAAAACAAATCAGCAACTAAAAAAAGGCAACAAAAAAACACAAGAATATGCAGACTGTGGCTCCCACCCGCCTGGACAGGCACTTTGTGGATGCCGTTGAACAGTTCGCAGTTTTGAGGAATTCAGGTCGTTTTTTTAGCGGCGAGAGAGGAGAAAAGGAGCTAACAAAATGCCCATAATAATTGTGAACCGAAAAGTTACAACTATTGCAAAGTAATTAGGAGGTGTTGATAGGAAGTGTTTGCTGAACTGAAAGCCTTCGTCTCAGATTAGAGCGTTAATCTTCTCACCGGAATTCAGAAGTCATTTTCTGAAACCTTGAAACGAATTCTCTCCAAGATCATATCGATTCATCTAACTTACTGCAATGCTACGAAATCGAAGGCAACGCAGTTTAATGAGATCTTTCTGTTCCTTCATCTTTCCAGAAAGTTGTGAAGTTTTAGGTGTAAAACATGACGGTGTGCTACACGGGTCACATCTGTTTTTTAAAAATCCTTAAATATTTAACCCGGGACCACTGGAAACCAGCGAGCGCCTCTCTCAATTAGTAGATAGACTGTAATGGTTTAAATGTAACCGTTTAGGGATGGTTCAATAAGAGCGAATTTTGCCTTAAACTGAAAACCTGCCGTTTGCCCAACGATCTAAAAACACAGCGTCGCTCCCCGACACCGAAATATTGGTGCCCCGATGGAAGGAGGTGCGGGAACCACTTCCAGCGCACAATGAACTGTGTACAGGACTGAGTCCGACCCTTGCCATTTCGGCTTTCTGTGCAGGAAACATGTAACAGCTCGGGACCATGAAAGAAGCTAGCGGTGATATCAAGACTTTTCACAAATGGAAGAGCTCCTCAAACTTTTCTTTTTGCACCTCAACAGTTGGTTCTCGAGACCTTCCCACCCCCAACCCGTCTGAAGCAGCACTGCATCATCTGCAAAAACTGCACTGAAAACACCATCTCAATACAACCCATTAATGCCCATCAGATACACGTCGCGTTTATCTGCAGCCTGCAGGGCTCTATTTAGCAACACGCCAAGCTTGTGTGTGGCAAGTGGCCCTCTGACCTTTCTTCGCCCCCTCTTACCTGGGAGAAATTGAGCCCATTGAGTGGGTGGCACTGCTCCTCGACTCGCTCCACCGCCCCGGTCCTTTTCTTCATCCTCTCGGCCTCCTGAGCTAGATACAGATCGAGCACCGGGACCCCTCTGGACCTGATGTCAGCCTCGGTCAGCGAGTTAACCATCAGCATCACCCACACTGGCCTCTTCCTCTCCCAGTTGCCGGCGATGGCATTGAAGAGGTAATCGGCATAGAGCCCCTTGCCCCTCTGGTCCGGGGTCATCCACAGGGGCATCATCACCTTCACGTACTCCAGGTGCCTCTTGAGCCTCCTGTACAGCTCTCTGGGCAGGACATCCTGCAGGTTCTCCCCGTGGGGCAGCATCTGACAGCTGGTGAGGGCTGAGATGGTGTAGGGGTCGGTCAGGTCCAGCTCGAAGTACACGCTGTTACTGTGCTGGAAAGCCCGCTTGCAGTTTTCCGCCACGAAATCCCAAACTCTGGTGTAAGGGACATGAATGGTCCCAAATAAATAAGCGGGAGGCTCCCGTCGGATCGTCCAGAGGAACGAGTTCATGTCCCTTTGCTGTGATTCAGTAAAAGAAAAAGGAGCGGAATTTAATGTCAAATCACAATATCAGCAAATACAACGAAAAAAAAGTTGCAGAAAGTGGGAACTGTTTCAAACATTCTCAAAAAGTACTTGGATATCCTGACAAACCATTCAAGGTACACACACGTACACGTAAAGCGGGAGAGCGTTCTTCAGAATTGTACAGTTTAAAGCAAACAGTGATAAAGTATTGGCGCAGAAAGGTGAACTGTGCAGTGACTGGGTGCACAGCAGGCGGGTGGCAATCCGAGCGGGACAGTCACATCCATCGGCTGCTCTTTCAATTCAATCTCACTGCTTTCGGGGTGAGAAGTTTCAGCATTTCACCCTAAAGCAAGTGGCTCCTGCAGAGCCTGGGCAGGGAACGGGCTGGGGGGCATGGAGCTGTGCCCGGGGAAGGGTCTGGGGGCATGGAGCTGTGGCCGGGGAAGAGGCTGGGGGCATAGAGCTGTGCCCGGAGAAGGGGCTGAGGGGCATGGAGCTGTGCCCGGGGAAGGGGCTGTGCCCGGGGAAGGGGCTGGGGGCATGGGGCTGTGTCCGGGGAAGGGGCTGGGGGCATGGGGCTATGCCCGGGGAAGGGGCTGTGCCCGGGGAAGGGGCTGGGGGCATGGGGCTGTGCCCGGGGAAGGGGCTGGGGGCACGGGGGCTGGGAACGCACGAGTTGGAGAAGTGACATGAACCAGCAACAAAAACCCAACGTAACTCACCGACTTGGGAAGTTCACATTGTCCCGTGTCTCGGACATTATTCTCCTTGGAGGTGACGCTTTGCACAACTATACTCACAACAACCCACAGCAGCCCGGCGTGAGCCTGCATCGTGCCTTCCATCCAACTTTCTGCTTTGCTCTAAAGTCTGGGAGCGAGTCAAATCTGCGGAAAATGCGGCAAGTGAGATCAGAAAGCTCCTTGATCTGGGATGATGCGATCACCGTATCGAAGCTGGACTCCACAAGCCGCCATGCTGCCCCCGGAGCATGGGCGATCCTCCCCCAGAAAGTTCTCTTTTATTGAGTGAGGTGATCGTGATGGGAAAGTCAAGGTTTTGAAAAAGCATCTCCTCCGGGCCCTCCCCGCGGTCGCACATGAGATGCTGGGCTCAGCTGCTGAACTTGCTGCCTCTTATTTGAACAAGCAGAGGAAGGCGGGTACTGCTCGGCATGTCAGCATGTCACTTCAGGGGCTAACACTCTGCTGCTCTCTCAACTTCTCACTGCACGGGAGGGGGAAAGAAAACTTTTCCAGCCGTTCTTCCAGCAGCCCGAAGGTGGCGCCACACACGCGAAACATCAAACGCCAGGATCTGGGCGAGGTGAAAGGCTCCCCTCCCTCTCAATGCTGCCCCTGTCCTGCAGGTTAAGTAGAAGGTTTCTGAAAAATGGATTACAGATGTGCCTCCTAATGTCATAATCTTCCATTGATATGCTTTCATGATCCAAATAGATGGTCGGAGGAAGGTGAAAAGCAGGGATATTTCTGTAGCTGCTGAGCTAGTTTAAACTGACAACTTGATCAAGCGAATCCCAAAACTGCGGGCATGTCCTTTACGCATAGAACTACATTGAAATGAGAACATGGAAATAGGCCGTTCAGTCCCACCCTCCGTGTTGTTTATCCTCCACACCAGCAGTAGTACGAATCCCTTGTGTCCATCCTGCTCCCATACACTTTTATCCCCTTTCCTTAAAACAAATATCTAACCTATTCTTCAATGTTGACATGATCTTTGCTTCAATGACTAACTCCATAATCTGTGTAAAAAAGTTTCTGTTGCTCAGTGTCATAAATCCCCTACATGTAATGGACTATCTAGACCCACTCAACCACTGGAAACACTGGCCCTGAATTTGCAGTCTGAAGCTTCCCATGGGGAAATGCCTCCAATCCGCAAATAAAACGCCCACGTACCTGGTGGTATGGAGAGTCGCGGTCCTGGGCCTCTCCCGGTAGCCGCGGGTAAGGGCCCACATATCCCAGGGGCGCACGCGGTTCGCTAGTCCCTCTGACATCACATGGGCCAGCCCAACGAATGATAGAAGGGGATCCCCATTCATGCTTATGGGGATTCCGCATGTTTGGAAGCCCTATACGTATGAATGGGAATACCTAAAAAAAAACCCCTCCGCACATCAAATAAATAAAAAATAAATTAAAATGGCATTAAATTAAATATTTAAAACAAGAATTTTAATTTTTGAAAAATAAATTTACATGTTTCAAAGGGGCTAAAATAAACGTACCTTATTTCACAGGTTTGTAAATGTATAAATAATTGACAACATTTTATTTTTCTGTTCTCTTAAAACTCTTGCGCTGGTAAAAGCAGGCCTTATGCCTACTTTTACCAGGCATAAGAATTTCACAGGCCTTCGCTGGGCAGAATAGCCCAACTCTCCGCCCGCAGCGGACCTTTTCCTGGGGATACGGATGATTTGTCAAGAAAATTCTTGACAGATCGCAAGTTCTGGTTTTAAGCGCATGCACAGTGCGTGCCTAAACCTGGAACATGCGTGGCTCCTACAGGTGCGTGCGCACCTCAAACAGGCCCACAGGGGCCGTAACTTATGGCTCACTGTCTCTGACTACTCAGCCCCATCCCTTTATGATTTTAAACACCTCTCTTCAATTGCCCCTAAATCTCCTCGGTTCTAACAATAGAACCTGTCCACTTCATTGTCCAGCCAGCTACATTTAGTGTTGCACTTGAAAATAGTAATCTATCTTCTCCGTCTTAGGCAGTTGAGGATGACTTGCTTCCACACTTAAATGAGTACTGAGGTGACTGATAAGACCAATGTGGGACCGATAGTCTCTGTCGCAGGTGGGGCAGATGGTGGTTGGAGGGATGGGTGGGTGGGGTGCTTGACTTGTCGTACTCGCTTTCCGTTGTTTGTACTTGGCTTCCACGTGCACCTGGCCAGGAGAGACTCGGAAGTGTCCGCCGACTTCGCGGACGCTCCTCCACTTTGAGTGGTCTTGGGCCAAGGATTCCCAAGAGTCGGTGGGATGTTGCATTTTTTCAAGGAGGCTTTGAGAGTGTCCTTGAAGCATTTTCTCTGCCCTCCTGGGGCTCACCTGCCATGACGTAGCTCGAAGAAGAGTATAGTAATAAACTGTCGAATACAGCACGTGGGGTTTACATCTACCATGTGATACCAGCCACCTTAGGAAATGTGAAATATTAATTATTCCTTTTTTATTACAATAGGTGATTCTACTTGTCACCGGACTACTTTTAGCAGTCACATACCAAACATGTGACCAGCTATTGCACTGCATCTGGCACTTTTGTCCATTCACGTGTGCAAAAAAACAAAATAAAATAAAACTGAAAATACAACCCTATTAACACTAAGATACCAAGAAAATATAATTGTGAAAATATTCAGGAAAA
Organism: Pristiophorus japonicus; assembly: GCF_044704955.1. Classification (NCBI taxonomy): domain Eukaryota; kingdom Metazoa; phylum Chordata; class Chondrichthyes; family Pristiophoridae; genus Pristiophorus; species Pristiophorus japonicus. The sequence continues at coordinate 70,270,868 of NC_091984.1, read as the reverse complement.
ATAATTCCCCAAGTGTAACAAAAAGTAATATTTCTGAAAAAAATTAAATCATCTCATTGCTGTTTGTGGAATGTTGTTAGCATGAAACGGCTGTTGCATTTGCCCGTATAACAACAGTACTGCACTTCAAAAGAAGGTAAATCTGTGACATTCCAACAATGTGATAACACAGGCCTATGTTGCTCATTTGTTTTTCATTTGGATTCACGTAGTTAGTTAAAAGGCATGTCCCACTGACAATGGTATTCCATCCTCTATCTAAAAGATGCCATTATGTTACTGGTCATACAGATGTGAAATTAGCCTGTGTGCATTTGAAACATAAACAAACAAAAAAAAGAATAAAATTTTTAAAGAATCTCAAGTTAGGTCTAAATTAAGATCACAGGGGACATTCTAGGCACAAGGTAAGATCGGCGAGGGACAGAATCATAGAATTGTTACAGCACAGTAGGAGACCATTCGGCCCGTCGAGCCCATGCCGGCTTTCGGCAAGAGCAATTCAGCTAGTCCCACTCCCCCAGTCTTTCACGGGAGGCCTGCAATTTCTGTTCTTGTATGGCCTCTGAAACAATTGTTTAAATATCATTGGTTCTAATATTGGATCTGCCGCTGACCAGCCAAGTTAAAATAAATGAGAAAATGGCAAATTTATGCCCTTTCAAAAACAACTTTGAGCCTCTGGCCTAGAAAGGCCTTTGACACTGTTAACTGCGAGGGACTGTGGAGCGTCCACCTCCGTTTCGGCTTCCCCCAAAAGTTTGTCGCCATCCTCCGCATGCTCCACGACGACATGCAAGCCGCGATCCTGACCAACAGATCCGTCACAGACCCAATCCATGTCTGGACCGGAGTCAAGCAGGGCTGCGTCATCGCGCCAACCCTCTTCTCGATCTTCCTTGCTGCAATGCTCCACCTCACACTCAACAAGCTCCCCGCTGGAATGGAACTAAACTATAGAACCAGTGGGAACCTGTTCAGCCTTCGTCGCCTCCAGGCCAGATCCAAAACTGTCCCATCCTCTGTCGCCAACTACAATACGCGGACGATGCTTGCGTCTGCGTGCATTCAGAGGCTGAACGGCAAGTCATCGTCAACATCTTCACCGAGGCATACGCAAGCATGGGCCTTACATTAAACATCCGTAAGACAAACGTCCTCCGCCAAAATGACCCCGCCACACAGCATTGCCCCCCGGTCATCAAGATCCACGGCGCGGCCCTGGACAATGTGGACCACTTTCCATACCTCGGGAGCCTATTATCAGCAAGGATAGACATCGACAACGAGGTTCAACACCGCCTCCAGTGCGCCAGCGCAATCTTCAGCCACCTGAGGAAGAGAGTGTTCGAAGATCAGGCCCTCAAATCTGGCACCAAGCTTACGGTCTAAATGGCTGTAGTGATACCCGCCCTCCTGTATGGCTCAGAGATGTGGACCATATACAGTAGACACCTCAAATCGCTGGAAAAATACCACCAACGATGTCTCCGCAAGATCCTGCAAATCCCCTGGGAGGACAGACGCACCAATGTCAGTGCTCTTGATCAGGCCAACATCCCCAGCATCGAAGCACTGACCACACTCGGCTAGCTCCGTTGGGCGGGTCCCATTGTTTGCATGCCCAATACACGACTCCCAAAGCAAGCGCTCGACTTGGAACTCCTACACGGCAAGCTAGCCTCAGGTGGGCAGAGGAAAAGTTTCAAGGACACCCTCAAAGCTTCCTTGATTAAATGCAACATCCCCAACAATACCTGGGAGTCCCTGGCCAAAGACTGCCCTAAGTGGAGGAAGAGCATCCGGGAGGGCGCAGAGCACTTCAAGTCTCGTCGCCGAGAGCATGCAGAAACCAAGCGCAGACAACGGAAGGAGTGTGCGGCAAACCAGACTCCCCACCTACCCTTTCTTTCAATGACTGTCTGTCCCACCTGTGACAGTGACTGTAATTCCCATATTGTACTGTTCTGTCACCTGAGAGCTCACTTTTCCTCGATTTCGAGGGACTGCCTATGATGATGATGAATTTCTTTTTTTAGTGACAGCCATCTGGGTTCCAAATCTAAGGAGATCACAGTTAATCAGCTGGGGGGTTCAAAGACCAGTATAAGTGTGCAGATATTGGTTAATAGAAACATAAAAACATAGAAACATAGAAATTTACAGCGCAGAAGAAGGTCATTTCAGCCCATCGTGTCCACGCCGGCTGACAAAGAGCTGCACGACCCTCGGTCAGCAGCCCTAAAGGTTACATATAAACCTATGAACAATGACGGAACGGCAAAGAGCACCCAGCCCAACCAGTCCGCCTTGTGATCTCCTGGGAGAGGCAAAAACTAGATAAAAACCCAGGCCAATTTAATGAGAAAAAATCTGGAAAAATTCCTCTCCGACCCATCCAGGCGATCGACACTAGTCCAGGAGATCACCCTGGCCGTAATAGATTCCCTGCAGTAGTTACCATTATATCTGCGCCATCCAACAAAAGGTCATCCTGTCGAATCCCAACTACCAGCTCTAGGTCCGTAACCCTGCAGGTTACAACACTTTAAGTGCCCATCCAACCTTCTCTTAAAAGTGGTGAGGGTTTCTGCATCCACCACTCTTCCAAGCAGCGAATTCCAGATCCCCACAACCCTCTGCGTAAAGAAGCCCCCCCTCAAATCCCCTCTAAACGTTCCACCAATCACCTTAAAACTATGCCCCCCCATAATAGACCCCTCCACCAATGGAAATAGGCCTTTACTATCCACTATGTCCAGGCCCCTCAATATTTTGTAGACCTCAATGAGGTTTCCTCTCAACCTCTTCTGTTCCAATAAGAACAAACCCAGCCTATCCAATCTGCCCTCATAACTAAGATTCTCCATTCCAGGCAGCATCCTAATAAATCTCCTCTGCACCCTTTCTAGTGCAATCACGTCCTTCCTATAATACGGCGGCCAGAACCGCACGCAGTACTTCAGCCGTGGCCTAACCAAAGTATTATACAATTTAAGCATAACCTCCCTGCTCTTACATTCTATGCCTTGGTCAATAAAGGCAAGCATTCCATATGCCTTCTTAACCACCTTATCCACCTGGCCTGTTACTTTCAGGGATCTGTAGACAAGCACTCCAAGGTCCCTTTGTTCATCTACACTAGTAAGTGACCTACCATTTAATGTTTATACTCTTTCCTTATTAGCCCTTCCAAAGTGCATCATCTCACACTTCTCTGAATTAAATTCCATTTGCCACTGCTCTGCCCACCTGATCAGTAGATTGATATCTTCCTGCAGCCCATGATTTTCCTCTTCATTATCAATCACACAGTCAATTTTAGTGTCATCTGCAAACTTCTTAATCATACTCCCTATATTCAAATCTAAATCGTTAATATATACCACAAAAAGCAAGGGTCACCTGCAGTCCTTGGACCATGGATCATTGATGCAGCAACTGCCCTGGATGGTTGAAACAATCCTGACCCGCATTTAGCAGGTGTTAGCTTATCCCTCCCCCATTCACGTTTTAAGGCTTCTCATCCTGTGCTCTTCTGTTTGAAGTCTCCCATTCCCATGCCTTTTTTCAAGTCATATTCTCCCGTGCTTTTCTTTTTGAGTCCCTCTCCCATGCTTTTGTTGACTCGCTTTTTAAAGCCTAAATACCTTTCTGGCTGAGGTGCCATCTAGATCCCTCACTTTGCTTCTGCTGCTCTGCATCTCGCAACTCCAGTGTTGTACAACGTAGAGTGAAAAGAAAACATGAAGAGGCAAAAAATAGGAAAAAGTAAAGTACAAAGAAAGAAAGGTAAAGGTGAGAGAGACAAAATTGAGTAAGGAGACAGAGAACAACATGAGATAGGTGAGAAATAGAAGTGATGAAGAGAGACAAAGGTGTGTGAGAGAAACGGAGAAATTAACATAAAGTGAATGGAGAGAAAGAGAAAGAAAGACAGAACTGAAGCAGCAAAGAGAGAATCAGAATTGAATGAGGGGAATGAGAGAGAAGCACAAGTGAAGAGGAAAGCATGTCAAAAGTGAAGGAAGGAAGAGAGAGAAAGCAAAACAGCAAAGGAGGCGAGTGAAGAAAACGTGGAGAATAAAAGCAGAAGTAAGAGAGAGAGATTTTTGCAGACTTACTACTAAAAATATTCTTAGCTAGAACGGCATGAGAAGTTGAAAGGTTTATTTTTGCCTGGGTCCTGTCCAAGAAAGTTTGCTAACCAATGAATTAGATCATTTGCTCAAATTTATTGTTAAAAATGACAATTAGCTTGAGCACATTGAGTAAAAGCCAAATAGGTGGGACACAAGTGTGAGCAGGGTATGCTTGCGATGTCCCTGACATCATTTGGTCAGTAATTTTACCAATGGCATGGATTTCCACCTGGTACTAAAGTGTTTTAGCTGCTGAATAGCAGCTTGTTCCCTGCATGCACGGTAGGCTCCAACTACAAGGGTTAAAGAAACTGTCAGCCTTTATCTTCATGGTTATACTACATCCAGCTGTGGGAGAGTGACGTCCATGTGTTACTTTACCACTTTTAATGCTGCAATGAGGAAACTTGCTTAGTAGGTATCATGGGCTTGGTTTTACATTGAGCTCCGCAGATAGCAATGTGTTGGATCAGCATCCTGAGTTTACATTGCTGACAAATTTACACTTTTGTTGTTCTATGATGCCTGGTATGAGGAAGGCAGATATGTTCACACCATGGAATGTAACCAATGGTGAGAGTCTGTCTATCCCACTGTTTGCAGCACTAGTATATACATTCCTTCTGGTAGCTGAGATATGTGTCCCAGATTTCACTTCCCTACCAGCAGGAAAATTATCTGATTATTTAATAATTACTTTCTTTTGCACTGCTATTTTCAATGTATTTTTCTTAGCCATTTTTTAAGGTTTCCATGCCATGCGCACTTGTACATTTTATACTTTAGACAGATGCTAATCCCAGGCCTCTGCTAATGATATGCTGTAGCCAGCCAATAGCAGATGGCTCAAGCGCAGCCCAAGGTGATTCTTGTGATATATGCCTCACTTACTTTGCCTCAAGGAGTTTCTGTTCATGTCCTTCCCACAGCTAGGAGCATTAACTGACTTTGTGAAGAATAATGGACCAAATCTGCATCCAGTATCATGTGCTGTTCCACCAAAGTGTTGATCTACTCTGTGCTGGTCTACCCCGTGCTGATCCACCCTGTGCTGGTCTACCCCGTGCTGATCCACCCTGTGCTGGTCTACCCCGTGCTGATCCACCCTGTGCTGGTCTACCCCGTGCTGACCCACCCTGTGCTGGTCTACCCCGTGCTGATCCAACCTGTGCTGATCCTGTGCTGATCCACCAGTGCTGATCCACCCGTGCTGATCCACCAGTGCTGATCCACCAGTGCTGATCCTGTGCTGATCCACCAGTGCTGATCCACCCTATGCTGATCCACCCTGTGCTGATCCATTCTGTGCTGATCCACCAGTGCTGATCCACCCTGTGCTGATCCACCCTGTGCTGATCCACTCTGTGCTGATCCACCCTATGCTGATCCACCCTGTGCTGATCCATTTTGTGCTGATCCACCAGTGCTGATCCACCCATGCTGATCCACCCTGTGCTGATCCTGTGCTGATCCACCTTGTGCTGATCCTGTGCTGATCCACCAGTGCTGATCCACCCATGCTGATCCACCCTGTGCTGATCCTGTGCTGATCCACCCTGTGCTGATCCACCCTGTGCTGATCCACCCGTGCTGATCCACCCTGTGCTGATCCTGTGCTGATCCACCGTGTGCTGATCCACTTTGTGCTGATCCACCCTATGCTGATCCACCCTATGCTGATCCACCCGTGCTGATCCACCAGTGCTGATCCACTTTGTGCTGATCCACCCTGTGCTGATCCACCCTGTGCTGATCCACCCTGTGCTGATCCACCCTATGCAGATCCACCCGTGCTGATCCACCCGTGCTGATCCACCCTGTGCTGATCCACCCTGTGCAGATCCACCCATGCTGATCCACCCGTGCTGATCCACCCTGTGCTGATCCACCAGTGCTGATCCACCCATGCTGATCCACTCTGTGCTGATCCACCCTATGCTGATCCACCCTATGCTGATCCACCCTGTGCTGATCCTGTGCTGATCCACCCCGTGCTGATCCACCCTGTGCTGATCCTATGCTGATCCACCCAGTGCTGATCCTGTGCTGATTCACCTTGTGCTGATCCTGTGCTGATCCACCCCGTGCTGATCCACCCTGTGCTGATCCACCCTGTGCTGATCCTGTGCTGATCCACCTTGTGCTGATCCTGTGCTGATCCACCCTGTGCTGATCCACCCCGTGCTGATCCATCCTGTGCTGATCCACCCTGTGCTGATCCTGTGCTGATCCACCTTGTGCTGATCCTGTGCTGATCCACCCCGTGCTGATCCACCCTGTGCTGATCCACCCTGTGCTGATCCACCCTGTGCTGATCCACCCTGTGCTGATCCAGCCCATGCTGATCCACCCTATGTTGATCCACCCTGTGCTGATCCACTCTGTGCTGATCCACCCTGTGCTGATCCACCAGTGCTGATCCACTCTGTGCTGATCCACCCTATGCTGATCCACCCTGTGCTGATCCACCAGTGCTGATCCACCCGTGCTGATCCACTCTGTGCTGATCCACCCTATGCTGATCCACCCTATGCTGATCCACCCTGTGCTGATCCTGTGCTGATCCACCCTGTGCTGATCCTGTGCTGATCCACCCTGTGCTGATCCTATGCTGATCCACCCCGTGCTGATCCACCCTGTGCTGATCCTATGCTGATCCACCCTGTGCTGATCCTGTGCTGATCCACCTTGAGCTGATCCTGTGCTGATCCACCCCGTGCTGATCCACCCTGTGCTGATCCACCCTGTGCTGATCCACCCCGTGCTGATCCATCCTGTGCTGATCCACCCTGTGCTGATCCTGTGCTGATCCACCTTGTGCTGATCCTGTGCTGATCCACCCCGTGCTGATCCACCCTGTGCTGATCCACCCTGTGCTGATCCACTCTGTGCTGATCCACCCTGTGCTGATCCACCAGTGCTGATCCACTCTGTGCTGATCCACCCTATGCTGATCCACCCTGTGCTGATCCACCAGTGCTGATCCACTCTGTGCTGATCCACCCTATGCTGATCCACCCTGTGCTGATCCTGTGCTGATCCACCCCGTGCTGATCCACCCTATGCTGATCCACCAGTGCTGATCCTGTGCTGGTCTACCCTGTGCTGATCCTGTGCTGATCCACCCCGTGCTGATCCACCCTATGCTGATCCACCAGTGCTGATCCTGTGCTGGTCCACCCTGTGCTGATCCTGTGCTGATCCACCCCGTGCTGATCCACCCTATGCTGATCCACCAGTGCTGATCCTGTGCTGGTCCACCCTGTGCTGATCCTGTGCTGATCCACCCCGTGCTGATCCACCCTATGCTGATCCACCTGTGCTGATCCTGTGCTGGTCCACCCTGTGCTGATCCTGTGCTGATCCACCCCGTGCTGATCCACCCTGTGCTGATCCACCCCGTGCTGATCTACCCCGTGCTGATCCACCCTATGCTGATCCACCCTGTACTGATCCACCCCGTGCTGATCCTGTGCTGATCCACCCTGTGCTGATCCACCCCGTGCTGATCCACCACGTGCTGATCCACCCTATGCTGATCCACCCTGTACTGATCCACCCCGTGCTGATCCTGTGCTGATCCACCCTGTGCTGATCCACCCCGTGCTGATCCACCCCGTGCTGATCCTGTGCTGATCCACCCTGTGCTGATCCACCCTGTGCTGATCCACCCTATGCTGATCCACCCTGTGCTGATCTACCCCGTGCTGATCCACCCTGTGCTGATCCACCCCGTGCTGATCCTGTGCTGATCCACCCTGTGCTGATCCACCCTGTGCTGATCCACCCTATGCTGATCCACCCTGTACTGATCCACCCCGTGCTGATCCTGTGCTGATCCACCCTGTGATGATCCACCCTGTGCTGATCCACCCTGTGCTGATCCTGTGCTGATCCACCCCATGCTGATCCACCCTGTGCTGATCCACCCTGTGCTGATCTACCATACTATCCTACTGGTTTAATTCTCTAACTGGAAAGTCCACTGAATCCTTTTTCCTTTCCACTGTTATCTGTCCTGTGAACACGTGTGCAAATTAATTCATCGAGCAGGTTTGCTGCTCTGGTTTGGCACACATTGTGGAAGAGAGCATTACAATTTAAAAATGCCCAAAAATATTTAATACCAATTGTATGGCAGAAATGATCCATTATGTCAGCAGCTGCAAATGCTGAGCTTCAAAAGGAAAAACTGTTATACATGATGTGGTATGGTGTCAAACGGATCAAGACTGTCTTAGGTTTGATCTTTTTTCCACGCTGACATACTTAATCTCAGTCAGAGTAGCTGTGGGAGTGTTACAATTGGCCTCAGTGATCGGGAGAAGGAAAATAAAATCAGCCCAAGTACCCATTCAATGAATACCCAGTGAACCCTGTTGGAAAGTATGTTTATTGGACATTGAGTAACAGGATCAGGACAGGACAGAATCAGGCAAAGCTAATGATGCTTTCAACAATCAAAAAGTCTGTCAAGAAAAGCCATTGGTCAAAGTACTGGAAGATTGGTGGCACTTGCATAACTATACTCCTGTTGAGGAGGGAAAGCTGGGAAAAAAAAAATTTGGGTGAGGGGGGGAGGGGAAGTCTACAGTACTTCTGTATTATGCTTCTAATCTGTTCTTCAAGGGGTAGATTTTATGTTTGTTTTGTCCCGATAAGGAGATCTGTCTATTCTGGAGATAATTTTGATTATTTTCTCCATCCCCATTTTGCCTTCCATTGATGTTTGTTTGCTTCAATGTATTAAGCACTGACCCACTCCTTGTTTATATTTGCTTTGCACTCCCTACAATTGTCCTGTGTATTTTCAATCAGACAAACCAACAGCACTTACTTGTGTTAAATCACAACTGAAATACCTGTACATGGTAGGCATGGGGCAAACTGTAGATTAGACTTGATGTTACTGCAGAGAATCACCAAATATTAAATCCAAAACGATGCCAGAAGTTTAAATACAGAATAAATTTGTACTTTCAGTTTGATGCATTTCAAACTGTATTGTGAATTAAAGGGTAAAGAATGACATCAAGTAATATAAATAAAATGAACACAAATAATTGGGTAGCCTTTACTAAATGATTGTAGAATTAATGATTGTAACGAGACCTACATTTGTAAAATGCCACATCGTGTCTCTCAGAACTGTCACAAAGAGCTTCACAAACAAGGAATTACTTTGGAAGTGCAGTGACTATTAGGCAAACATAGCAGTCTATTGCACACAGGAAGATCCCACAAACAGCATTAATGAATGAATCTGTTTTTGGTGGTGGTTGAGGGAAAACTGCTGGTCAGGATTTTCTGCAAACTATCATTTTACAAAACTATTATCATTTTCCCCATCCATTTCCTCATCAGTTTCCTAGGGCCTCAATTTTAATCCTACCCAACCGGTGAGAAGGGAGCGGATGAACGGTTAAAATCACAGGAATCAACTTACTCCCCCGTTTCCACATGGAAACTCCCTGTTCGTGATTTTGACTGTTCCACTATGAGTATATTCAAATCAGGGTCCCATGATGTCATTGGGACCTCAATGCTATTTTAATGGGGTGGGACTCCATCAGAATCTTACTTATACGATTAGAATAATTCCTTAAAGGGGCACTGAATTGCAGGTATTTGGATCGTTAGAATCTTTGTGCTTTTGTAATCATTGGATTGCCAAGGTATTTCAGAGCTTGGAGTTTGCTTCTTTCTGATTTGTTTTCCTTACTCACCCTGACTAAACATTTTCAGCTTATCTTGGCTGCCACTGGTGTTTCTTTATTCTGCATGGGGGAGCAGTTGGAGGAAGAGCAGCAACTGCAGCCTCAGCGACCAGGATAAGCAGCAGCTAGGCCTGTTAGAGCACAGCAGGTGAGGGAATTGGTGAGGGGGGCTGCTCGTGGAAGGCATTACACATTTCATAGATTGACATCTGAGAAAATGTTTCTTCCAGCACCTCGGAAACAAAAGAAGTCACAAGGCATTGCAACCTTGCTTTAAAAGGTGAATGCCTGCTTGAAATAGGCCCCTGGCTGTCCCACTGGAAATTGCACCCCAGAAGTGCACAGGTTCCCGTTTAGCTCAGCTAATTCAGTGGGAAATCCACCCGTGAGATTATAATGAGGCCCGGAAGTTAAAGTACCCCGGGTCTGTTTTTAACTACAGCGGCTGAATTTTATTGGACAGGAAGACTTTGCCTACACAACAGTGACAGGCTTGAAAAGTAATTTGTAAAGCATTTTGGATCAACCTGAGGATGTGAAAGTGCTATAAAAATGCAAACTCTCCTTTCTATATGCTTGATCCAAATCAACTCGGGGCTGTCTGTGCCTGTGCAATTTACTTTGACTATTCTCATTCTATGGGAGTGAAAGTAAGATCCTTTATAGAACACCTTTCATATCCTCATGACATCCACAACATGCTTCACATGCTTGATGTGGCAGTCAATTTGCACACAGGCAAGGTCCCACAAACTGCACGATGAACGAACGGTGCATTTATTTTGGTGATGACGTTTCAGTGAGGAATATTAGCCAGGACATTCTCCGCTCCTTTTCAAATAGTGCTATGGGAATCTTCTACATCCATCTGAACAAATAGGCGGGGTCTTCATTTAAAGGATAAAACCTCCAACTATGTAGCACTCCCTCAATGCTGTACAAAAATATTAGCCTGGATAATGTACTCAAGTCTTGAGTGCGGCTTGATGCTACAACCTTCTCATTGACAGGGAAGAGTACAACCAACTACACTTAGCTTGTACTTAACTCTCAGCAAAGGTACTTAATCGAGACTCTGCCTTTGACACGAGTGTCCTCGACTCCATCCCGCAGCATGCTACTCACTAACATCTGAGCAAAACCCCTGCCCTGCACAAGGTAGAAAAGGCCGTCCGTCAGCTCAAGAACAACAAGGCATCGGGAGCAGATGGAATCCCCGCTGAGGCACTAAAGTATGGCGGAGAGGCACTATTGGCATGAATGCATGATCTCATCTCTCTCATCTGGAAGGAGGAGAGCATGCAGGGAGATCGCAGAGATGCAGTAATCGTGACCACCTTTTCAAAAGGGGACAAGTCCGACTGCGGCAACTACAGAGGAATCTGCCTCTTGTCAGCCACTGGGAAAGTCATCGCTAGAATCCTCCTCAACTGTCTTCTCCCTGTGGCTGAGGAGCTCTTTCTGGAGTCACAGTGCGAATTCCGTCCACTACGGGGTACAACGGATGTGATTTTACGGCGCGACAACTGCAAGAGAAATGCAGGGAACAGCACCAACCATTGTACATAGCCTTTGTCACTGTTAACCGCGAGGGACTATGAGGCGTCCTTCTCTGTTTTGGCTGCCCCAAAAAGTTTGTCGCCATCCTCCGCCTGCTTTACGACGATTTGCAAGCCGTCATCCTGAAAAACGGATCCACCACATACCAAAACCACATCCGGACTCGGATCAAGCAGGGCTGTGTCATCATGTCAACCTTCTTCTTGATCCTCCTCGTGGCAATGCTCCACCTCACGCTCAACAAGAGCTCCGCTGGAGTGGAACTAAACTATAGAACCAGTGGGAACCTGTTCAACCTTCGTCGTCTCCAGGCCAGATCCAAGACCGTCCCATCCTCTGTCATCGAACTACAGTACACAGACAATGCTTGCATCTGCGCGCATTCAGAGGCTGAACTCCAAGTCATCGTCAACATCTTCACCAAGGTGTAGAAAGCATGGGCCTTACACTAAACGTCCGTAAGACAAAGGTCCTCCACCAACTGACCTTGCCACACAGCACTGTTCCCCAGTCATCAAGATACACGGTGTGGCCCTGGACAACGTGGACCACTTTCCATACCTCGGGAGCCTATTATCAGCAAGGGCAAACATTGATGATGAGATTCAATATCGCCTCCAGTGCGCCAGCGCAGCCTTCGGCTGCCTGAGGAAGAGAGTGTTCGAAGATCAGGCACTCAAATCTGACACCAAGCTTATGGTCTACAGGGCTGTAGTGATACCCGCCCTCCTGTATGGCCCAGAGACGTGGACCATATATAGTAGACACCTCAAATTGCTGGAGAAATACCACCAACGATGTCTCCGCAAAATCCTGCAAATCCCCTGAGAGGACAGATGCACCAACGTCAGTGTTCTTGATCAGGCCAACATCCCCAGCCTCAAAGCACTGACCACACTGGACCAGCTCCTTTGGGCGGGCCACATTGTTCGCATGCCCGACACAAGACTCCCAAAGCAAGCGCTCGACTCGGAACTCCTACACGGCAAGCGAGCCTCAGGTGGGAAGAGGAAACGTTTCAAGGACACCCTCAAAGCCTCCTTAATTCAGTGCAACATCCCCACTGACACCTGGGAGTCCCTGGCCAAAGACCGCCCTCAGTGGAGGAAGAGCATCCTTGAGGGCGCTGAGCACTTCAAGTCTCATTGCCTAGAGCATGCAGAAAACAAACGCAGGCAATGGAAGGAGCGTGCATCAACCCAGACTCCCCATCTACCCTTTCCTCCAACCACTGTCCCAAACGTGGCAGAGACTGTAGTTCCCAAATTGGACTATACAGTCACCTGAGAGCTCACTTTTAGAGTAGAAAAAGTCTTTCTCGATTTCAAGGGACTGCCTATGATGAACTCTCAGCACATCCCTTTGTTTTACCTGTAATAAAATCACCATGCTTGGTCACTTATTTTTGTCAAAAATGTATTCTCTGATTACCTGAGTATGCCTCTTAGAAATGCAAAAACGACATGGTTAAAGCAACATCCACAATGACATATAATTGTAGGTTCTTTGCAAAAGTAATTTAAAAACATCAGAAGAGAAAGAAAGTATTGTATCCTTCAAGCCATTCCCTTAACTCTTCAGATTAAGGAGTGTCCTCATTTCTAATCCTATGGTTATTCTGCATATTTAAGGTTAGATCAGTTCTGATATTAGCAATCCAACCTCCATATAGTATAACCCATGTGAATTGTAAGTGCCAGTTTCATGTTGGCAATGGCTTCATTGTATGACAGTATGACCTAACACCATATTCAAGAGCAAATTTCTCCTATTCTGGCAACCAATCTATGCTGCTTCAACTGTGTATATCCATTTTTATATATTTTTTCTTGGGATGTGGACAAAGTTGGCATGCACTTATTGCCCATTCCTAGTTACCATGAGAAGATGACAATTGGACTTCTTCTTGAACCGCTACAGTCCTTGTGGTAATGGTGCTCCCAATTATGTTAGGCAGTGAATTCCAGGACATTGACCCAACAACAATGAATGAAAGGCAATATACGTCCAAGTCAGGGTGGTGTGTGACTTGAAGGGAAATCTGGAGTTGATGGTGTTCCCACAACATAGCTAGTCTTGTCCTTCTCAGTGATAGAGGTTGCAGGGAAGGGAAGAGCTGTTGAAGTAAGCTTGGTGAGTTGCTGCAGTGTACCCTATAGATTGTCCATAGTACAGTCACAGGTAGTGGAGGGGGTGGATGTTGAGGCCTGTGGTACTGATCAAGTCCTGAATGGTATCGATTGTCTTGAGTGCTGTTGTCCTATAAAATCTCAAATCTCACACGTTCTATCCACAGTGCATTTTAAAGTTTGTTCTTAATTGTGTTTATGCAACTGTACAGACTGGGCAACAAAGACATAAATAAAAGTTTTTTGTGAAATTTCCCACCAATTCCACATAACATGTCTGACACAGCTTCATTAATGCACCCCTTGGCGAGCGGCCCCTTGAGCAGTGTGGCGGCCCCGGCCTGCGAGAAACCACCAGCGGCAGGTTGGGGCCATAAAAGGCAAGCGGCCCCAAGAGCAGAGTGGTGACCCTGGGAGAAGCGTGGCGGCATACCACTGCAAGGTATGGCACGAGCTGGCGCAGGAGGGCGACGGCAGCAAAGAAGGCGGCTGGATTGAACATCATCAAGGTCCAGGTTGGTGATTGGAGCGATGACAGGTACAGCAGGAGCAGCCAGATTGGGGCGCAGGAGCGGCGGGTGATTGCGGAGAGACGTGATCGAGGCTCAGGAAAGGCAGCATGGGCCAGCCCACACTGTGATTGTGTGCGCACTAGGTCCGTGCAGCAGAGCTGATCTCTAGTCGTCTTGGTTAATCCTTGCCATTGGACCAAGACCTAGCTCTGTCAAGCCCGTGTGGTGACTGGGGTGCAACGGCCACCACACATTAAAAAAATCCACACACTGGCATCTTCCACCCTTAAAGATATAGTTCTGGATCTGGAATATTAGGTCTTTCATTGAAATACCTGTGAACTCATCCCTTTTTGGCGTGAAAGCAGTCATCCTCGATACAAGGGACTGATTATGATGATGATGAATGCACCCTTGCCTCTCATCAGCATTTTAAAGGTTAGATTTCAGAAGCAGTCCCAACATAATTGATTCTCCTTTCATATTACAGAATTGGTTGAAGTGAAAGCAGTTCCTTGTACTGTGGAATCCATATCATTTACTTGCAGGGTGGATTCCCCACAGCACTAGCAGCAACAGACATGTGCACAAGCTTGCACCAGGTACAATTGTTCAGAAGCCACAATTTGGGAATTCATATGAATGAAATTAATTAAATACCCACACTGAAATTAATGGACTTTGGAGCTGATTTGATATATTTCATTCACATCTTTAAAAAAAACTCTGTAACTTGTACTTCATATTAAGAGTGGCTGACTTGTCAGCTGGAATGTGAATTGTCATCATGAGCTGGGTTGGGTCAAGAACATAAGAACATAAGAATTAGGAACAGGAGTAGGCCATCTAGCCCCTCAAGCCTGCTCCGCCATTCAATAAGATCATGGCTGATCTGGTCGTGGACTCAGCTCCACTTACCCGCCCGTTCCCGTAACCCTTAATTCCCTTATTGGTTAAAAATCGATCTATCTTTGACTTGAAAACATTCAATGAGCCAGCCTCAACCGCTTCCTTGGGCAGAGAATTCCACAGATTCACAACCCTCTGGGAGAAGAAATTCTTTCTCAACTCGGTTTTAAATTGGCTCCTCCGTATTTTGAGGCTGTACCCCCTAGTTCTAGTCTCCCCCACCAATGGAAACAACCTCTCTGCCTCTATCTTGTCTATCCCTTTCATGATTTTAAATGTTTCTATAAGATCACCCCTCATCCTTCTGAACTCCAAGGAGTAAAGACCCAGTCTACTCAATCTATCATCATAAGGTAACCCTCTCATTTCTGGAATCAGCCTAGTGAATCGTCTCTGTACCCCTTCCAAAGCTAGTATATCCTTCCTTAAGTAAGGTGACCGAAACTGCACGCAGTACTCCAGGTGCGGCCTTACCAATACCTTATACAGTTGCAGCAGGACCTCCCTGCTTTTGTACTCCATCCCTTTCGCAATGAAGGCCAACATTCCATTTGCCTTCCTGATTACCTGCTGCACCTGCAAACTAACCTTTTGGGATTCAAAAAGAGTTTCATGCACAAGGACCCCCAGGTCCCTCTGCACCACAGCATGTTGTAATTTCTCCCCATTCAAATAATATTCCCTTTTACTGTTTTTTTTCCCAAGGTGGATGACCTCACACTTTCCGACATTGTATTCCATCTGCCAAACCTTCGCCCATTCGCATAACCTATCCAAATCTCCTTGCAGCCTCTCTGAGTCCTCTACACAACCCGCTTTCCCACTAATCTTAGTGTCATCTGCAAATTTTGTTGCACTACACTCTGTCCCCTCTTCTAGGTCATCTATGTATATTGTAAACAGTTGTGGTCCCAGCACTGATCCCTGTGGCACACCACTAACCACTGATTTCCAACCGGAAAAACATAGAAACATAGAAACATAGAAAATAGGTGCAGGAGCAGGCCATTCAGCCCTTCTAGCCTGCACCGCCATTCAATGAGTTCATGGCTAAACATGAAACTTCAGTACCCCCTTCCTGCTTTCTCGCCATACCCCTTGATCCCCCGAGTAGTAAGGACTTCATCTAACTCCCTTTTGAATATAGTTAGTGAATTGGCCTCAACTACTTTCTGTGGTAGAGAATTCCACAGGTTCACCACTCTCTGGGTGAAGAAGTTTCTCCTCATCTCGGTCCTAAATGGCTTACCCCTTATCCTTAGTCTGTGACCCCTGGTTCTGGACTTCCCCAACATTGGGAACATTCTTCCTGCATCTAACCTGTCTAAACCCGTCAGAATTTTAAACGTTTCTATGAGGTCCCCTCTCATTCTTCTGAATTCCAGTGAATACAAGCCCAGTTGATCCAGTCTTTCTTGATAGGTCAGTCCCACCATCCTGGGAATCAGTCTGGTGAATCTTCGCTGCACTCCCTCAATAGCAAGAATGTCCTTCCTCAAGTTAGGAGACCAAACTGTACACAATACTCCAGGTGTGGCCTCACCAAGGCCCTGTACAACTGTAGCAACACCTCCCTGCCCCTGTACTCAAATCCCCTCGCTATGAAGGCCAACATGCCATTTGCTTTCTTAACCGCCTGCTGTACCTGCATGCCAACCTTCAATGACTGATGTACCATGACACCCAGGTCTCGTTGCACCTTCCCTTTTCCTAATCTGTCACCATTCAGATAATAGTCTGTCTCTCTGTTTTTACCACCAAAGTGGATAACCTCACATTTATCCACATTATACTTCATCTGCCATTCATTTGCCCACTCACCTAACCTATCCAAGTCACTCTGCAGCCTCATAGCATCCTCCTCGCAGCTCACACTGCCACCCAACTTAGTGTCATCCGCAAATTTGGAGATACTACATTTAATCCCAACTCTCTGCTTTCTGTTCGCCAGCCAATTCTCTATCCATGCTAATACATTTCCTCTGACTCCGCGTACCTTTATCTTCTGCAGTAACCTTTTGTGTGGCACCTTATCGAATGCCTTTTGGAAATCTAAATACACCACATCCATCGGGACACCTCTATCCACCATGCTCGTTATATCCTCAAAGAATTCCAGTAAGTTAGTTAAACATGATTTCCCTTTCATGAATCCATGCTGCGTCTGCTTGATTGCACTATTCCTATCCAGATGTCCCGCTCTTTCTTCCTTAATGATAGTTTCAAGCATTTTCCTCACTACAGATGTTAAACTAACTGGCCTATAGTTACTTGCCTTTTGCCTGCCCCCTTTTTTAAACAGAGGCATTACATTAGCTGCTCTCCAATCCACTGGTACCTCCCCAGAGTCCAGAGAATTTTGGTAGATTATAACGAATGCATCTGCTATAACTTCCGCCATCTCTTTTAATACCCTGGGATGCATTTCATCAGGACCAGGGGACTTGTCTACCTTCAGTCCCATTAGCCTGTCCAGCACTACCCCCCTAGTGATAGTGATTGTCTCAAGGTCCTCCCTTCCCACATTCCTGTGGCCTGCAAATTTTGGCATGGTTTTTGTGTCTTCTACTGTGAAGACGGAAGCAAAATAATT
This sequence comes from Pristiophorus japonicus, assembly GCF_044704955.1. Taxonomy (NCBI): domain Eukaryota; kingdom Metazoa; phylum Chordata; class Chondrichthyes; family Pristiophoridae; genus Pristiophorus; species Pristiophorus japonicus. The sequence goes on along the minus strand of NC_091984.1, from coordinate 70,253,306 downwards.
GTTTAAGGTCTCAGCCATTTCCACATTTCCCATTATTAAATCCCCCTTTTCATCTTCTAAGGGACCAACATTTACTTTACTCACTCTTTTCCGTTTTATATATTTGCAAAAGCTTTTACTATCTGTTTTTATGTTTCGCGCAAGTTTACCTTCGAAATCTATCTTCCCTTTCTTTATTGCTTTTTTAGTCATTCTTTGCTGTTGCTTAAAATTTTCCCAATCCTCTAGTTTCCCACTAACCTTGGCCACCTTATACGCATTGGTCTTTGATTTGATACTTTCCTTTATTTCCTTGGTTATCCACGGCTGGTTATCCCTTCTCTTGCCGCCCTTCTTTTTCACTGGAATATATTTTTGTTGCGCACTATGAAAGAGCTCCTTAAAAGTCCTCCACTGTTCCTCAATTGTGCCACCGTTTACTCCTTGTTTCCAGTCTACTTTAGCCAACTCTGCCCTCATCCCACTGTAGTCCCCTTTGTTTAAGCATAGTATGCTCGTTTCTGACACAACTTCCTCATCCTCAATCTGTATTACAAATTCAACTATATTGTGATCACTCATTCCGAGAGGACCTTTTACGAGGAGATCGTTTATTTTTCCTGTCTCGTTACACAGGACCAGATCCAAGATGGCTTGCTCCCTTGTAGGCTCTGTTACATACTGTTCAAAGAAACAATCCCGTATGCATTCTATGAATTCCTCGTCCTGGCTACCCCCTGCGATTTGATTTGATTTGAGAGCAACAGCTGGAGCCAGGTCAGGACTATCAGCAGGAGTTGCGTCAGGTCGAGTTTGCCAGCAGGAATCAGGTTGTGTTGTGTTGGGTTGGGGCATCACAAATTTCAGTCAAGGGTAATGAAAAGTCCTAGTTTGTAAAATGAACTTTGAGAAATCTTCATCTTGGGCAAAAGACACAACAGACAATTTAGCTGCTTGAGAAATGTGACATAAACATTATTGTATGTTGTGATTGGTTGGTTTTCTGTCATTCCATTTTTCAAATGTGTGTTGGACAAAGCCAGGCAGAATAAAATTTTGATTTGCGCTGTCAAATACTAAAAAACAAAGTAATTAACACTTTTGAAGAAAAAGGAAAATATGACTAGGGATCTCAGTACAATAGAAACAAAAGAAATGAGCATTTTCCAACATATTTAATTTTATAAAAATAACTTGTCAGGGATTGCTCTTTTAAAGTATTTTACCAATTCCCCTCTCACCTTCCATGCAACCTCCTTGGAGTTGGCCAGTTTTTAGCATGAGTAAGTAAGCTTGTTAGAATTGATCTTTCAGGTAAGATCAGTTGATGAAAAGAAGTGTAAAATCAACTTGTTCTCCTCAATTAAAAGGAAGACTTTGGTTTTACCTTTTGAAGACTTTTGTCAGATTGTGAGTGTGACGTTATGTACGGAAGAGAAAATAAGAAGCGTCAGCTCCCCCCTGACATCCCTGCTGGATGAGTGAAAGTTGGGTGAAGACGGGATTGGGGTCAGTTGTGGTGGCCCCCCACAGTTACGCAACATTCACTTTCCAAACCCATACATGAAGAATGATGACTGGGGTGAGGTACCAGTGTGGAATGGCCACCACCACCAGTGAAACTGTAACACAACATTAATCACTGACTATAGGAGAAGAGTGAAGGAGAAAACTGGCGGCAATAGAGAAGGGAAAAGGAAAAGCAGTGGCCTCTTCAGGTTCTTTCACGTGGCAATGCTGATTTGGGCAAAACTGGTGTCCCAGCGCCATTTCCCCCATTTACATTTCCAGCCACCATCCCTCTCCACTGTGTGCTGGGCAAAAGGAGAACCTATAAATCTGGCAGTAACATATAGATTCACAAAAATAGTATGTCAGGCAGTTTATGTCTAACTGCACTGAGAGAACTGTGCATTTGTCATCATTGAAAGTGCTTAAAATGTAAAGGCACCTTACATTTTCTGTTATTCTCATGTTTTCAAACTGCTTATAGAAGATAGCCTGGGAACCAATCTAACCCTCTACTTGTTCTTAACAGCAACTAATTGCATTATATTTACATTTTGAATACTTTAATGTGGTTAAAGAGGCAAGGTTTAAGGAGGTTTTGTAAGGTGGGGCGAGGATAATGGGCAGAGGGTTTAGGGAGAGAATTCAGAGTGTAGGACCCCAACGGCTAAACATTCTGTCACTGATAGTGTGGGTTCGGGAGGGTGCTGAGCACCTCGAGTCTCATCGCCGAGAACATGCAGAAATCAAGCGCAAGCAGCGGAAAGAGCATGCGGCAAACCTGTCCCACCCACCTTTCCCTCAACGACTATCTGACCCACCTGTGATAGGGACTGTGGTTCTCGTATTGGACTGTTCAGCCACCTAAGGACTCATTTTAAGAGTGGAAGCAAGTCTTCCTCGATTCCGAGGGACTGCCTATGATGATGATGATGGGGTAGGGGATGAATTCTCAGAAGACAAGAGTCAGAAGAGAGAAAGATGTGAGCTAGTTCCACTTCAGTGGTATGAATGGGGACTGGAGGCTGCAACCAAATGATTTAAATAAAGGCCATCATTTTTTTCCTGAGACAGAAATAGTGTTCTTTGGTTTTTCTGAGCTAGCATTTCTGCGTTGCATGTAAGCAAACAGTTCACTGGTCTACAATAGCCATGGCGACTAGCTAAAATATAATTACATTAATTTAATGATCCTACATTGGCTCCAAGTCCAGCAACACCTTGACTTTAAAATTCTCATCCTAGTTTTCAAATCCCTCCAAGGCTTCGTCCCTTCTTATCTCTATAATATCCTGCAGCCCTACAAGCCTATGAGATCTCTGTGCTCCTCCAATTATGGCCTCTTGCACATCTTTGATTTTAATCGCTCCATCATTGGCGGCCATGCCATCAGCTCCCCAGGTCCTAAGCTCTGGAATTCTCTCCCTAAACCTCACCACCTCATCTGTCCTTAAACCTCCTTATGTAGCTCGGTGTCAAATTTTGTTTGGTAATGCTCCTGTGAAGTGCCTTGGGATGTTTTACAACATTAAAGGCGCTATATAAATGCAAGTTGTAATTGTTCAATGGACTCCATTATTAAACAACTGGGTTTGAATTGCGAACATGATTGACTGGAAAGCAGTTAAATACTGTGCTAAAATATGCTTTCTTCATCATTATTTGCCTAGTTGCGCCTAGTGTGTGTCTGCGCACACACAGAGGCTGAACTCCAGGACATAGTCGACGTATTTACTGAGGTGTACGAAAGCATGGGCCTTACGCTAAACATCAGTAAGACAAAGGTCCTCCACCAGCCTGTCCTCGCTGCACAGCACTGCCCCCCTGTCATCAAGATTCACGGCGTGGCCCTGGACAACGTGGACCACTTCCCTCATCTCGGGAGCCTCCTATCAACAAGAACAGGCATTGACGACGAGAACCAACACCGCCTCCAGTGTGCCAGTGCAGCCTTCGGCCGCCTGAGGAAAAGAGTGTTTGAAGACCAGGCCCTCAAAACTGTCACCAAGCTCATGGTCTATAGGGCTGTAGTAATACACGCCCTCCTATATGGCTCAGAAACATGGACCATGTACGGTGGACACCTCAAGTCGCTGGAGAAACACCACCAATGATCTCTCCGCAAGATCCTACAAATCCCCTGGGAGGACAGACACACCAATGTTAGTGTCCTCAACCAGGCTAACATCGCCAGCATTGAAGCACTGACCATACTTGATCAGCTCCGCTGGGCAGGCCATATAGTTCGCATGCCAGACACAAGACTCCAAAAGCAAGCGCTCTACTCGAAACTCCTTCACGGCAAGCGAGCCAAAGGTAGGCAGCAGAAATGTTACAAGGACACCCTCAAAGCCTCCCTAATAAAGTGCAACATCCTCACCAACACCTGGGAGTCCCTGGCCAAAGACCGTCCTGAGTGGAGGAAGTGCATCCGGGAGGGCACTGAGCTCCTTCAGTCTCGTCGTCGAGAGCATGCAGAAATCAAGCGCAGGCAGCGGAAAGAGCGCGCAGCAAACCAATCCCACCCACCCCTCCCCTCAACGACTATCTATCCCACCTGTGACAGAGACTATGGTTCTCTTATTGGACTGTACAGCCACCTAAGAACTCATGTTAAGAGTGGAAGCAAGTTGTCCTCGATTCCGAGGGACTGCCTATGATGATGATGATTGCCTAGTTGCAGTGAAAAGAAACTGTATTCCCTGCTCAGCAGGAAGGAATTTAAGCTGCTACTTTGAAAAGAATGAAGCAAAGTCATACTAAAGTTCTTAATTATGGCGCGTCGAACACAAAGTCACCAATGTTATGCAATAGAATTAACCAGACAAACCAGATGTTCTTTGAAGCTTAAAAGATGCATTAATATTTGATTAATAGGGCATTGATGCAGAAAACAAAAATGGTAAATGTCTGGTATAGATTATGATTGCTTAGCAATTGTCAGTATAAACCTGACTGTTTTCCTTTGATGTCACATAGTTAGTCCAATATCTCACTGAAGGAGTACTCACAGAAATAACTTATATAAAAATAGATAATCTAAATGTGACTGTCAACCATAGATGACTTTGACTTCTGCTTGGGTATTAGTGAAAAGGATGTGTGACTGCATGCCTTTGGCCCCTACTGTAGCAGCTAATGTTCAAGAAGGTGATAATAATCTTGGTATAGTTAGTGTCTGTCTGGCATCTCAGCAGAAGCTGACACTTCAGTTAATAGGTGTTTTGTTTGAAGCCCCCTATTTTCCACACCTCCAAACTTCACTGTTGGGACTGATGAAATGTTGGATCATGGGTGCTTTTGGAGGCAGAGAAGTTATCTCATTATACTACAGACTGTGCCAGCAGCAGCTCCTGTTGCAATTAACAGACTATCAATATAAAAGTGCCTCAAGGTAAAGTGCAATATGCTGAGTAGCTCTCCATTAGCATCTCTGGTCAGAGAATGCCTTTGAAACATTGATACCTGTGAAAGCAAATGTTTCTACTGACAGAGGTGAGAGTCGGCTATTACCATTATCACTTCAGTTTTGGACTCGATGCCAAGTGTCACTTAGCTGCTCACCTTCTTCCCTAGTTATGATTTTTTATATGCTTTTGAGTTTTATTTCAATTATGTATTAAGGATCTTTGCTCCCCACCCCCACACACAGCCTGTTAATGGGTGCATTGTGAAACAACATCATTGACACCATCTCAATTTCTTCAAACAAACTTACAGGGAAGCTGTATTCATCTGAATTGCTGCACAATCCTACACGTTATCAGGGGAGATAACTGTATACTCATTGGTGCCGCTCAGCTGTCTCTTGATTTAGTCCAGTGACTTCTTGAGTGAAGTATTACAAGCTAAGGCAAGAGTTTGAAACTTCCAGAAATAATTGCAGTAAGAGTGCTGGGCCAAGGTGGACCAAACTATAACTAGTAATGGACCAAACTATAACTAGTAACGCCATTGGGACCACCCAATATTCGATTTGCCAGTTGGTTATTAATTTTCAGTCTACTCTTTGGTGTAAAAGTGCAGTTTGACATTGAAAATAATTTTAAAAGACTAACACAGCTTGAAGCAAAATATTAATGCCACAATATTTTTTAATAATAGAATTCCATTTTACTTACTTTTCTTATATTTCCTCTTATTTTCTCCACATCTCTCTCAGTGCTGACTCATGTTATAAAACCATAGAGATTTACAGCACAGAAGAGAAGAAAGAATGACTTGCATTTATATAGCACTTTTCACAACCACCGGACATCTCAAAGTACTTTTGAAGTGTAGCCATTCTTGTAATGTGGGAAATACAGCTGTCAGTTTGCGCACAGCAAGCTCCCACAAAGAGCAATGTGATAATGACCAGATAATGACCAGATATGTTGATTGACGGATAAATATTGGCCAGGACACTGGGGATAACTCCGCTGCTCTTCTTCGAAATAGTGCCGTGGGATCTTTTACGTCCACCTGAGAGAGCAGGTTTAATGTCTCATCCAAAAGACGGCATCTCCGATAGTGCAGCACTCCCTCAGCCTAGATTTATGTGCGCAAGTCGTTGGAGTGGAACTTGATTCCACAACCTTCTGACTCAGACGTGAGTGTGCTAACCACTTAAAAAAATATATAATTTATTTAACATTAAAAGCATTTACAACATCGTGATCATTCCAAGGATACAAATCCTTTCTGCCCCTCCGCACAGCCGCTCATCGAAACCTGAAGTTTAATTTGTCTCCCGTAACATATATTAACTTATTGTACTTTAAAATTGATCATAAGCAACTCTTCTGAACTCTTTCGAGGATATTTTCATCCCAAAAGGTTTCTTGTAGACACAACAGGTCAGTGCCTTTAAAACACTGCAACAAATGCTGCAAATGCTCCCTCTCCTTCTCTTGCCCCTTCTACTCCCCAAGATGTCTGACTCCCTGTCTTTCTTTGGAGTACTTACACTTACCCCACACCCTTCTCCTGCCTTTGTTCCCCCCACGAACACCCGATTCTTTAGGGAGAGCCGAGCTGTATTATGGCTCGAATCTGCCCTTGGCCCATGCTACCCCTCGCTTTTTTTGTCCTTTTCCACCATGTCCATCCTGTTCTTTGCTTCGCAATTTTCTGCCTCCCACTCCAGGGACTTGAGCACATAAATCTAGGCTGACACTCCAGTGCAGTGCTGAGGGAATGCTGCAGTGTCGCAGGTGCTGTCTTTCGGATGAGACATTAATCCGAGGCCCCATGGCACTATTTTGAAGAACAGCAGGGGAGTTTTCCCCGGTGTCCTAGACAATATTTATCCCTCAATCAACATAGTGTCGGGATAAATGGTTCATTCTCTGGTCGGGATCAGTACTGGGACCCCAACTATTTACAATCTATATTAACGACTTGGAAGAAGGAACTGAGGGTAACGTAGCCAAGTTTGCTGATGATACAAAGATGGGAGGAAAAGCAATGTGTGAGGAGGACACAAAAAATCTGCAAAAGGACATAGACAGGCTAAGTGAGTGGGCAAAAATTTGGCAGATGGAGTATAATGTTGGAAAGTGTGAGATTATGCACTTTGGCAGAAAAAAATCAAAGAGCAAGTTATTATTTAAATGGAGAAAGATTGCAAAGTGCCGCAGTACAGCAGGACCTGGGGGTACTTGTGCATGAAACACAAAAGGATAGTATGCAGGTACAGCAAATGATCAGGAAGGCCAATGGTATCTTGGTCTTTATTGAAAAGGGGATGGGGTATAAAAGCAGGGAAGTCTTGCTACAGTTATATAAGGTATTGGTGAGGCCACACCTGGAATACTGCTTGCAGTTTTGGTTTCCATATTTATGAAAGGATATACCTGCTTTGGAGGCAGTTCAGAGAAGGTTCACTAGGTTGATTCTGGGGATGAGGTTGATTATAAGGAAAGGTTGAGTAGGTTGGGCCTCTACTCATTGGAATTCAGAAGAATGAAAGGTGATCTTATCGAAACGTATAAGATTATGAGGGGGCTTGACAAGGTGGATACAGAGAGGATGTTTCCTCTGATGGGGGAGACTAGAACTAGAGGGCATGATCTTAGATAAGGGGCCTCTCATTTAAAACAGAGAAGAGGAGAAATTTCTTCTCTCAGAGGCTTGTAAATCCGTGGAATTCGCTGCCTCAGAGAGCTGTGGAAGCTAGGACATTGAATAAATTTAAGACAGAAATAGACAGTTTCTTGAACGATAAGGGGTTATGGGGAGCGGGTGGGGAAGTGGAGCTGAGTCCATGATCAGATCAGCCATGATCTTATTGAATGGCGGAGCAGGCTCGAGGGGCTGTATGGCCTACTCCTGTTCCTATTTCTTATGTTCTTATGTTGTTATAACAACAACAGTTTATCTGGTCATTATCATATTGCTGTTTGTGGGAGCTGGCTGTGTGCAAATTGGTTGCCGCATTTCCCACATTACAAAAGTGACTACACTTCAAAAGTACTTCATTGACTGTAAAGCGCTTTGAGATGTCTAGTGGTCATGAAAGGCGCTATATAAATGTAAGTCTTTCTTTCTTGCTCTCTTTTCTCATTCCGTTCGCCGGCTGTGTCCTCCTCCTGCTCCGCTCCTCCGGTCACTCCACTCACACCTCCTGCTCCTTCTCCCATCTTCTCATCACTCAAGGGCTTCCTCTTGCCTCACACTCACAGCAGGTGGGGTCTTTGTGACACACCCCACAGCTCTCTGCTTTGCAGCTCTGAGCAATGTGTCCAGACTCGCCGCAGTTGGAACAGTACAGGCCTGGACAGCTTCTTACAAATGGTCATGTCCAAGACAATAATAGCAAACCTTCACTTGGTTATCATGCAGTACCCTGAAGTACTGCATTCCTTCCATGTCTCAAATTTCATGCTGTAGGGTAATGACGCCACCCCCTCTGGGAACCGCACCTTTACATAACAGGTTCCATCTGCTACCCACGTTCCTGGATAGTATCTCCTCTTTATTGCCGAGCAAAGTTTAATATCCCACAACTCCAACTTTTTATTAGCACATCGTGCACAATATAAACCAGCAGGTTTAAGAATGCGACCAGCACCTCTTCAGAATACAGCAGAGATACATCCAATCACTAACCTTAAAACTCAGTAAAAGTCTTTCCACCTCCACTCGTCCACTGACCGTCACCGCGAGCCCAACATTTGGCTTTGGTCGGCAGGCAAAGCAGCTTCCCTCACCACAGTCTCCATATACTGCCTATATAATACCCCAAGTTCGTATTGCCTTATCCTCGTACTGAACCACCACCGTGTTTTCTTTTCCAAACCACTTGGGGTCCCGGCCCAAATCTTTGGGCCTTTTATTCACCCTTCCCCAAACATTTTCACCCCTGATTAAATTCATCCTGGGAACACTGTCCTCTGAGGGACCTATTTATGGACCAAAAGGGCCCTAAAGCCTGAAAAAATAACCCTAAACCCACCACAAACTTTTTACAAACTCACTCCAACTTCCAGGAGTGTCAGCTGTGGCTCAGTAGGACGCACTCTCGCCTCGAAGTCAGAAGGTTGTGGCTCCAAGCCCTCACTCCAGGGACTTGAGCCACAAAAAAAATCTAGGCTGACACTCCAGTGTGTGCTGAGGGAGCACTACACTGTCGGAGGTGTCGTCTTTCACATGAGATGTTAAACCGAGGCCCTGTCTGCTCTCTGAACTGGACGTAAAAGATCCCATGGCACTATTTCAAAGACGATCAGGGGAGTTATCCCCGGTGTCCTGGCCAATATTTATCCCTCAATCGACATCATAAAAAAACAGATTATCTGGTCATTATCACAGTGCTTTTTTGTGGGAGCTTTCTTGTGCACAAATTGAATGCCGTGTTGTCTACATTATAAAAGTGACTACACTCCAAAAGTACTTAATTGGCTGTAAAGCGCTTTGAGACGTCCGGTGGTTATGAAAGGTGCTATATAAATGTAAGGTGCTATATAAATTCTTTCTTTCCAGCATTAATCAAACAGCCAGCAGCACCTGTTCACTGCTAGCCCCTCCCACCTAGAGAGTGCTACCCACTGAGCCACAGCTGACACTAAATTGAAGCAATTGTTTGGTATTCACTGTTTCCTAGAGCAATCCAAAACAAATCCCATTGTCTTGCCTAAAGCACTCCCTGTGGCAAAGCTCCTGTGCTCAAATAACACTCTACATTCCCCTGCCAGAGAAAAAAGTTTTCCCCTGTTCACTCCAAACATTTTGGCCCAGAAATTGGGCAACTTATCGCCACCCATTTGCGCTGCAGTCCTGGAAAAAATGGCAGCTGCCACTCTAACGCTCGCCTTTGACGCAGGACTTGGCGGCCACCATTTTGGTGAGGGCTCTAGCGCTGCTGCTGGCCCTGGAGATGCAACTATGGAGAGCTCTAAAAAGCGAGCATGCAGCAGACTGTCAGAGACACTGTCAGCACTTCTTAAAGGGAGACACACATCATTTAGGTAAGTTTGCATTCAAGCTTTTCAACTGGATTTTTATATTTTATTGAAGTAATGGCTTGATGTAACAGATGTTAAAAGTTTTAAAAATGTGCAGAGAGTGCAGTGAGTGCTGCTGGACACTTCCAAGGCCTCAGATGGTAAAGGAACATAAGAACATAACAAATAGGAACAGGAGTAGGCCATACGGCCCCTCGAGCCTGCTCCGCCATTCAATAAGATCATGGCTGATCTGATCATGGATTCAGCTCCACTTCCCTGCCCACTCCCCATAACCCCTTATCCCCTTATCGATTAAGAAATCATCTATTTCGGTGTTAAATGTATTCAATGTCCCAGCTTCCACAGCTCTCTGAGGCAGCGAATTCCACAGATTTACAATCCTCTGAGAAAATAAATTTCTCCTCATCTCTGTTTTAAATGGGTGGCCCCTTATTCTATGATTGTGCCTTCTAGTTCGAGTCTCCCCCATCAGTGGAAACATCCTCTCTGCTTCCAACCTGTCAAGCCGCCTCATAATCTTATACGTCTCGATAAGATCACCTCTCATTCTTCTGAATTCCAATGAGTAGAGGCCCAACCTACTCAGCCTTTCCTCATAAGTCAACCCCCTCATCCCCAGAATCAACCTAGTGAACCTTCTCTGAACTGCCTCCAAAGCAACTATATCCTTTCGTAAATACTGCACGCAGTATTCCAGGTGTGGCCTCACCAATACCTTATACAGCTGTAGTAAGACTTCCCTGCTTTTATGCTCCATTCCCTTTGCAATAAAGACCAAGATTCCATTGGCCTTCCTGATCACTTGCTGTTACCTGCATACTAACCTTTTGTGTTTCATGCATAAGTACCCCCAGGTCCTACTGTACTGCGGCACTTTGCAATCTTTCTCCATTTAAATAATAACTTGCTCTTTGATTTTTTTCTGCCAAAGTGCATAATCTCACACTTTCCAACATTATACTCCATCTGCCAAATTTTTGCCCACTCACTTAGCCTGTCTATGTCCTTTTGCAGATTTTTTGTGTCCTCCTCACACATTGCTTTTCCTCTCATCTTTGTATCGTCAGCAAATTTGGCTATGTTACACTCGGTCCATTCTTCCAAGTTGTTAATATAGATTGTAAATAGTTGGGGTCCCAGCACTGATCCCGATCAGAGAATGAACCATTTATCCTGACTCTCTGTTCTCTGTTAGTTAGCCAATCCTCCATCCATGCTAATATATTACCCCCAACCCCGTGAACTTTTATCTTGTGCAGTAACTTTTTAGCCTCTGAGAAGAAATACATTTTGGTGGAAATGTTCAGCAGGTGAGGCAGCAACCGTGGAGAGAGAAACAGAGTTCAATATCTCAGGTCGAGATGCTGCCTGACCCGCTGAGTATTTCCAGCAACTTATGCTTTTATTTTAGACCTGGAGGAGTGAGTGGTAGATCTCATCGGTGTCTCAGGTCAGGCCACTGCCCAAGTGGGTGCTGAGCCCTGCTTGGATATTGAGGGTAAGTCCTGCACACTCCCTGGGCTGGGTTGGGGCAATGTGATGCAGTGTCTCTGGACTACATACAATAGAACAGCAGCGGTCTTTCAAACGAACCTGTGCTATGTGACCTTCCTCATGTCACCCTGCCCCCTCCCCTGCTGCTAACCACTCGTCTGTTGCTTTCTATTTCCAGATGAGGAATCACAGGCGCTGAATCCCTCACAGCAAACCTCCACCTCAGACTGTCATATGGGGGAGGGGGAGGAGGAGGAGGATGAATTTGAGGAGGAGGAGCTGACAGAGCAGTCTACTCTGGGGTGGGCGGGGGGACACTTGACACCTCTTTTGCCACCGGTAAACCCCTCAGCCGAGGATGATCAAACATTCCCGGGCTTTTAGATCTCGAAGACTCCTGCGACTAGAGGCGTGTAGCAATGCAGTTCTGGGGTCGAATCCCATTTGCCATCTCTCCGGAAGGTGAGTCGGCAAAATCGGTCTGCTGACAGACAGGCAGATGTGGAACTGGACATGGTGGCACTATCCAGCGAGAGCATCCAGCTCACCCGTAGCTCCTTGATGGTCTGGGGAGGATTCCCGTGTGCATCGCCAAACTCACTGTGACCGTAACGGAGGTCAGGTCGCAGATTGTCAGTGCGAGCCGCGAAACCTGTGAGGTTATCAATGTCCACACGAGGCTGGTGGCCTCCACCAGTCACACTGGAGTACCAGAGAGTGTGGCAAGCAGCCTTTCCGAGTTCCCCAGTGTGACACCTAGACACACTCCCACACCACCTGTGACTGGCGATGCCGATCAAGAGGCTCGCCAGTCAGAAGCCGGGCCTTCCATGCCTCGAGCATATCCAGTGCGTCCCCAGACAGCGTCTCCAATGTCTCTTCCCCCCAATTCAACAGGACTCTGGTCACCTTGCTGCACGAACCTTTAGTGCCACTTTGGGTAGGGCAGCAGGTGATGGAGGGGGATAAGGATAAGGGCGGGGGGGGGAAGGGCCAGTGGTAAAAGACAGTTGGGGCAGGGGTTGTTGTTTTGTTGTTGTTATTTTATTAAAGTTTTCAAAGTTTCTCAATTCTGTTCATTATTCAGAAAATTATAAAAGTTCACAATGTTTAGAAATGTTATTAAAGTTTCACAATTATATTTACAAATAAACTTTATGTGTTCCTCGCCAGGCTCCTCTTCCTCGTCTCCCTTCTCCTCCTCCTGGTCCTCCTTCTCCTCCTCCCCCCTCCCTCCTGAGGTGGTCCTGCAATCCCCATTGGCAAATCCTGTCCCCTAATGATGGCTAATTTGTGTAGCAGGCAACACACCACAATGAACTCAGAGACCTGCTGAGGGGAGTATTGTAGGCAGCCTCCAGAGTGGTCCAGGCATCGGAAGCGCTGGTTGAGCACTCCAACTGTCTGTTTGACGAGGTTGCGTGTGGCTGCATGGCTGTCATTGTAGCAATGCTCGGCTTCTGTCTGAGGGTTCCGGAGGGAGGTCTTGAGCCAGGAGGCGAGGCCTTAACCTTTGTCCCCCAGCATCCAGCTCTGGCCTTGAGGTTGACGCTTGAACAGGCCTGAGACATTGCTCTCACACAAGATGAAAGCATCATGGATGCTCCTGGATATTGGACATTGACTGCTATGATGCACTGAGTATGGTCGCAGACAATCTGTATGTTCAGCGAGTGGAATTCCTTTTGGTTTTGGTAAACCTCTGGATTAAAGGTGCTCACAGGGCGATGTGCGTACAGTCAATGGCACATTGAACCTTGGGGAAGCCAGCTATTCATCCAAAACCTACAGCCCTCTCATTCTGGCTTTCCTTGGTCCTTGGGAACTTTATAAAGTCCATCCTGTGTTCGTACAGTGCAGTACCTGGTGAATGCAACAATGTGTAGCGTGTTGCGAGATGGAGCATATGTCCCCCGCTGATGCCTGAAAGGAGCCGGAGGCATAGAAGGCAAGTGCTGCAGTCACCTTCACCTCGACGGGCAGTGCAGTCCTGTTGCCACTGGTAGGCGGTAGGTCTGCCTTTATGAGCTGGCATATCTCTGTGACCATCGCTTTTCAGAAGCACAGCCTTCTAATGCACTGTGCCTCAGGGAGCTGCAGGTATGAGCGCTGTTCCCTGTAAACTCGTGGGGGGCAAGGCTTCCTCCCCATACATCTGCGATCTCTTTGATTATGTTCAAAATTATCATCAATAAGCCTTCTTGCAGCTCGACGCCGTATAAATATAGCAGCCAGGAATAATGGCTGACATAGTCTAGCCCCCATATTTTAAAATGTCCTTAAATATCCTTTAAAATCAACTACAAACTCAAATAAAACTTCACTATGAAAAATGCAGCTTTCTTCTCCCAATCCTTTTATGCACTCAACATCTGCTCCGTTTTAAAGATGGCGGCGCTAGTGTCGGATGTGCCCTGGGTCGGACGTGGTTGCGACTGCTTTTTATTGGCGGGTTCCCGGGCGGACGCTAAATTGGGCGATATGGCCGAAAGTTCTGTCCGGGGTGCTAGCGCAGCATTGCACACCGATTGACATCATCCAAACGGCAAAAACATTGGGCGGGCGCTAACTTTTCATGCGCCGTATAACCACTGCCGAAAGTTCGGCCCGGGCGCAAAATCTTGTGCGCCTCGTTTTGCGCCCCCAAAAAATATTTTTTTGCGCCCCGCCCAGGTGCTAAACAGGGCGCAAATTAGCTGAAAATCCAGCCCCTTAAGCCACTCCTTTTCATAATAGTTTCCTGTTCCTGGTGAATCTATGCTGTATGTTCTCCATAGCAAGTCATCCTCGATATGTGGCACCGCCGAAGAAGAAGAAGAATGTTCTTTCTATAATGCGGTGCCCAAAACTGCATTTGTCTAATGTTTTGTACAAATTGATCATTACTTTTTGTACTCAAAGCTCCTGCTTATAAAGCTCAAAATGCTGTTGGCCTTTTTTTATAGTTTTATGTACCTGCACTCGCACTTTCAGGTACCCGAGGTTTTTCTGTTCAGCTACACCTTTCAGTATCTTTCCTTTCAGGGTATATTGCTACTCCTTGCTTTATCATCCCAAAATGTATTATTTCACATTTATCCACATTAAATTGAATCTGTCAGCAGTCTGCCTATTCTGTTAGTCTGTCCACCTGTCGTCCTGAAGTCTATTACAGTCCTTCTGGATGTTTTCCAAACTATTCTAGGAAGAAGTACTAGATGTATTTTGAGAAGTATTTCCCATTATGACCACATGCATTACCTTTATTCCTGTCCATCTCAGAATTATTAAAATTACTCATGATTATTGCATGATTGTTACATATTACTCTTAACTATCTGCAGATCTCCACCACTTTATCATGCCCCATTTGCACCAGATCCCACATTCACCCATCACCCCTGTGCTCAATGACATACATTGCCTCCCGGTTAAACACGCCTGGATTTGAAAATTCTCATCCTGGTTTTCAAATACCTCTATGGCCTCTCCCTTCCCTATCTCTGTAATCACCTCCAGCCCTAAAATCCTCCAAGATATCTGAGCTCCTCCAATTCTGGCCTCTTAAGCATCCCCAATTTTAATTACTCAACCATTGGCAGCTGTGCCTTCTGCTGCCCTAATCTCTGGAATTCCCTTCTTAAACCTCTCTGCCTGTCTACCTTTCATTCCTACTTTGATGCATCTTAAAAGCTCTCTCTTTGACCAAGCTTTTGGTCATCTGATGTAATATCTTCATATGTGGCACTGTGTCAAATTTTGTTTTATAACACTCCTGTGAAGGGTGTCATTGGAACGTTTTACTACGTTAAAATTGCTCTATAAATACAAGTTGTCAGCTGATTAGTGGTCGGTAATGTACACTGAGAATTCTACCAATTCATTTCATATTTCTTAACTCTATACATTTAAATTTTGCCTTATTACAACCCCTATCTTTATGTTCTGGCACTGTGATATAATCTTCGGGAGCAAAATTGCCCCTTTTTTAGAGGCCTGTTAGCGCCTCCGGGGGGCGCTAACAAGCGGAAGCGAGTTTTTGCCTGGGGGGGCGCGCTATTGGCTCCCGGGAAATTGCCTGGGACTATGTGGAGGCTGCCGCGCCCCGCAGATAGCGCTCTGGGCGGCTATGCAACCGGCGATGATGCCATCGGTGTGCGCAGCGATCCCTTACCACCCCGTGGGGGAAATTGCACCTTGCGAGGCTGGCACGAGCGGATCACAATGTGCGGATCGTGAAGCTTATCGATATCCGCTCTTGGGGCGGTACTTAAAGGGGAGGGCGTCAGTGCCCCGTGCCACCATCTTTACTGGTATATCGACTTTCGGGTTGGCATAAGTATGGCGGCCCTTCCGTGGAGCCCGGCGCTCTGCTTTGGGTGCCGGGCTGCAGGCTCGGTCCGATGCTGCCCTAGTAGTCTAATGGAGGCAATCAGAGGCCATGCAGAGTATGCAGCGGCCCTCCCCTTTAAGTGAAGGGGAGGGGTATTGAAGCACATCTGTGCTATGCGGAACATCCATTTCCTTTGAGGGGCGGTAACCCCAATTCACTGACGGGGATGGGACTTCTGCACCAGGCACAGAAAGTCTTGGCCCCAGCTGGTTACTGCCCCCAATCAGGGCGCAGGGCAATTTCGCCTCTTTTATCTTCTAGCAATGATATAATCTTTAGCCTAGAAATTCGAACATTGGCCATCACTCTCATTACATTGGAGGTCATTCTCACTACATTGGAGGTCACTCTCACTACATTGGCCGTCACTCTCATTACATTGGAGGTCACTCTCACTGCATTGGCCGTCACTCTCACTACATTGACGGTCACTCTCACTACACTGGATGTTTGTATGTCTAATCTCCACTTTACATCTGTCCTAGATCAGCACGGATGCCACTTATGCTGTTTCACCTTGGACCTCAGATGAGGACCAAGATGAGTCCCAGCAGCAACAGCACCAGCAGCCTTCTCCTCACAGATCTGCCACTCCACAGGAGAGAAGGGATGAGTGCAAGAGGCGATACCCACAACACAGGGTATATAGGCAGAGGAACTGCTTCCTTGACATATCCGAACACCAGTGCCTCAGGAGGCTCATGGTATCACGTCAGGTTGTGGCAGACATTTCCACCCTGCTGGAACAAGACCTGCTGCCAACTGAATCTTGTGGCCACTTTATACCAGTGACTGTCACAGTGACTACCACCCTGAACTTCTTCATCTGTAGGAAACATTTGCAGGATTTTACAGTTGGCTGCCCACATATGCTTAACACAGGTGACCGATACCGTGTTTGCCAGGGCAGGCAATTATGTATACTTTGCCACCGATGAAGCCAGTCAGAATGTGCATGCACTCGGGTTTTTGGCTCTGGCTGGCTTCCCACAGGTGCAGAGCGTCATCGACTGGACGTGGCAATCAAGGCACCTACAGATCACTCAGGAGTATTCGTGAACCATAGAGCTTTCACTCTATCAAAGTGCAGCTGGTCTGCAACCACAAACAGATCATTATTCATGTGTGTGCCAGCTTCCCAGAGAATTGCCATAATGCATTCGTCCTGCACCAGTCCTTTCTCCCTCAGCTCTTCGCACCTCTGAACAGGATGGCTGCTTGGAGACAAGGGTTATCCACGTAAGACGTGGTTGATGGCATCCATGAGAAGCCCAAGCAATGAGGCCCAAGAATGCTAAAATCAAAGCCATATGACGACTAGATGTGTCATTGAGCAAGCAATTGGAATCCTGAAGATGCGCTTCAGGTGCCTCAACAGATCTGGAGGAGCCCTTCAATATGCGCCATCCAGGGTCTTCAGAATGATTGTGGTTTGCTGCGCACTGCACAACACAGTGCTGCAACTGGATTGGAGCTGCAGGAGGAGTAAGGTGCAAAGCGCACAGCCTCTTCGGAGGAGGATGAGGAAGAGGTGGAGGAAAGTCATGGGACCATGGCACCAGCAGTGCCGCATGTTGCTGCCCGGGATGGACTCATCATGGCAACATTTAGTTAGGGTGCACCACAGCACCCATCTGGCAGCCACATGCTGAAACCACTTGTCCCTCCCACCTCCCCAGCACAAAGCAGTCCTTTAATCAACAAAGCATCCCTTTCACAGACACCCATTGCTCAGATTTAAGTCTCATCTTTACCATTCATCAGAACTGAGAAGGTCAGTTGCCAGGCTGCAAGCAAAAATGGGCAAGGCTGGAAAGTGATAAAGAAATAATTTTACATGTGGATCAAAACTTATATATTAACTTATCATCGTGACATGTCTAACACACCCATGTGTATATTGTTGTGCAACTATTAATCTTTCATTTTCCTTTTCCTATAACTCCTACGACATGGCTTCAGCAGAGGTGGAGGCAGGCTGCTCACATCCCTACTGACTGCTCAGATGCTCTTGGATGACACCCTCTGGGTTTTGGCGCCCGAGAGGGCCCCGCCAAAGACTGCTCTGCCTGCACCTGTGCAGAGGCAGACTCAGCCGTCAGGACATGAGGCAGGGTGTGGGGCGCTGACTGGGGGCAGAGGGTGGCAATGGGTGAGAAGTGAAAGCACATTGAGCAGAGTCCACACTTCTATATCCCCTTTCGCCAGCATCTCTCATGGCCCACTCGCATATCATGCTAGCAATGAGCTGGAGAGCACTTTATTGCACATCAGTGGGACACCGAGGCTAGGTTCTGATCTATCCTAGTTAGGTGGCATTTAGGATGTGCAAGCCATTGTTGAGGGCAAGCATGTACTCGTTTGACTGCCGCTTTTGATGATCCATGCAGTTGGCCACACTTTCCATGGACGAATAAATCATAGCTAAGGCCTGCGACATCATGCCAATCATGCTAGAGATGGACCTGTCCCTAGACCTAGACCCGAAATTCTAGAATGGTCCTGATATATTGGAAGGTAGCAAATGTAACCCAGATATTCAAGAATGGAGGGAGAAAACAGGGAACTACAGGCCAGTTAGCCTGACATCAGTTGTCGGCCAAAAGCTGGAATCCATTATTAAGGAACATGGCATTTAGAAAATCATAATATGATTAGATAGAGTCAACATTGTTTTATGAAAGGGAAATCATGTTTAACAAATTTAATGGAGTTTTCTGAGGATGTAATTAGGGTAGATAAAGGGGAACCAATGGATGTAGTACATTTGGATTTCCAAAAGGCATTCGATAAGGTGCCACATGAAAGGTTGTCACATAAGATAAGGGTTCATAAGGTAAGATTGAGGGTAATATATTAGCATGGATAGATTGGTTAACGGACAGAAAGTAGGGATAAATGGCCATTTTCAGGTTGACAGGCTATAACGATTGGGGTGCCGCAAGGATCAGTGCTCGGGCCTCAGCTATTTACAATTTATTTTAATGACTTGGATGAAGGGACTGAGTATAATGCATCCAGGTTTGCTGATAATACAAAGCTAGTTGGGAAAGTAAGCTGTGAGATGGATACAAAGAGCCTGCAAAGGGATATAGACAGGTTAAGTGAGTGGGCAATAAGGTAGAGTTTAATGTGGGGAAATGTGAGGTTATTCACTTTGATAGGAAGAATAGAAAAAACAAAATATTTTTTAAATGGTGAGAAACTATTAAATGGTGGTTACAATTCTGCTGCTGCTGATGGCCCACAGCTCCTCATGGATACCCAGTTTTGAGCTGCTAGATTTGTTCTGAATCTATCCCATTTAGCACGATGATAGTGCCACACAACACGATGGAGAGTACCCTCAGTGTGAATATGGGACTTTGTCTCCACAATGACTGTGCTGTGGTCTCTGCTACCAAAGTTGTCATGGGCAGATGCATCTGCGACAGGTAGATTGGTGAGGATGAGATCAAGTAGGTTTTTCCCTCATGTTGGTTCTCTCACCACCTGCTGCAGGCCCAGTCTGGCAGCAATGTCCTTCAGGACTCTGCCAGCTCGGTTAGTCGTGGTGCTATTGAGCCACTCCTGGTGTTGGACATTGAAGTCCCCCAACCAGAGTACATTCTGTGCCTTTGCTACTCTCAGTGCTTCTTCCAAGTGGTGTTCAACATGGAGTACAGATTCATCAGCTGAGCGAGGGCGGTAGGTGGTAATCAGCAAGAGGTTTCCTTGCCGATGTGTGACCTGAAACCATGAGACTTCATGGGATCCAGAGTCAAGTTGAGGACTCCCAGGGCCAGTACCTCCTGACTGTATACCACTGTGCCACCACCTCTTCTGTGCTCTCTTCTCCTGCAAGGAGGGAAACAAGAGACCTTTGAGTGAGAGTCATGGACTGAGTGGAATGGATGGATGGACAACATCTGTAGACGGTAACTATGAGGGAAAAGCATGACATTGCATTGTGAGGATGAGTGGTGGATGCTCAGATGGGGATGTGAAGAAATGGCATAGACAGAGAGGGATGGGTGCACCCAAAAGTTACATTGGTATAAGGAGTGTTTTGCAGGAGTAGGCTTGGGAAGGCACAGTTAGGGGCTTGGGGTGACACGCACATCAGGATGTAGTTGAATGTGCCATTGTACTCACCTTTCCTGCCCTCTAGAGGTTATTAAATTGCTTCCTGCACTGTATCCAGGAATGTGGCACCACACTCCTGCTGCTCACTCTGACACTATCTCCAGCCATGTCTTCTTCGTCAGTGAGGGTGGCTTCTTCTTCCCATCAGCAGGGAATAGAATCTCCCAGCGGGCCCTAACACTTTGCAGCATGAGGTTTAGGGAAGCATCACTAAAGTGAGGCGCAGCTTTGGAACGCTGACACTATTATATGCAGCGAACTATCTTTCTCCCACCTCCACAAGCTTTCAACTGTCATCTTTGCAGTTTTCCATTAAACGCCTCAGCTGAAATAGACACATGCATGTTGTCATCACTCCTGCTCCCGTTAATTGGTTGGGAAACCCAGAAGTCAGATGTATATAGAGTGGCTGCGTTAAAAAGCCACTGACAGATGGGCTGCAGCTACTTCCAAGTTTTGTGCGTGCTAGCGGACCAGCTCCCACTCCCCTCCCTGCTCCCAGCACATCACCAGGTAAATATTCCGGCCAAAATCTTGACACAATCTTTATCTTCCAGCACTGTGATATAATCTTTGGCCAAAAACAAACACACAGGGTGCAAAGTGCCAGTGCCAAGTCTGTTCACATGGTCCCACGCAGTATGTTAAATTTATCCTGGGACCTCATTAAAATGATTCAGGCATGCAGCCAGCAGCCCATTAAAGGGGCCATGCACCCCAAAAAAATTAAAGGGAGCATTGCGTAAGAGCACTAGGCTAGGTTACCGAGCTCTAGGCCAGGTAATTTTCCGGTTGGCAAACGGTGACTAGTGGGGTGCTGAGGCCTCAACTATTTACAATCTATATTAATGACTTGGATGAAGGGACTGAGTGTAGTGTAGCCAAGTTTGCTGATGATACAAAGATGGGTGGGAAAGCAAATTGTGAGGAGGACACAAAAAATCTGCAAAGGGATATAGACAGGCTAAGTGAGTGGGCAAAAATTTTGCAGATGGAGTACATTGTGGGAAAATGTGAGGTTATCCACTTTGGCAGAAAAAATAGAAAAGCAAATTATAATTTAAATGGAGAAAAATTGCTGCATTTACAGAGAGACCTGGGGCTTCTTGTGCATGAAACTCAAAAAGTTAGTATGCAGGTACAGCAATTAATCAGGAAGGCAAATGGAATGCTGGCCCTTATTGCAAGGGGGATAGAGTATAAAAGTAGGGAAGTCCTGCTCCAACTGTACAGGGTGTTGGTAAGACCACACCTGGAGTACTGCATAGTTTTAGTCTCCTTGTTTAAGGAAGGATATACTTGCATTGGAGGCAGTTCAGAGAAGGTTCACAAGGTTGAATCCTGAGATGAAAAGGTTGCCATATGAAGAAAGGTTGAGCAGGTTGGGCCTATACTCCTTGGAGTTTAGAAGAATGAGAGGTGATCTTACAGAATCATATAAGATTCTGGGGGGGGGTTGACAGGGTAGATGCAGAGAGGATGTTTTCCCTCAAGGAGGAATCTAGAACTAGAACTAGAACTAGAACTAGAACTAGGGGTCACTGATTTAAAACAGAAATGAGGGGGAATTTCTTCTCTCAGAGGGTTGTGAATCTTTGGAATTCTCTACCTCAGAGAGCTGTGGAGGCTGGGTCTTTGAATATATTTAAGGTGGAGATAGACAGATTTTTGAATGGGAAGGGAGTCAAGGGTTATGAGGAGTAGGTGGGAAACTGGAGTTGAGGCCAGGATCAGATCAGCCATGATCTTATTGAATAGCAGAGCAGGCTCGAGGGGCCAAATGGCCTATTCCTGCTCCTATTTCTTATGTTCTTAAATTAATTGCTTCAGTATAGCCTTCGCTTGTTACAGATCTTGTTCCAATGCTCCAAGAATGTGGACCCTTCCCTCCTGCACCCATCCTATATCATGTATTGACTTCTTAACCATTCTTTCCTTAATCTGTCCAGCACGTAGCACAGGAAGTAACCCAGAGATTACTATCCGTGAGGTTGTTTTACAATCTAATGCCTATCTCCTTAAATCCCCTCTGCAACACTTCAAATCTACTTCTGTATCATTGAGTCCAATATGGGCCATAAAGTCTAACTGCTCTTCCTCTCTTTCCTCTTTTGTACCCAAACTGTAACATCCTTTACCCTGGCATCAGGAAGGTATTATATCATTCAGGACTCTGAGTCACAACTGTGCAAAAGGCTGTCTATTCACCTGACTAGAATCCCACGACTATCAAACTCCTTTTCCTGTAGTCTATTTAACTCTCGCGTTCTGTGCGGTCCTTTCTCCACGGTCTCAGGACCACCCTCACTGAGTCACTATTTCTATCCATCTCGCACCTGTGCGGCACTTTCCGTTCAGTGCACAGTTCCGGTAACTCAATTGTTCCCTGCACCCGTGAATCCTGTCTCCCTTTGTTGCCCCTGCGGATTGCCACCCATGTTTCTCTCTATGCTAGTCCTGTGTTTTGAACTGTCCAGCACAGCCTGTTGGGCAACCACATTCTGGAAAGTATGATCTCGAAACATTTGATCCTCTGATGATACAGAGTGTGGCCAATTGTTCCTCAAGCACAAGAGATCCTGCACTTCAGAGATGTTATTTTCTGACACTGAGTGCAAATGCCCCACCCTGCATATACTAAGAATCCATGTGGTCCAAATATTGCACTCCTCACACATTATACTTGGATCCCTGCATTGCCATCCCTCTGCTTCCAACTTAATATGTAGATAGTTAGCTTGAACTCTGATTAACATCAAACTCACATAAGAATCAAATATCGCGTACTCATTTCACACAGGTACTAATTATAGAAACAAATCTATGTCTCCCCACACTGAACTCCATGATTTTCTGGCTTTTCACACTCCCCTGCCTTCTTGCAGTTGGAACAAAATTTTCCAATATCCCATGGCATCATCATGGCCTCTCATACAGCGGAAGGCTCTTGGGTAAACAAGAAAAAAAAGGAACCAGTAGTTCCCTCTCCCGATTGCTGTCCAGTGAGTTATGTTGGAAAGTGTGTGTGTGGATGTTGGGTGAGAAGAGCATTGTGTTTGGCTGTGATGTTTTCCTTGAAAATAGTCGGCCAATTGTCACTGTCCAGGCTCCTATGTGAAAAGTGGCAACTTGTGTAAGGTGCCAGAGAATGCCTGCAGCAGTGAAACCTAGAGTGAATTAGCAGTAAATCCTAGAGTGAGTCAGCATTGAGACCTACGTGAGTCAGCACTGAATCCTAGAGGGAGTCAGCATTGAGACCTGGAGTGAGTCAGCATTAAATCCTGGAGTGAGTCAGCATTGAATTCTGGAGTGAGTCACCATTAAATCCTGGAGTGAGTCACCATTAAATCCTGGAGTGAGTCAGCATTGAATTCTGGAGTGAGTCAGCACCTGCAGGAGAAGGGAGAAAATTGGAAGTAGAAGACATTAAAATAAAAGTTTATCAATATATTTTTTGATGTTTAATGCAGTACCTGATTTTTACTCACTTCAGCTGATCTTTCTCTGCTTCACCTCAAGCCAAAGAACCCCTGGGATGATGAAACTCAAATATGCTCTTACCAATATAACCTTATTCTTTATTTCTGCCTAATCTCAATAATGTATATCAATAATTATAATGTTGTTGAGTTCCTTTAATCCTACCGTTTCCTATGCACTTTAATCTTCTCATGCGCAAAAGAACGTGTTTTGAATGTCATGACCTTCATTCCTGCTGATTTATGATAACAGAAATGAAAAGAGTTAAAGTGCTGAGGGTGGTAATGTTAATAATGATGATGTTTATCTAGCTAAATTGATTGGGAAGTGGGAGATGGTAATGGTGATACTAGAGACCTGATTCTCTTAGTATAATTTATCACTCTTCTGTTTCTATTCTTTCTGGACTCTACTATTCTCCCTCTCATGCCTCAGTTGTACTAACAATTAGAAACCAGAGCACTCTGAATTTTCCTGCATGATCGAGTTTCCAGAAAAGACATGTCAGGAGAAGGGAGAAGGCAATAATGAAACATAGAAACATAGAAACATAGAAAATAGGTGCAGGAGCAGGCCATTCAGCCCTTCTAGCCTGCACCGCCATTCAATAAGTTCATGGCTGAACATGAAACTTCAGTACCCACTTTCTGCTTTCACGCCATACCCCTTGATCCCCCGAGTAGTAAGGACTTCATCTAACTCCCTTTTGAATATATTTAGTGAATTGGCCTCAACTACTTTCTGTGGTAGAGAATTCCACAGGTTCACCACTCTCTGGGTGAAGAAGTTTCTCCTTATCTCGGTCCTAAATGGCTTACCCCTTATCCTTAGACTGTGACCCCTGGTTCTGGACTTCCCCAACATTGGGAACATTCTTCCTGCATCCAACCTGTCCAAACCCGTCAGAATTTTAAACGTTTCTATGAGGTCCCCTCTCACTCTTCTGAACTCCAGTGAATACAAGCCCAGTTGATCCAGTCTTTCTTGATAGGTCAGTCCCACCATCCCGGGAATCAGTCTGGTGAATCTTCGCTGCACTCCCTCAATAGCAAGAATGTCCTTCCTCAAGTTAGGAGACCAAAACTGTACACAATACTCCAGGTGTGGCCTCACCAAGGCCCTGTACAACTGTAGCAACACCTCCCTGCCCCTGTACTCAAATCCCCTCGCTATGAAGGCCAACATGCCATTTGCTTTCTTAACCGCCTGCTGTACCTGCATGCCAACCTTCAATGACTGATGTACCATGACACCCAGGTCTCGTTGCACCTTCCCTTTTCCTAATCTGTCACCATTCAGATAATAGTCTGTCTCTCTGTTTTTACCACCAAAGTGGATAACCTCACATTTATCCACATTATACTTCATCTGCCACGCATTTGCCCACTCACCTAACCTATCCAAGTCACTCTGTAGCCTCATAGCATCCTCCTCGCAGCTCACACTGCCACCCAACTTAGTGTCATCTGCAAATTTGGAGATACTACATTTAATCCCCTCGTCTAAATCATTAATGTACAATGTAAACAGCTGGGGCCCCAGCACAGAACCCTGCGGTACCCCACTAGTCACTGCCTGCCATTCCGAAAAGTACCCATTTACTCCTACTCTTTGCTTCCTGTCTGACAACCAGTTCTCAATCCACGTCAGCACACTACCCCCAATCCCATGTGCTTTAACTTTGCACATTAATCTCTTGTGTGGGACCTTGTCGAAAGCCTTCTGAAAGTCCAAATATACCACATCAACTGGTACTCCTTTGTCCACTTTATTGGAAACATCCTCAAAAAATTCCAGAAGATTTGTCAAGCATGATCTCCCTTTCACAAATCCATGCTGACTTGGACCTATCATGTCACCATTTTCCAAATGCGCTGCTATGACATCCTTAATAATTGATTCCATCATTTTACCCACTACTGAGGTCAGGCTGACCGGTCTATAATTCCCTGCTTTCTCTCTCCCTCCTTTTTTAAAAAGTGGGGTTACATTGGCTACCCTCCACTCCATAGGAACTGATCCAGAGTCAATGGAATGTTGGAAAATGACTGTCAATGCATCCGCTATTTCCAAGGCCACCTCCTTAAGTACTCTGGGATGCAGTCCATCAGGCCCTGGGGATTTATCGGCCTTCAATTCCATCAATTTCCCCAACACAATTTCCCGACTAATAAAGATTTCCCTCAGTTCCTCCTCCTTAATAGACCCTCTGACCACTTTTATATCCGGAAGGTTGTTTGTGTCCTCCTTAGTGAATACTGAACCAAAGTACTTGTTCAATTGGTCTGCCATTTCTTTGTTCCCCGTTATGACTTCCCCTGATTCTGACTGCAGGGGACCTACGTTTGTCTTTACTAACCTTTTTCTCTTTACATACCTATAGAAACTTTTGCAATCCGCCTTAATGTTCCCTGCAAGCTTCTTCTCGTACTCCATTTTCCCTGCCCTAATCAAACCCTTTGTCCTCCTCTGCTGAGTTCTAAATTTCTCCCAGTCCCCAGGTTCGCTGCTATTTCTGGCCAATTTGTATGCCATTTCCTTGGCTTTAATACTATCCCTGATTTCCCTAGATAGCCACGGTTGAGCCACCTTCCCTTTTTTATTTTTACGCCAGACAGGAATGTACAATTGTTGTAATTCATCCATGCGGTCTCTAAATGTCTGCCATTGCCCATCCACAGTCAACCCCTTAAGTATCATTAGCCAATCTATCTTAGCCAATTCATGCCTCATACCTTCAAAGTTACCCTTCTTTAAGTTCTGGACCATGGTCTCTGAATTAACTGTTTCATTCTCCATCCTAATGCAGAATTCCACCATATTATGGTCACTCTTCCCCAAGGGGCCTCGCACAATGAGATTGCTAATGAATCCTCTCTCATTACACAACACCCAGTCTAAGATGGCCTCCCCCCTAGTTGGTTCCTCGACATATTGGTCTAGAAAACCATCCCTTATGCATTCCAGGAAATCCTCCTCCACCGTATTGCTTCCAGTTTGGCTAGCCCAATCTATGTGCATATTAAAGTCACCCATTATAACTGCTGCACCTTTATTGCATGCACTCCTAATTTCCTGTTTGATGCCCTCCCCAACATCACTACTACTGTTTGGAGGTCTGTACACAACTCCCACTAACGATTTTTGCCCTTTAGTGTTCTGCAGCTCTACCCATATAGATTCCACATCATCCAAGCTAATGTCTTTCCTAACTATTGCATTAATCTCCTCTTTAACCAGCAATGCTACCCCACCTCCTTTTCCTTTTATTCTATCCTTCCTGAATGTTGAATACCCCTGGATGTTGAGTTCCCAGCCCTGATCATCCTGGAGCCACGTCTCCGTAATCCCAATCACATCATATTTGTTAACATCTAATTGCACAGTTAATTCATCCACCTTATTGCGGATACTCCTTGCATTAAGACATAAAGCCTTCAGGCTTGCTTTTTTAACACCCTTTGTCCTTCTAGAATTTTGCTGTACAGTGGCCCTTTTTGTTCTTTGCCTTGGGTTTCTCTGCCCTCCACTTTTCCTCATCTCCTTTCTGTCTTTTGCTTTTGCCTCATTTTTGTCTCCCTCTGTCTCCCTGTATAGGTTCCCATCCCCCTGCAATATTAGTTTAACTCCTCCCCAACAGCACTAGCAAACACTCCCCCTAGGACATTGGTTCCGGACCTGCCCAGGTGCAGACCGTCCAGTTTGTACTGGTCCCACCTCCCCCAGAACCGGTTCCAATGCCCCAAGAATTTGAATGGCTCTTAATTCTCGCAGTTGGACAGAGGTAGGTGGTCTGCTCTCAAATTCTGAATAAAATGACTCCAACCAACTTTCTCCAGTCCGATTTGTCAGTCACTAGAATTTTAAGTAATGGTTTCATTGCAGGTAATTCATTGCGGTGTCACCAATTCGCAGATGAATAATGGAGGAGAATTCGGCTAAGTTTGCAAATCATGGTCATTTGCTGTTAATATCCACAAATGGCAAGTGCTCTAATGGCTCAGTTGATAAATACTTTGATTATGTGATGCTGAGCCAAAGCGAAAAGGAAAGTACCAGGTTTGATTACTAGTCTGTGCTGAGTGAGTTGATCTCAGTGGGAAGCAAAATTTCCCTCCGAATATGAAATGCGGTGGAGAGAATCAGTTGGGATCCACAATAGTGTTGACCAATTCCCATGGACTTCAGGTGAGGATAAGGTCGTCCATTCCTATTACAGCTTCCTTCTCTTTACGACAGCTTTCCCCTCTGTACTACTTACATATCCTCTGATTCAGAGCTTTTTCCTAAATCTGTTCTTGTGAGTTTAGCCTCATTCATAAACATACATTTTGCCAACATCCAATTCATGGTGTGAGCTTTTTGTTCCAGCTTTGTCTAAATGTTCTACATATGTTTTAAAGCTTTACTTCAGAATAAGCAGGGTCTACTTGGCATTGAATTAACTCCTAAATGGTTACAATCTGCCATTGTGGCTGGAAAAAGGATATTGGAACCAATTCAGTCCTCTTCAGAAGACTTGGCAATCAGTTGTCTGAGTCAGCTATTTCCACAGGGCACAGTTGATGACTGAACAGACAACCAGGCTCATTGGTGGAAGATGGAAGGGTAGACCTATCACTAGGGGCTGTGATTCCTCCCACGTAGCTCCATATAATCATTCAAGTCAAGACCTAATGTGCAGGGTGGCCCTAGCTGGACATCAAATGAGAGATTCATCTGTACTATGGGTTGAGAAGCTGTGTGGTTGTAACCAATTACACTTCAGCCATTCCCCTAGGTGCACTTGGAGGTCTTTAAGCCTTGGCTTCTTCCAACCTCTTGTTTAAATTATCTGGGCTTTGATAAATGGGGAGAGAGTTTGCACTTAATGACAAGCAAATGCAAACTCCACTGTGTGAATTATTTAGGAACTTGATTTGGAGATTCTTAAACACAGCAATGGATTTTTGTGCATGTCAGTCACCCAGCTAGCCAAAGAAAAATTAAATTAGCAATTTACCACCAAATTTAATTTCATAGTATTAATATGTTTCAGATACCAGTTGCTTGTGAATAATGTATCTTCAATATTTTTGATTTGTTTGATTACATTGAATTTGCATCCAAAATTGGCTCAGTTTTGGCTCTAAAAAAGGCTCAGTGGCAGGAAGCAAAGGGTAATAGTTGACGGGTATTTTTGCGAATCCCGTGGAGTTTTGCAGGGCTCAGTACTAGGTCCCTTGCTTTTTGTGGTATATGTCAATGATTTAGTCTTCAATATAGGGGGCATGATTAAGAAGTTTACAGATGACTCAAAAATTGGCCATGTGGTTGATAATGAGGAAGAAAGCTATAGATTGCAGGAAGATATCAATGGATTGGTCAGGTGGGATTAAAAGTTGAAAATGGAATTCAATCGGGAGAAGTGTGAGGTAATGCATTTGAGGAGGGCTAACAAGGCAAGAAAATACACAATAAATGGTCGGATACTGAGAAGTGTAGAGGAACAGAGGATCCTTGGAGTCCATGTCCACAGATCCCGAAACGTAGCAGGCCAGGTAGATAAGGTGGTTAAGAAGGCATACAGGATACTTTTCTTTATTAGCTGAGGCACAGAATAGATGAACAGGGAGGTTATACTAGAACTGTATAAAACACTAGTTAGGCTAAAGCTAGCGTATTGCGTGCAGTTCTGGTCACCACATTACAGGAAGGATGTGATCGCATTAGAGAGGGTACAGAAGAGATTTACGAGGATGTTGCCAGAATTGGGGGATTTTAGCTATGAGGAAAGATTGGATAGGCTGGGGTTGTTTTTGTGATATCTTTATACATCACAAACACGATACATGCTGCACAAGATGGCTTCATAACAAGATTGTATCTCATGACCTTGCCACTTGACCATTGTCACATGACTTGTCACATGACTGTTTATTGTATTTACATCAGTAATTGCATTACATCAGTAGTCCACTAGGTGGTGCTCCATAACACTTCTTACTCTTTATTGAAGAAGTAATCATAACAAAATAATCATTATACATAATTTGCATGGTTATACACAAGATATGAAGTTATTTTTCCACATTTACAAATCAAACTTAACCACTAGTTTTCTGTTTCAAAGAGGATACCTTAGTTCTTGAACAGAACTTTCCAATCTTGTTGTAGAACTTAGACTCATTCTAGGCTGAGCCTGAGGAGAGGTTTTCTCCAAGGGCAATCCTTGATCTACATTTGGACTTTCTACAACTTCAGACTGTTTGTCTGCCTGCCTTGGACTCCGACTTAAATTCTGACTTTCTCTTGGATTTGTTCTAGTACATCTGATGTATGATTTGCTACTGGTACTCTACTTGTAACAAGACGATCAGCCTCATCAGAAATAATTGAATCATTCCAACTTTCAACTCCTTCCACATCTGTAGGTAAAATACGATCAACGTGAACAAACCTAACCTTTCCATTATCTTGACCAAATATGTGCGAGAGCCACTTATCTTCACTACTCTTCCTGGTAAGCACTTTTACCATTTATATTGATGGTTCTGCACTCTAACCTTCTGATTCAATTTCACACTTCTCTCTTACTCTACCTCTATCATGACTCTCTGTCTTGATTGTGCTTAGTTTGGCTTTAACAACGAGAACCTGGTTAGTGGCTGTCATTTGAGAAACAACTCTGCTGGTGTTCTACCAGTAGTTGTATGAGGAGTATTATGATAAATAATAAAAAATTTTTGCTAGTTTGTGGTCCAATGACAACTGCCATTTCTTTGGATTTGGATCCAACATTTGCTTGATGAGGGCACGTTTTACAATTTGTACTGTGCGCTCTGCTGTACCATTTGAAGCAGGGTGGCATGTTGGAACTTTGGGCCACACAGTTTCTGCTCATGAACTGTGCAAATTATTCTGAACAAAATTGCGGCCCATTATCAGACATCATTTCTTCTGGGAGGCCATATGAAGAAAACAATCTTCACCAATTGTCTAGTGTTTTATATGATGTTATTTTCTGCATCAGAAACACTTCTACCCACTTCGACTGACTATCTATCACAATGAACAATTGTTGTCCTTCGAGCTCAGCAAAATCTACATGTAAACTTTTACCACATCCCTGGAGGCCATTTCCATGCCTGAAATTATACTCATGGTGGTTTCTTGCTTACCGATTGACATGTTGTACATTGACTGACGATGTACTCAAAAACATCGCCGGAAAAATAGGCCCCAAAGTTTCCACTTTGATCGCCGAGATGATCGCCCAAATGATCGCCCACACAAGGCCCATCCTAAGTTTCGGCACCTAGCATGCACTTCGCTGGGCCGATGCAAGGCCCAAAAGAGTGCTAAAAAATAGTTGCTTTTTCAGGGCCTTAGAGAGGGAAATGGGCACTATGGATGCCATTTTTAGCTTCTGAGTAAGGGTGGAGAATTAGTTCTGAGTTATTTAGAGAGCAAAATTGAAGCAAATTGTACTCAGAAATTTGGGACAGGGAATATAAATAGGTATTATCAACTTATTTATGCTAAATAAATCTCATATATTGGAATTATTTAATAAATAGCTTTTACATAGTGAAGTAATTAAATGATATTGTTGGAACAGGCGGGAGAGGACGCGGGCGAGGACATAGGGGAGCTTAATCAGCATGGCGATCTAGCACCGGTACCACCACACCCTTCCTGAAGACCAATAGCTAGTGGCAGTTACACGGCCGCTAAGCTTTTGCGTCAGCAGCTCATTAATGAACGCTTCGCATGAACTATTATTGTTGATATTCAAACGTTTAAATACAGTTACGTTAAACAAAAGTTTCATTTCCGTGGGGAAACAGAATAAACAAACAAATATGCATGAAAAACTGTACGGTGTAAAACTTATGTAAGTAAGAGAGAAGGTACAAAAGTTGTAGAAAAATGTTTTTTTAATTAAGAAACAAATTTTTTTTGAAGAACTAATGAACAACATCCTTCTTCCAACCCCCCATCCCCCGCACCAACCCACACTTCCCTCAAAATCCCCAAAACGTTAGAAGAAGAAGAAATGGAACATTTTAAAGAACAAGTGGCCATTTAAGTAAAAATGATAACTAGTGACCATTTCAGTCATGACAACAAGTGACTATTTAAGTCATGCTAACAAGTGACTATTTAAGTCATGCTAACAAGTGACCATTTCAGTGATGATAATAAGTGACCATTTAAGTCATGCTAACAAGTGACTATTTCAGTGATGATAATAAGTGACCATTTAAGTCATGCTAACAAGTGACAATTTTAGTCATGATAACAAGTGACCATTTAAGTCATGCTAACAAGTGACCATTTCAGTCATGATAACAAGTGAACATTTAACTGTTGAATACAAGTGGCCAATTTAGTAACAATAACAAGAGAATAATAAAGTGATAATAACAAGTGAACATTTTAAAACAAGTGAACTATTGAGAAGCACTCCCCCCTCCCTACCTGAGGCCACGTTTCCCTCCAGATCCTGTCCCACCCCGTGTTGCACTCCACCCGCCCGTTTTGGTCTCTGCAGACAGACATCAAGACGTCGTGCAGAGTGGGACGGCAAGACTTCCTGCCGTGGTGGAGGTAACGGAACGGAAGCAGAAGCCTCAGGCTCTACTTCCGAGTCAGGAGGAACTGTGTCCTCCATACTCGCTTGTGTACTTGGGGTCTCGCTGCGAGTGGACACGACACCTTGGGGTGCAGCGCCGTGTCCAGCCAGCAACGCATGTTGTAGGGCATTTGTTGCGGCTGACTGCTCCCTGATCGCCTCCAACGTCACCCGAGCAGTCTGTGACTGCTCAGAAGACCAGCTGGAGAAGCGTGAGCAGAACTCGCTCCAGAATGTGGAGAACTAGCTCCAATTGTTTGAGAAACCCGCGAACCCCTGGATAAGGTCGCGACCAATTGCGACCGTCTCCCTGCACAGGGAAAGTAAGCTCTCCGTCTGGTCCTCCGTGGCAGGTGAGTGCATATCACACTGACCGGACCGCCGTGGGGTCGGCGTCTGCAATGTCACGCGTCTTGGCGTCACCACCTGTACACCGCTTGGTCCCTGTGCCTCATCTGTCTCAAAGGAGATGGCCGCAGGTTGTTCCCCCCCCATAAAAAAAATCTCCTGTTCTTCTTCCTCCTCCTTCTCCTCCTCCTGTTCTCGCACAGCCGCAGCAGGAGTCTGCAATGGCTCCTCCTCTGGCTCTTCCTCCTGAGAGTGTCCCGATTGGTCAGTGGACGCGTTCGTTGACTCCATCAGTACTTGTTGACCTTTGAAAGACAAATGGAAGTTATAAACAACGTTTAACAATGCAAATCAATTCATCTCAATAAAGAACTCAAAACATTCCCATTAGTCCATATGCACAAGCGGTCACCAGGCCTAACATGACCTCATTTGAAGATCAATAGTACATCTCAATAGTATAATTTAATTATATATCAAATTAAAGTATCATTGCATAGGATTACCCGCGTAACAAATATTTTCTATTGATTCACACATTGCACAATGCACAGTTCCCATTACTCACGTGGCTCTAGGGTGGGTTCGGCCACACCACAGGTTGTGACCGAACGGCTTTCTGGCCCCACCAAGGCCACTGCAAGCTCCTCGTAGGCATTGAGCGACTGCAGCATGGCACAGCCCCCGCCCGTCCTGCGTTGCTCCCGCTGGTTGATGGAAATCTTCTTCTGTAATAGATAAGGTAACATTGCACGGCATAAGCAGTTGGATTTGGCAATAAACATTTAGGACTGACAGATTTATAAGTTCAATTTCAAGTTTGCAATACATTGCATAGGAAGATATTCAAATTTATGTTACGGTGCATAAATGTAATCATAATTTAGTTACTTAGTCATGCTTAAAGATTACGATATAACATTCCAGATTCTAATTAGATTTTCCATACACCATTAAATAATAAATATGGATGAATTGAAATTTAAATTTCAACTCACTCTTGCAACCACCAGTAGACTGTTCCATCTTTTCCGGCACTGGTCCGGTGTTCAGGCTTCATTTGATGCCGACGTGACCAAGTCGGCAATCTCTGCCCAAATCCTCCGATATGCACGGGGTGGAGGTTTCCCATGCCCACCCTGTGTCAGATCCTCCCACCTCGCGATTACACTATTCGCTAGGGCCTCATTTGCCTCTTCGCTGAAGGGTTTGGCCCTTCTCTTTCCTGCAGCTCCCTCCATTCTTTAAATGTATCTGTTTTTTCAGTAGCTTAAGATAACCTTCTTCCTTTCTCCTCTCTCTCTCTCTCTCTCTCTCACAAAGAGCTTCTGAGCATGTGTGAAGATCCTTGACCTCTCAAAACGCGGGAAGGAGCATCAACCTGAAAAAAAAACCAACCTGCACATGCTCAATAATGCTTTGCTAGGGAAGCTTTTTTTTCATTCACTTCTGTTTTCTTTGGGCGATCGTGAGATCGCCGAGAGATCACATCGCCCATTTGACATCGCTGGGCTAAGGTCGAGTGGAAAATCGGAAAAAAAATTAGCCTTGGGCCAGCGTTCAACACGTCCCGCATCGCTGGAACAAGGCCCATTTTTTTCGGCCTTAGCCACCAAGTGGAAAGTCTAGCCCTATATCTTTATCTAAACCTGGCCATCCATTTGCTATGTAATCATACATAACTGGGTCATGTTCGATTGCTCTCTCAATCTCTTCAGCTGTGACTGGCAGCTTATCAATGTATGAAAAATAGATCAGGATGGTAGCATAGCGGTTATGTTACTGGACTAGTAATGCAGAGGCCTGGACTAATGATCCGGAGACACAAGTTAACATCCCACCATGGCAGTTGGGAAATTTTAATTCAGTTAATTAAATAAAGTTGGAATAAAAAGCTAGCATCAGTCATGATGTAAAAACCCATCTGGTTCACTAATGTCCTTGAGGGAAGGAACTCTGCTGTCTTTACCTGATCTGGCCTATATGTGACTCCAGACCCCAGCAATGTGGTTGACTCTTAACTGTGCCCAATTATCAGGATGGCTGAGTGGACTAAAGCGCCAGACTCAAGGACTGTTAATCATGACCTTACCAAAGGTTGTGAATTCTGGTCCCTTTCTAGGGACGTGGGTTAGAATCCCACTTCTGATATTACATTTTGGCTCTCTATGTGGGAGTCCTCCCTTTATTTATTGGGAACTTGGCCTGGAGGATGTTGCATGAGGCAGTCCCATGCAATACGTTTTTAAGTCAGTTCACGGTCTCCCAGGCCGCCTGCAATTTCTGAGGTCTGGAGAGTCTGTGTTACATGTGTATGTACAGTGCATGAAGTTAATTGAAGGGGTTGCTCCTCGATTTTTGGCTGCACTTCAGTCCTGATCTTTGGGCAACTGGTGCGGAGGGGAGCAGGCAGATCGGAGACCCTCCTCGTAGGACTGATTCTGGGCCTGGCTAAGGTGGCCATTAACAGGTCCGGTCAGTGGGTGGTCGACGGGGTCATTCAGCCCGACTGCCTGCCTCTCTTCCGCAGCTACTTTTGCACCAGGGTGTTCCTGGAGATGGGGCACGTGGTGTCCACTGGTACACTTGTGGCCTTCCACGAGAGGTGGGCGCCAGAGGGACTGGAGTGCATAATTTCAACAAGGAACAAAATTCTTAATTTAATTTGATTTGACAAGGTTCCCTTTAATGTTTAATTGTTAATTTGTGTGGTTTCGTGCCCTTAAAAAATGGGCACTTGATTTAAAAGTTTTACCAAAATAGTTGTATGAAAAATAGAAAATGTCTTCCCTATTGGATGTAACTTGTGATGGGGATGGCAACCTGGACATAGCATCAGCTTTACTGTGATCACCTTCGAAATAATGTTCTCAGTTTTTAGTATTTTGAGTTCTTACTCACTTTCTCCTTGAGTGCGTATGGTACGGGACGTGGCTTGCGGTATACAGGTCTTGCGTCCTTCTGCACTCTGACACTCACCTTGAAGTCTTGGATCGAACTACCTTTGGATACTGCTTGATGATGTCATCTTTCGATGCAAATTTCATTTCCCACAAAAAATCTCATTCCAATCCAACTTCAGCGATCCCAACCAATTTCTACCTTTCAAGGCAGGCTTGCCTCCTGCCACTATTATGAGAAGCAAGCTCTGAAACTGATTCTTGTATTTCACTGGAATGGTGATACTTCCGACAATAGGGGTTTGCTCTCCTGAGTAGCCTCGCAGCTCTATCTTCGATTTCTCTATCGGAAAATCACTCAACTTGTCGAGATATAGTGATTCAAGTACTACGTTCATGGATGCAAAAGTGTCTATTTCCATGGGTATCCTGGTTCCTGTAACATCTACTTGGATGACGATACTTTGCAAATCGCTGTTAGATATCTTTGTGCTCCTGATGAGGTGGATCTCCAGAACCTCCTCATCCTGTTGCTTCCCTTCAATGCTATGTAGTGGCGATTTCTACTTATAGCATTGAAGATCAGTTTATTCTTCCGTCGACATGCCTTTGCAAGTTGCCCAGTTTTCTTGCAGCAAAAACACTCTGCTTTCACATATGGACAACTTTGTTGTCCCAGGCACCAATAGCATGATTTCAATTCACTGTTACCTTGGCCAGTTGCTGATGCCTTGGGGCCCAACTGCCTTTTACTTTTAGCCTGCAGTCGATTCACCTAGGTTGTCTGACGACTGGAAATGGTACGAAATTCTTGGGAGTATTGGTCGGCCATATCCATCAGCATAGCTGTCTGACAAGCTAACTCAAAAGTCAAGTTAGGGGTTGTCAACAACTTCCTTCTGATTTGTTCATTTTTCAAGCCGCAAACAAAACGGTCACGCAATGATGGGTCCTAAAAGTTTCCGAAATGACAGTGAATGGGTAGAATTTTTAAAGCTACAATGTACTCACTGATACAGGTTGAACCTCCCTTATCTGGTACCCTTGGGACCTGGCCTGTGCCGAATGAGAGATTTTGCCAGATGAGGGGAGGTCATCGGCCCAGGGCGGGGAGTGGGGGTGCAGGCAGGAGATGGCTTGAGGTTGAGTAGGGTTGTGGGAGGTGGCCCGAGGTCGGTGGAGGGAGGAGGTCGACGGCCTGAGCGGGTCCAAAAGAGTTGGCGGGCCCCGAAGAGTCGGCGCGGCCCGGGCGGGTCCCAAAGAGTCGGTGGCCTGAGTGGGCCCGAGCCCCCGGAGGAAGCACTGAGCGGAGGAGCAGCCGGTTCGAGGACACAACCCACTGGCCCGACTTCCCAAAGAGAGCGCTGTGGGGAGGAGCGGCCGGCCCAATGACTATGCCTGCAGGAGTTCCAACAGGGCGATGAGGCGGAGGCAGCCAATAACCCTGACATCGAGGAGAAAGATTATATTGGTGAGTACCCTGTACGAATCAAAAAAATATATAAGTTCTGAGACCGGGGAAGTAAGGAATTTGATCGACCGTGTTCTGCGCGTGCGCCACCCAGCGGCCGTGAATGGTGCCAGATGAGGAGCAGTGCCGGATAAGGGAGTCCTTGATAAGAGAGGTTCAACCTGTACCTTTGTCATTTAATTGATTTTGTGTTCCAAAACCAATTACTTTCAGTAATTTCCAGGGGCTCAGGACTGTAGTGCTGTCTCTGTCAGTGGCGAGTTCTTTGGCTTGACGGAAACAAGCACATTTTTCAGGGTTTCATACACCTCGGGGCCTGCTTCAGTCAGGAAAATAGCCCGTTTCCTTTCTAAAACCACCTGGTTACGGTTTTCATCATCAGGGACTTTGATGATACTATTCGCAGTGAAAAATATTTCTAGCCACTCCACATATGCTCCGAAAGTCCCTCGGTCACGATGGAACTCACCCAAGCACTCTATTATTCCTATAGGTGTAGCCATCTGGACTCTATACGTCACCAGTTTGGCCAAGTGTGCTTGAAATTTATCTTGGATTTTTATCTGTTCTGCAAAACAAATAACCTCTCAAAGTCTCTCCACTGGTTGGTGGGATATCAATGAACAAAAATATCAGCTCAGAAATCCAAGAATGCTATACTCATGGCCAATATGTGATATCTTTATACATCACTAACACAGCACACATTACACAAGATGGCTCTTTATCAAGACTGTGTCACATGACCTTGCCACATGACCTTTTATTGTATTTACATTAATAGGTGCATTACATCAGTGGTCCACTAGGTGGAGCTCTATAACAGTTTTCTTTGGAACAGAGAAGGTTAAGGGGAGACTTGATTGAGGTGCATAAAATAATGAGGGATCTAGATACAGTTCAGGAGAACTTTTATCACCCATAGGGTGGTTGGAGTCTGGAAATCACTGCCTAAAGGGTTGTAGAGGCAGAAACCTTCATTGCAGTTAAAAAGTACTTGGATATGCAATTAAAGTGCTGTAACCTGCAACGCTACGGACCAAGAGCTGGAAAGTGGGATTAGGCTGGATGGCTCGTTCGGCTGCCACATACATAATGGGCTGAATGGCTTTCTTCTGTGCCATCGATTTCTAGGATTCTATGAATTGCTGAGTGAACAATCAAATGGCTGATGGTACAGAAGAGTCTCAATTTGTTTGATTCTCTGCACATTTAATGAAAATACTGATTGAGGAGTTACTTCTCTTGTCAAACTAATTATGTGGAGCACTCTGATGGTTCAGGTGTTAAGTGCATTTCCCATTGTGGAACTGAGCCACATAGATAAAGAACACTTAAGGCCTGGTCTGTGCAGATCTCAGAACAAGCTGATCTCACCCAGTGTGGCAGTAGGCATGCTACAACTAGTCTCCGTGTCCATTGTCTGGAGAAGGAGAAAATCAGCTAGGGCTCCTCGTAGATCACTATCTAATGAGTTCTCTTGCAAAGTAGTTTGTCTACAGGGTTGCCTGCTCCATAGCATGCCCCTAGACTGGTCCTAGAACTGTGGCAAACTGTTCATGTTGCATTTCCCTGACTGCCCAGCAGTGTCACTGTTAACACAATAGAATGCACAAAAATTATAGACCTATTTGTTAAGGAGCATTTCTTTAATTACCACCTTTGACAGAAGAATCACTTATGTTGTAATTCTATTAAACACATCCAATCTTCGAAACACGTTACCTTCCAGGTAAACACATCGCAACCACAAAAGAATTCCGTTCTATTAGTTTTTGAAGTGATTCTCAGCAAGCAGTTGCATTTTCTTTTAACAAACATTACTGTCTGACAAACTGCAACTCATCAGTCTCTTTCTTTTGACAAATCAATTCTTGGTTATTTTGACTAAACTTTTTGAGGAAACCATGGGACATTCAGCTTTCAAATCACTAGGCTCCAGATTATGGGTGTTCCTTATTTTAGGATATTGCATCACTGATGGTGTATTATAGGAATTCTTTCATAAATGCTTATGATTTATTATGATCTTTTGCAAAACACAATACCAACACTCTGGCTTCCATTTCATGGGACATTATGTGTGTTCATAGTTCTTGTTATAAGAGATAATCAGCATAATTTTAGAAACAATGGGACTGAAATTGCCCTTCTCCTTATGGCCTGTTGCCACTGCAAATCTTTTTTGTGGAATGGCCGCTGATATCCCAATTGCCCGTCTGAGTTTTCCCAGCGGTGCCCCGATCCCCCGCCCCCACCGCTCCGCTGCTGCCAATCCGTCTTAAGTGCATCATCACCATGCGCACGGCCGCTCTACTCCCAGCCCCGACGACAGCATTCCCCACTGAAAATCTTCGGGCCGCCTGGCGGTGCCAAAACCAGTTTTTTCCCGGTGGTCCAATGAGGCTGTGGCCTTCTGCAACAGCGATGCGGCTTCCCTTAAAGGGGAGGATGCACAGCTGCTGCCATGTGTTTTTTTGTTGGTCGACTGCCAGGTCGGCCTGACAATTATGCCCTGGGTTCGGCAGTGCTGCCAACAGGTAGCCTGGCACCCCCTCTCGGGGGCAATTTCTACCCCAATGAATTATGCCTTATATTCTTCTT
This sequence comes from Pristiophorus japonicus, assembly GCF_044704955.1. Lineage (NCBI taxonomy): Eukaryota > Metazoa > Chordata > Chondrichthyes > Pristiophoridae > Pristiophorus > Pristiophorus japonicus. The sequence continues at coordinate 70,213,957 of NC_091984.1, read as the reverse complement.
CTCCAGCCAGTGGAGTTACTTGAGGAGGTACCTAAATTAATAAGATAAGGGATACCCAGTACATTTAGTAAAACTCTACAAGTGAGGTTTTCGTGGAAGATAAAGCTCAGATCATTAATGGAAAATTAACGTAGCAATATGATGCATGCAATATGGGTACGGTAATGTAGTGGTTAGTTAGTGGACCAGTAGTCCAGAAACCTGAACTAGACAACACGAGTTAAAATCCCATGGTAATTTGAGAATTTAAATTAGTTGTTGAATAATCTGGAAATAAAAAGCTGCTATTTGTAAAAATGATCTTGAGGCTGTCAGATTGTTATGAAACACCAACTGGTTCATTAGTGTCCTTCAGAGAAGAAAACCTACCATCATTTCTTGAGCATTTCATTTTGTGAGGTCAGTGGAGCCCATCATATTCCTCTGTCCTCTTTGTGGTAACTTTTCACAGAGCAAGAGTTGAAATATGCAAGTGAGCCAACAACCCCAGAAAATGTCTGATCGAACAGTCAATCTGCAAAGGGATATAGACAGGCTAAGTGAGTGGGCAAAAAATTGGCAGATGGAGTATAATATTGGAAAGTGTGAGGTTATGCACTTTGGCAGAAAAAAATCGAAGAGCAAGTTATTATTTAAATGGAGAAAAATTGCAAAGTGTTGCAGGACAGCGGGACCTGGGGTCCTGTTGCATGAAACACAAAAGGTTAGTATGCAGGTACAGCAAGTGATCAGGAAGGCCAATGGAATCTTGGCCTTTATTGCAAAGGGGATGGAGTATAAAAGCAGAGAAATCTTGCTACAGTTATACAGGATATTGGTATGGTCACACCTTGAGTACTGTGTACAGTTTTATTCTCCATATTTAAGGAAGGATATACTTGCATTGGAGGCTGTTCAGAGAAGGTTCACTAGGTTGATTCTGGAGATGAGGGGGTTTACTTATGAGGGTAGGTTGAGTAGGTTGGGTCTATACTCATTGGAGTTCAGAAGAATGAAAGGTGATCTTATTGAAACCTATAAGATAATGAGGGGGCTCGACAAGGTGGATGCAGAGAGGATATTTCCACTCATAAGGGAAACTAAAACTAGGGGACATAGTTTCAGAATAAGGGGCCTCCCATTTAAAACTGAGATGAGGAGGCATTTCTTCTTTCAGAGGGTTGTAAATCTATGGAATTCTCTGCCCCAGAGAGCTGTGGAGACTGGGACATTGAATATATTTAAGGAGGAGACAGACAGATTTTTGAGCAGTAAGGGAGTAAAGGGTTATGGGGAGTGGAGAGGGAAATGGAGCTGAGTCCATGATCAGATCAGCCATGATCTTATTGAATGGTGGAGCAGGCTCGAGAGGCCAAATGGCCTACTCCTGCTCCTATTTCTTATCTTCTTATGTTCTTATTATCATTTTCCAATCCGCCCTGGCTACAGGAGTGGTGTCAAAGGATTGGAGAACTGCTAATATTGTACCATTGTTTAAAAAGGGAGGAAGGAATAAACTGAGTAGCAAATTAATTTAACCTCGGTGGTGGGCATTATTGGAAGCAATTCTGAGGGACAGTATAAACCTTCATTCAGAAAGACACAGATTAATCAAGGACAGTCAGCATGGATTTGTTAAGGGAAGGTCATGTCTGACTAACTGGATTGAATTTTTTGAGGAGGTAACAAGGAGGATCGATGAGGGCAGTGCGTTTGATGTAGTCTAATTGGATTTTAGCAAGGCTTTTGACAGCGTTCTATATGGCAGGCTGATCAAAAAAGTAAAAGCCCATGGGATCCAAGGGAGAGTGCAAATTGGATCCAAAATTGACTCAGTGGCAGGAAGCAAAGGGTAATGGTTGAGGGGTGTTTTTGTGACTGGAGGTCTGTTTCTAGTGGGGTTCCACAGGGCTCAGTGTTCTGTCCATTGCCTTTTGTAGTATATATTAATGATTTAGACTTAAATGGAGGAGACATGATAAAGAAGTTTGCAGATGATACAAAAATTGGCCGTGTGGTTGACAGTGAGGAGGAAAGTTTTAGACTGCAGGAAGATATCGATGGACTGGTCAGTTGGGCAGAAAAGTGAAAAATGGAATTAAATCCGGAGAAGTGTGAGGTAATGCACTTGGGGAGGTGCAACAAGGCATGGGAATACACAATAAATGGAAGGATACTGTGAAGTGTGGAGGAAGAGAGGGACCGTGGAGTGTATGCCCACAGATCCTTAAAGGTAGCAGGACAGGTCAATTAGGTAGTTAAAAAGGCATACAGAATGCTTTCCTTTTTTAACTGAGGCATAGAATATTACAGCAAGGAAGTGATGCTAGAACTGTATACAACATTAGTTAGGCCACAGCTTGAGTACTGCGTACAGTTCTGGTCACCACATGACAGGAAATATGTGATTGCACGAGAGAGGGTACAGAGGAGATTTACGAGGATGTTGCCAGAACATTTTAGCTATGAGGAAAGATTAGAAAGGCTGGGTTTGTTTTCTTTGGAACAGAGGAGGCTGAGGGTAGATTTAATTGAGGTGTATAAAATTATGAGGAGCCTATTTAAAGTGGATAGAAAGGACCTATTTCTCTTAGCAGAGGGGTCAATAACTAGGGGGCATAGATTTCAAGTAGTTGGTCGAAGGATTAGAGGGGAGATGAGGGGGAAAAAAATCACCTAGAGGATGGTGGGAGTCTGGAACTCACTGCCTGAAGGGATGGTAGAGGCAGAAACCCTCATCACATTTAAAAAGTACTTGGATGTGCACTTAAATAGCCGTGATCTACAGGGCTACGGGCCTAGTGCTGGTAGGTGGGATTATTCTGGGTAGTTCTTTTTCAACTGCCACAGACACAATGGGCTTCCTTCTGTGTTGTAATTTCTCTATGACTTGATCCTTACCCCATCTAGCCTAGATGTGATTCCGGTCCCACACCAATGCTTTTGACTCTTAGCTGCCTCTGAAGTGAAGCAAGATGCTCAGTTGTATCAAACAGCAGTTGTACAAGGCGGCCAAGCACCACCTTCTCAGGGCAGCACAGATGGGCAATATGTGCCAGTCTTGCCAGTTATGCCCAATCCAGAGAATATATATTTGTTTTAAATGACAAATGGACAAAGCTCTTTCTGGGGAAATTGACCAGAGGCATTCTGAAAAGATTGTGAGGAAGCCATTTCTCGGGATGTTATTAATTTGCTAATGGCACCAAGTTATAACAACAGGTAACTGATATCGAAGAGACTGATATCAATGACAAATTAGTATTGGACAAATTTAAAAGACAGGTTAAGAAATGACTGAAGAAATTGAATGTGGATAAATCATGGGCAATCGCTCGAAATGAGGATAAATATAAGGCAGGAGACATGAAGCCTGTGTACCCATTGGATAGATCCTATTTTGTAACACATAAAACAGATCTTATTTGGTAATGTGCTGCTAGAAGTCCCATTGTATGATAGGCTAGTGGAATTGTTGGATTGGGAAAAGCCCGATGCCACGGTGATACCAAGTGCCTCACCTTAAATGGAGGGTAATACTAACGATTCAGGAAGAGTGGCCTACCCAAACTCAGTCTGAACAAATCAACAAAAGCAACTAAAATAACAAAATTAAATGAAATGGTCAGGCAAAATCAAAAAAGAAATCCATGCAATACTCACTGGTATCCAATAAATCAGTTGGCTGGTAGACATCCTATTTAATATAGGGTGTGAAGTTGAGGTTAAAGGTTAAAGGGGAGAGCTGCTACGCACTCTGCCGGGCCTCTGATGGCTTCCACTAGGCCACCAGGGTGGCGTGGTGTCGAGTTTGCCACCCGGCACTCAAAACAGAGTGCCAGGCAGCACGACAGCGGCCCAGACCATACAACAGAAGAAGTTGTCAGGCTGAACGGTGAGTCGGCCAATCCGTCCTCTCCTTTAACTTGTGCCCCGCGAGTGGATGCCGGCCCGGTACGTGACCCGCGAGTCTGACACTGACATCGCTCGCAGCAGCCTCCCAGGGTGCAGGGCAATATCCGCCGTGGGGCAGAAAGTGGTCAGCGTGTGGTGCTAAGAGGGTCACCGTACACGGCGTGGCAGCCCAGGCTGCTACCGGTGGGGCATGTTGCTACCGTGGAAGTGCCTCTGCTAACTCCTATGCGATTTCGGAGGCACTAACGGGCATCGTGAAAAAGAGGCAATTTTGACCCCTCTGTTCCTGTCTCCATGGATGTTGCCTGATCTGCTGAGTATTTGCAGCATTTTCTGTACTCTCAGAGGCCTTCCTGTACCATTTGAGGCCTTGCAAGCATCCAACAGCATTCTCTACATAATGGGAACAAAGAAATGGCAGACCAATTGAAAAAATACTTCGGTTCTGTCTTCACGAAGGAAGACACAAATAACCTTCCGAAGGTACTAGGGGACAGTGGGTCTAGTGAGAAGGAGGAACTGAAGGATATCCTTATTAGGCAGGAAATTGTGTTAGGGAAATTGATGGGATTGAAGGCCGATAAATCCCCGGGGCCTGATAGTCTGCATCCCAGAGTACTTAAGGAAGTGGCCTTAGAAATAGTGGATGCATTGGTGATCATTTTCCAACAGTCTATCGACACTGGATCAGTTCCTATGGACCGGAAGGTAGCTAATGTAACACCACTTTTTAAAAAAGGAGAGAGAAAACGGGTAATTATAGACTGGTTAGTCTGACATCAGTAGTGGGGAAAATGTTGGAATCAATCATTAAGGATGAAATAGCAGCCAAGTCAGCATGGATTTATGAAAGGGAAATCATGCTTGACGAATCTTCTGGAATTTTTTAAGGATGTAACTTGCAGAGTGGACAAGTGGCTCTGGTGTATTTGGACTTTCAAAAGGCTTTTGACAAGGTCCCGCACAAGAGATTGGTATGCAAAATCAAAGCGCATGGTATTGGGGGTAATGTACTGACGTGGATAGAGAACTGGTTGGCAGACAGGAAGCAGAGAGTCGAGATAAACGGGTCCTTTTCAGAATGATAGGCAGTGACTAGTGGAGTGCTGCAGGGCTCAGTGCTGGGACCCCAGCTCTTTACAAGAACATTAACGATTTAGATGAAGGAATTGAGTGTAATATCTCCAAGTTTGCGGATGACACTAAACTGGGTGGCGGTGTGAGCTGTGAGGAGGGCGCTAAGAGGCTACAGGGTGACTTGGACAGGTTAGGTGAGTGGGCAAATGCATGGCAGATGCAGTATAATTTAGATAAATGTGAGGTTATCCATTTTGGGGGCAAAAACACGAAGGCAGAATATTATCTGAATGGCGGCAGATTAGGAAAAGGGGAGGCGCAATGAGACCTGGGTGTCATGGTTCATCAGTCACTGAAAGTGGGCATGCAGGTACAGCAGGCGGTGAAGAAGGCAAATGGCATGTTGGCCTTCATAGCTAGGAGCAGGGAGGTCTTACTGCAGTTGTACAGGGCCTTAGTGTTCATTTTATGTTCAGTTTTGATCTGCTAATCTGAGGAAGGACATTCTTGCTATTGAGGGAGTGCATTGAAGGTTCACCAGACTGATTCCAGGGATGGCTGGACTGTCATATGAGGAGAGATTGGATCAACTGGGCCTTTATTCACTGGAATTTAGAAGGATGAGAGGGAATCTCATAGAAACATATAAGATTCTGATGGGACTGGACAGGTTAGATGCGGGAAGAATGTTCCCGATGTTGGGGAAGTCGAGAACCAGGGGACATAGTCGTGGATAAGGGGTAGGCCATTTAGGACTGAGATAAGGAGAAACTTCTTCACTCAGAGAGTTGTTAAACTATGGAATTCCCTGCCGCATAGAGTTGTTGATGCCAGTTCATTGGATATATTCAGGAGGGAGTTAGATATGGCCCTTACGGCTAAGGGGATCAAGGGGTATGGAGAGAAAGCAGGAAAGGGGTACTGAGGGAATGATCAGCCATGATCTTATTGAATGGCAGTGCAATATCGATGGGCCGAATGGCCTACTCCTGCACCTATTTTCCATGTTTCTATGTTTCTCTGCTGCAGCCACTGGGGTAGCACTAGATGAAATCAGCAGGATAGGCAAAGGCATATACAAGACAGCCACTAAGAGAATGCATAAGGGTGATGAGTTATTTCTCAATGTCATATTGAATGGATAGATGTATAGGGGGCGAAATTCCCCCGCGCTCCTGGGGGACACTAATGGGGCGCAAAAGTTTTTTCGCCTGGGGATGGCGCTAGCGGCTCCCGCGAAATTGTGCGGGATTTAGTGGCGGCGCAAAACCAATAGTGCCGCACCCTCGCTGGTAGCGCCCTGGCCCGCTGTGTCTCTGGCGATGACATATTGCCATGCTTTTTGCCCCGCGGTGGCCTGTTTTCGACCCACGGCAGAAATTGCGCAGCGCCCTGCGAGGCTGCCGTGGACGATGTAAGCACCAGCCTCGCGGGAGCACGGCGGTATTTTGCGCTGCGCTCATACTTACCGTTCCGGCCTCCATGTCTATTCTTGCGGGGTCCGTGCCGTGATCGTGCAGCCCGGCACTGCGTTTCGGTGCCGGGTTGTGGTCACGGCTCCCTGCATCCTTGGTGGCCTGGTGCAGGCCCCTGAAAATCCTGCAGAGCTCGCAGTGCGCCCTCCCCTTTAACGGAGGGGCAAGACCCTGAAATCGCATCAGCGCTACGCGGAGAGGTCGGGTAGTGCCACCTTGCCGGCCCCAACAGGAAGGCCGGCGCTCCACTTCCTATCAGGGGCGGTGACCCCAATTTAGAAAGAAAATAAAAACTTGGATTTATATAGCACCTTTCACAACCACCGAACATCTCAAAGTGCTTTTGGAATGTAGTCTCTGTTATAATGTGGGAAACGCAGCACTCAATTTGCGCACAGCAAGCTCCCACAAACAACAATGCAATAACGACCAGATAATCTGCTTTTGTTATGTTGATTGAGGGATAAATATTGGCCAAGACACCGGTGATAACTCTGCTGCTCTTCTTCAAAATAGTGCCCTAGGATTTTTTACATCCACCTGAGAGAGCAGACAGGGCCTTGGTTTAACGGCTTATCGAAAAAATGGCACCTCCGACAGTGCAGCGCTCCCTCAGCACTGCACTGGAGTGTCAGCCTTGATTTTTTTTGCGCTGATGTCTCTGGAGTGTGACTTGAACCCACAACCTTCTGACCCCCAAGGTGAGAGTGCTACCCACTGAGCCACAGCTGACACAGGAAGCCCTGCCTCGTGAAGGTTACTGCCCCCAAACGGGGCATCCCGAATTTTGCCCCTGTATAGTGGGGTTGGAAGGTTTGCTTTGTGGTGACTTTTATTTCAGCATCGTGGCCAAGAGGACGTTGTGATGGTCAGTAACAGAGGGAAGGTTAGATGTGGGATAAATATGGAAAGAGGAATTGGACTTCTGGTCATTGGTACTGCAGATGGATGATTCCATCCCAGATATCTCGGCCAGAAAGGACCTGTCTGGGTTACATACTTCCTTTGCTTCCTCCTCTTCTGCTTCTTCATCGTCTACGTCTTCCTCTTCTGTGCCTTCATCTTCCCTCTGCGAGCGAATGCTGTAAATCTGAAATTACAGCATAAAATGCTGGAAATACTCAGCTGGTCAGGAAGCATCTTATCTGAGTTGTGAACTTTGGGGGAGAAATTCCCCGGCACCTCGATCGGAGGGCGGTGACCAACTCGGGGTGGGACATCCTGCGCCCAGCATGGAAGTCCCGTCATGACCGTGTAATTGCAGTTACCGCCCCTCAGAGGAAGGGGAGTACAATGGTCGTACCGGAGCGCAATACGCAGCGCTATGCGGATGTTTGTGTAGTGCTGACACATTTCAACGCTCCTCCCCTTCGGTTAAAGGGGAGAGCCACTACGCACTCTGCCGGGTCTCTGATGGCTTCGACTAGGCTACCAGGATGTCGTGGTGTCGAGTGCGCCGCCCGGCACTCAAAACGGAGTGCCAGGCACCACGATGGCAGCCCGGACCATACTTCTGCCCCACGAGTGGATGCCGGCCCGGTACGCAACCCGCGAGTCTGACACTGACATCGCTTGCGGCAGCCTCGCGGGGTGCAGGGCAATATCCGCCATGGGGCAGAAAGGGGTCAGCGTGTGGTGCTAAGGGGGTCACCGTACACGGCGATGATGTCATCGCCGATTGCGTGGCAGCCCAGGCTGCTACCGGCGTGGCGTGTTGCTACCGTGGAAGTGCCTCTGCTAACTCCCATGCGATTTTGGAGGCACTAACGGGCGTCATGAAAAAGTGGCAATTTTGACCCCTCTGTTCCTGTCTCCATGGATGTTGCCTGATCTGCTGAGTATTTGCAGCATTTTCTGTACTCTCAGAGGCCTTCCTTTACCATCTGAGACCTTGCAAGCATCCAACAGTATTCTCTACATACTTAAAAATCAGAAAGATGGGACATATGACAGATGCCAGGTTGAGAATACAAGTGAGAACCAGGCTGAATATAGGAAGGGAAGTGAAAAAGAGAATACGAGGGGCAAAGAGAGAATATGAGAATAGATTGGCAGCTAACATAAAAGGGAATCCAAAAGTCTTCTATCGGCATATAAATTGAAAACGGGTAGTAACAGGAGGGGTGGGGCTGATTAGCGACCAAAATGGAGACCTATGCATGGAGGTAGAGGGCCTGGTTGAGGTACTAAATGAATACTTTGTATCTGTCTTCTCAAGGAAGAAGATGTTGCCAAAGTCTTGGTGGAACAGGAGGTGGTTGAGATACTGGATGGAATAAAAATTGATGAAGAGGTGGTACTAGAAAGGCTGGCTGTACTTAAAATAGATAGGTCACCAGGACCGGATGGGATGCATCCTAGAATGCTGAGGAAAGTAAAGGTGGAAATTGCAGAGGTACTGGCCGTAATCTTCCAATTCTCGTTAAATACAGGAGTGGTGCCAGAAGACTGGAGAATTGCAAATGTTACACCCTTGTTCAAAAAAGGGTGGAAGGATAAACCGAGCAACTACAGTCCAGTCAGTTTAACCTCAGTCATGGGAAAGCTTTTAGAAATGATAATCCAGGACAAAATTAACAGTCACTTGGACAAGTGTGGATTAATTAAGGAAAGCCAGAATGGATTTGTTAAAGGAAAATCATGTTTTACTAACTTGATTGAGTTTTTTGATGAGGTAACAGAGAGGGTTGATGAGGGCAATTTGGTTGATGTGGTGTACATGGATTTCCAAAAGGCGTTTGATAAAATGCCACATAATAGGCTTGCCAGCAAAGTTGAATAAAATCTGACAGTGATAGCAAGGATACGAAATTGGCTAAGTGACAGGAAACAGAGAGCAGTGGTGAACAGTTGTTTAGTAGACTGGAGGAAGGTATACAATGGTGTTCCCCAGGGGTCGGTACTAGGACCACTGCTTTTCTTGATATATATTAATGACTTAGACTTGGGTGTACAGGGCACAATTTCAACATTTATAAATGACATAAACTTGGAAGAATAGTGAACAGTGAGGAGGATAGTGATGGACTTCACAAAGACATAGATAGGCTGGTGGAATGGGCGGACACGTGGCAGATGAAATTTAACGCAGAAAAGTGAAAATTGATACATTTTGGTAGGAAGAATGAGGAGAGGCAATATAAACTAAAGGGTACAATTCTAAAGAGGGTGCATGAACAGAGAGACCTGGAGGTATATGTGCAAAAATTGTTGCAGGTGGCAGGACAGGTTGAGAAAGCAGTTAAAAAAGCATACGGGATCCTGGGCTTTATAAATAGAGGCAGAGAGTACAAAAGAAAGGACGTTATGATGAACCTTTATAAAATACTGGTTTGGCCTCAATTGGAGTATTGTGTCCACTTCTGGGCACACTTTAGGAAGGATGTGAAGACCTCAGAGAGGGTGCAGAAAAGATTTACTAGAATGTTCTTATATGTTCTTATGATGAGGGACTTCAGTTACGCGAATAGACTGGAGAAGCTGGGGTTATTCTCCTTAGAGCAGAGAGGGCTGGGAGGAAATTTAATAGAGATTTGCAGGGCTATGGGTGATATGTCCTTACTATACAGTATAAATGCACACGAGGCCCATACTTGAGAGAAGGTCACTCTGTGATCAGTTACCTTTATTGCCAAGACCTCAAGTGATGAAAGGGGGTGGAGCTTCCCCTTTTATACCTGAAAGTCCAGGTTAGGAGTGTCTCCCACAAGTTCGCCCCTTGTGGTCAATGTTCTCAAAGTGTACAACTTAGGTCAGCTTAGGTTACAATGATAGTTGAATACATGACATCAGGGAAAGGGCAGGGGAGTGGGAGTAGCTGAATTGCTCTTGCAGAGAACCGGCATGAATGACCTCCTCTGTGCTATAACCATTCTACGATTCTATGGGGGAAGAATTTGCATCCTTTGCGCCTTCCGTTCTAATGGGGCACGAACGATTTCTCGCCCGGGTGGGAGGAGGCAGAGGCTATCGCCTCCCGTGAAATTGTGAGGGTGTTTGCGGAGGCGCCAACGGGTAGTGTTCCGGGCCTCTGCGCCGGCATTGATGACATCACCGTGTGCAACGACCCGTTTTTATCCTGCAACGGAAATTGGATGTACCCCATGAGGCCACCATGGGCAATGTCAGTGCTAGCCTCGCGGGTCGTGAAACGGGCGGCATTCTGCTCGCGGGGTGAAAAGTAAAGGGAAGTTGCACACAGCCATTTTTTTTCCCGGCTGATTTACCGGTCCGGCCTTCCGATGTCTATTTCACGGGGTCCGTGCCGTGATGGTGTAATCCGGGACTCCGCTTCTGTGCCGGGCTGCAGTCACGGCACCCCGCATTCTTGTGGCATAGTGGAGGCTCCTTGCCCGACTGCACAGCATGCCGTCCCCTTTAATGGAATGGGAGGGCCCTGTGCTTGCATTAGCGTTATGCGGAGAGGCTGCGTAGTGCTGGAAAATTCACGCGCTTACCGCCCCGGTCCCGCCCCTGAGAGGAAGTGGAGCAACCGACATTGTACTCCACTTGTTCTTGGGGGCGGTAACCCTCATTTCTAGGCCCCGGTGGGACTTCCACGCCAGGTGTGGGAAGTCTTGCCTCGCTTCGGTTACTACCCCCAAATGGGTCGATACCAAATTCCGCCCCCTATAATTCTCTGATTCTAAGGTGGATAGGAAAGTGTCTATGGATGCTATCCATATTGACCTCGAGAAGGATAAGTTTACGCACAAGAAATTATTAGCAAAAATGAAAGTGCAGGTAATTGGAGGTAACCTTGTATCATAAGTTGATGGAAGGCAAGAGACACAGAATAGGGATAAAGGCCTACTGTTGGACATCCTACCTGTAGTGTATGAATAAAAAGTCTGACCAGATACTATGAGCTCAAAGAAAGGTGTGACCTTAATCTTTTATTGCAGGTCTCCAGAGTGCCTCTCCAGCCTGTGAGGCCTCCTTAAGTACAGGTGCTCCCAAGGGATTGTGGGATCCCTTGGGACTCCAGGGGACGAGCCCTCTGGTGGATAAACAAGGTATTTACAGGTTTACATATATAACAACACTTCCCCCCCCCCAAAGTCAATACTGTAACTTTACAAGGTGAGTCGATCTGGGGCCTTTCTTCCCCTGGTTGATCGTCTCGGTGCAAATGCTGGTTTCGGCGAGTCATTTGTTGAGCCCTCACTGGGCTGCTGTGCAGCTGGCCTTGCTGGGCTGCCTGGTGTGGTAAGTTCTGCTGGACTGCTGCGGGTGATGGGTTCTGCTTCTTGGTCAACCGCTTTGTCGGTTGCCACTGGTGTGTGTGTTGGGGGTTCAAAAAAGGTAGGGTCTAATGTGGGTTGCTCTGGATAGTCCGTGAATCTGAGTTTGGTTTGGTCCAAGTGTTTCCTGTAGATGAGTCCATTTGAAAGTTTGACCCGAACCACCCACTCCCCTCTTTGGCTATGACAGTGCCGGGAAGCCACTTGGGACCTTGTCTCTAGTTCAACACAAATACAGGATCATTAATCTCAATTTCGCGTGACACATTTGCGCTATCATGATATGTACTTTGTTGAAGGTGTGTGCTCTCTACCTGTTCATGTCGATCAGGGTGGACTAATAAGAGCCTTGTCATAAGTGCCCTTTTCATGAGCAGTTCAGTGGGTGAAATCCCAGTGAGCGAGTGGGGTCTCGTGCGGTAACTAAGCAGGACTCGGGATAGGCGAGTCTGCAATGAGCCTTCAGTTACCCTCTTCAAGCTCTGCCTGATTGTTTGCACTGCTCTCTCTGCCTGACCATTGGATGCTGCTTTGAACAGGGCAGATGTGACATGTTTGATCCCATTGCAGGTCATGAACTCTTTGAACTCGGCACTGGAGAAACACGGCCCGCTGTCACTCACAAGAACATCAGGCCTTGCATGGCAAACATGGCCCACGGGCTTTCAGTGGTGGCAGCGGACGTGCTTGCCGACATTATCTCACATTCAATCCATTTGGAGTATGCATCTACAACCATTAGGAACATTTTTCCCAAGAACGGGCCTGCATAGTCAACATGGACCTTAGACCACAGTTTGGAGGGCCAAGACCATAAACTTAGTGGCGCCTCCCTGGGTACATTGCTTAACTGGGAAAATGTATTACATTTGTGCACACAGGACTCTAAGTCTGCATCGATACCGGGCCACCACAAGTGGGATCTGGCTATCGCTTTCATCATTACGATGCCTGGGTGGGTGCTATGGAGATCACTAATGAAGGTGTCCCTGCCATTTTTTGGCACATCTACCTGATTACCCTATAGGAGGCAGTCTGCCTGTATAGACATTTCATCTTTGCCCCACTGGTACGGCTTTATTTCTTTCTGCATCTCTAACGGGACACTAGACCAACTCCCATGGAGCACACAGTTTTTTTTACTAAGGACAGTAAAGGATCCTGGCTCATCCAGGTTCTAATCTGTCAGGTGGTAACAGGTGATTGCTCACTCTTGAATGCTTCCATTACCATAACTAACTCTGCGGGCTGTGCCATCTCCACCCTGGTGGTGGGCAATGGCAGCCTACTGAGAGCATCGGCACAGTTTTCTGTGCCTGGCCTGTGGCGGATGACGTAGTTGTATGCGGACAACGTGAGTGCCCATCTCTGGATGTGGACCGATGCATTCGTATTTATCCCTTTACTTTCAGAAAAGAGGAATAGAAGCGGCTTATGGTCGGTTTCCAATTCAAATTTTAGCCCGAACAGATATTGATGCATTTTCTTTACCCCGTAAACACATGCTAACGCTTCCTTTTCGATCATACTGCAGGCCCTCTCGGCCTTAGGCAGACTTCTGGATGTATAAGCAATCAGTTGCAATTTCCCAAATTTATTAGCTTGTTGCAATACACACCCGACCCCATACGGCGACGCATCAAATGCTAGTACCAAACACTTACATGGATCATACAATACAAGCAATTTGTTTGAGCATAACAGTTTTCTAGCTTTTGCAAAGGCATTTTCTTGGGTTTTACCCCATACCTATTCATATCCCTTATGCAGTAAAGCGTGCAGTGGTTCTAACAGTGTGCTGAGACCCGGTAAGAAGTTACCAAAGTAGTTCAGGAGTCCTAGAAACGACCGCAGCTCCGTCACATTCTGTGGCCTCGGTACATTCTCGATTGCCTCCGTCTTCGAATTGGTGGGCCTGATGCCGTCCGCCATGATTCTTCTCCCCAGGAACTCCACTTCAGGCGCCAGGAAACGCACTTCGAGCATTTTAACCTGAGCCCCACACGGTTAAACCGACCAAAAACCTCCTCCAGGTTCTGCAGATGCTCGACTATGTCCCGACCTGTAACCAAGATGTCGTTCTGGAAGACCACGGTGCGCGGGACCGACTTCAGTAAGCTTTCCATGTTTCTCTGGAATATCGCTGTGGCTGATCGAATCCCAAACGGGCATCTGTTGTAGATGAAGAGGCCTTTGTGCTTGTTGATGCAGGTGAGACCCTTCGATGATTCCTCCAGCTCCTGCGTCATGTAGGCCGAGGTCAAGTCCAGCTTCGGGAACGTCTTTCCTTTCGCCAGCATTGCAAAAAGGTCGTCTGCCTTTAGTAGTGGGTATTGATCCTGCAGGGAGAAACGATTGATAATTATTTTGTAATCACCACAGATTCTGACGGTGCCGTCTCCCTTGAGGACTGGCCCACTCGTTGAATTCGATCGGTGAAATGATGCCCTCTCATTTCAGCCGGTCTAGCTTGATCTCCACCCTCTCTCTCATCATGTATGGTACTGCTCTCGCCTTGTGATGGATGGGTTGCGCCTCCGGAATTAGATGGATCTACACTTTTGCTCCTTGGAACTTCCCGATGCCTGGTTCGAACAGCGAGGGGAACTTGTTTAGGACCTGGGCACATGAAGTGTCGTTGACGGGTGAGAGCGCCTGGACAGCATCCCAGTTCCAGCTCATCTTCCACAGCCAGCTCCTGCCAAGCAGCGTGGGGCCATTGCCCGGTACCACCCAGAGTGATAACTTGTGCACTGCTCCATCGTACGAGACCTTTACAGTAGCACTGCCGATTACGAGTATCAGTTCCTTTGCGTAAGTTCTCAGTTTAGTGTGAATGGGAGTCAGGACTGGCCTTAAAGCCTTGCTGCACCACAATTTTTCGAAAATCTTTTTGCTCACGCACGTGTCCAGCTCCATTGTCGCTGGGAGTCCATTTAATTCAACCTTCAGCATTATTGGGGACACTTTGTGGTGAATGTGTGCACCCCATTTACCTCTGCCTCCTCGGTCTGAGGCTCTAGTTCAGTGTGATCTGCCGTGGATCTGCCTTCCTCTGCAACATGGTGGTTTGCAGGATTAGCAGGGTTTGCAGCTCGCCTGCACATACGTTGGAGATGTCCCATTGTTCCACAGCCTTTGCAAACGTATCCTTTGAAGCGGCATGAATGGAAATGATGATCACCCCCGCAGTGCCAACAAGGCCTAGCATTCATCACCCTTGATGGTGGACTCTGAGACGGACGTGCAGCTGCAGGCATGTGAGTCCTGCCCTGTACATTATGATTCAAAAACAACATTACTTTGTTCACAGTACTTGTAGCAGCACTCGTGTGCTGAGAGATTTGCTTGGCATTGTCACTGGTGGCGATGAACGCCTGGGCTATCGCTGTGGCTTTAGTCAAGGTTGGGGTCTCTACAGTCAAAAGTTTGCGAATTATTATTTCATGGCCAATGCGAAGTACAAAGAAGTCCCTGAGCATGTGCTCCAAATGTCCTTCAAATTTGCAATGTCCTGCAAGGCGTCTTAGCTCGGTGACAAAGCTCGCCACTTCCTGGCCTTCAGACCTCTTGCACGTGTAGAACTGGTACCTCGCCATCAGAACGTTTTCCTTCGGGTTAATTTTCTCCCGGACCAGTGTGCACAAATCATCATACAATTTCTCTGTGGGTTTCGTTGGAGCAAGCAGATTTTTCATGAGGCCATATGTTGGTGCCCCGCAAACAGTGATGAGAATCGCCCTTCATTTGGCAGCGTTCGCTTCTCCTTCCAGCTCGTTGGCCACAAATATTGGTCGAGTCGCTCCACGAAGGTTTCCCAATCATCTTCCTCTGAAAATTTCTCCAGGATGCCCACTGTTCTCTGCATCATTGCAGTGGGGTTCGTTATCTGTATCTCGTCGCCAGTTGTAGTGTATGAATAAAGAGTCTGACCAGATACCGTGAGCTCAAAGTAATGTGTCTTTTATTGCAGGTCTCCAGAGTGCCTCTCCAGCCTGTGAGGCCTCCTTAAATACAGGTGCTCCCAAAGGATTGTAGGATCCCTTGGGACTCCAGGGGATGAGCCCACTGGTGGATAAACAAGGTATTTACAGGTTTACATATATAACACTACTGATTGCCACTTTGACCTCCGCAATGCTCACACTACCTACCCCGTCCCAATAACCCAATTGCCCCCGTCTTGAGATGCCAATCAGATCCCGTACACATGTTCTCCTGTTCCAGTCACCAGATGGACCTTCTCATGGTGTCCCTCCTTTACAATTCTCCCTTTTTCAGGTACCCTCCCTTTTCAATCGCTCCCTCCTGACTGCATCCCTTTCCCGAACTATCTGCTGGTGATGCTGTTGTCCAAAATTTGAAGCCTCTTCATTGACCAGCTTGCTGTGGAGGTCCAGCAAATGTCTACATCTCGCTGGTCCCATTTAAATGAAGTCTGAGGCCCAATATTGAGTGTGCCTCGGGCCCAGGGATCTTTCTCTGGACCAGTTCGCACCAGCAGGCCGGTGTGAACAAATCTCTAGGCCAAAGGTATCATTGTCTGATTGGCGGGATGTGACAATTGGTGTACACCAGGGCCTCATCGTATATTAATGACTTGGATCAAGGAATAGTGAGTTGTATATCCAAGTTTGCAGATGATACTAAGTTAGGAGGCACAGGAAGATGTGTGGATGGGAACACAAAGTTTCAAAGGGACATAGGCAGACTATATGAGTGGACAAAATTGTGGCAGATGGATTTCAATGTGGGGAGGTATTCTATTTAGGAGTGAAATGAGGAAGCACTTTTTCCACACAAAGGGCAGTGGAAATCTGGAATTTTCTCCCTCAGAAGGCTGTGAATTCTGGGGCAATTAAAATTTTCAGGACTTAGGTCAATAGATTTATATTAGGTAATGGTATCAAAGTATATGTGTAAAAGGTGGTTCAATGAAGTTGAGATGGTCAGCCTTGATTTAATTGAATGGCAGAACAGGCTTGAGGGGCTGAGTGGTCTACTCACTGTTCCTATGATCCTATGAAGGAATCCTGCCTGGGGATGCTATGCATCTTCTTAGATGGTCCCTCGTATCGAGGATGACTTGCTTCCACCAAAAAGGGATGAGTTCACGGGTGTTTCAATGAAGGACCTGATATTCCAGGTTCAGAACTGCATATTGAAGGGTGGAAGATGCCTGTGCGTGGACTTTTTTTAACGTGTGGTGGACATTGCACACCAGACACCACACGGGCTTGACAGAGCTAGGTCTTGGTCCAGTGGCTAGGATTAAAAAAGACGACTGGAGATCAGCTCTGCTGCAAAGTCTTAGTGCGCACACATATTGCAGAGTGGGCTGGCCCATGCTGCCCCTGATCCCTCGCCTCTTCTGGGCCCCAAACTCTCACCTCTCCTGGGCCCCGATCACATCGCTCTGGAATCTCTCGCCGCTCCTGTGCCCCAACCTCGCCGCTCCTGCTGTACCTGCCCACGCTCCAATCAGCGACCTGGATTATGATGACGTCCAACCAGTCGCCCTCTTCACAGCCGTTGTCCTCCCCGACCGGCTCGCACTGTACCTTGCAGTACTATGCTCCTTTTATGGCCCCGACCTGCTGCAGATAGTTCCTCACAGGTCAGGGCTGCTGCACCTCCGCTCCTTTTATGGTGCCGATCTGCCGCAGATGTTCCTCGCCGCCCTCAATTGCTTTCACGTGTATTGCACTGGCCTGCTCCAACCGGCTTTTTAAAAGAAAATCACTTTGAGTTGCTGTTCAAAATGTGCATCCTGTACCTGTAAATGACAGGTGTGGCCCAGCAGGAGGCCGTCCAATCTCCTCCTGCACATCAGGAGACTGAAAATAAACAAGACCAGGAGAAAAACTTAATCAACAATTTAAATGCAATTACCTCAAGTAGTGTAAGTGACGAACAGTCACTGGCATTGCACAAGATAGGCTGTCAGCGGAGGAGGCGTGAAACAGTTCTGCAGGCCACGGTACTGCGTAATATCCTCCAGCACAAGTACCAGTGGTTTTGGTGTGCCAATAGAGCTGTCCATTAGCAAAGGTGAAAGAGGAAAAATGACTTGGATTTGATTACTGATCATTCATTGAAAATATCCAGTCACTGTGAGGCTGTTATCAACAAACAAGGTTAATCTTGTTGATAAAGGCCTTGCCACCACTGGGATGCACTTGGAATGCAATTGATTATAATTCAAACCAAGTTGTTGGAACCTACTAGAATTCAATTGTGGCTTTAGCTGAGAGAAAAGGCTGAGGTTGGAATGTTACTTCCGTAATAAATTTAATGAAAGCCATGCAAAACTGCTTCTTTGAATACTTGCAAAAGTGAACAACAACCAGAGTATTTTGATTTTAAAATCCTTTTGATCATTATATTTCATTTTGATGAAATCAGCTATGTTTTGTCTCAGCAATTTTTACCTCAGAAATCATTGGCAAATTCTTGATTTACTTTATTTTTCATGTTATTAAATATCTTTTAAAAAAGCAAATTACAATAACTGCAGGTACTTCTAACAATGGTTTTCTTGGGACTTTTGTCTGCAGTAAATTACCATCAATACAGAAGAGGGATTGAGGTTTACAAACTGAATCGAATTCTTTGAGGAGGTAACAGACATGGTAGATGGGGAAATGTAGTGGTTGTAATGTGCATGGATTTTAGGAAGCAGATGGGATTGAATGCCATTAAATTTGTGGTGATGCATTTTGGTTAAAACAAAATAGCAGAAATTATTCTCTGAACACTGGAGAAAAGCAGGATGATTTTCGGATACAAGTTCACAGGACATTAAAGGTAGTGCCTCAGGTTAACAAGGGTGTAAAAAAAGCTAATGGAATTTTAGATTTTTATCACAAAAGTATAAAATATAAAAACCAAGATGAGCCCATATGAAAGCTTCATAAAACCTCAGTTAGAGCAATGGGTGCTGATACGTTCATAATAAAGGATGAAACTGAGTACTGTGTACAATGAGCAAGTGTGACCTTAGCTCTTTTAATAAGACTCCAGAGTGCAGGTGCCTCGCGGGTAGCCTGCTTATATACCGTGCTCCCAAGGGATGCTGGGATCCCTTGGGACTCCAACAGGTAGGCCCTCTGGTGGTAGTGTAATACAGGTTACAAGGGGTTAAATACATAACATCATTCAACAGTGCACTTATTTACAAGGTGAGACGATCTGGGCTTTTCACTCCCTTGTCGATTGTCTCGGTACAAATGAGGGTCTGGGTGAGTTGGTTAGTTCTTCACTGGGCTGCTGTGCAACCAGCCTTGCCGGACTGTTGGGGATGGTGAGTTTGGCTTCGTGGTCAACCATGATATCAGTTGCCACTTGTGTGTGTGTTAGAGGGTCAAAATTGGTGGTGTCTTCTTCGGGTTGTTTGTAGCTGTTGGTGAATCGCAATTTGATTTGGTCAAAATGTTTTCTGCACGTTCGTCCATTGGCCAATTTGACCTGAAACACCCTACACCCCTCTTTGGCTATGATCGTGCCAACGAGCCATTTGGGATTATGTCCATAATTGAGTACAAACACAGGATCATTGACCTCAATATCACGTGACAAATTTGCACGGTCATGGTACACACTTTGTTGATGTCGCCTGCCCTCCATGTGATCATGGAGATCAGGGTGGACAAGAGAGAGCCTTGTTTTGAGCACCCTTTTCATGAGCAATTTGGCTGGGGGAACTACGGTGAGTGAGTGGGGTCTGGTGGGTAACTGAGCAGCACACGGGATAGTCGGATCTGCAGGCAGCCTTCCGACACACGTTTCAGGCTTTGCTTGATGGTCTGAACTGCCCGTTCTGTCTGGCCGTTGGATGCGAGCTTGAACGGGGCAGATGTGACATGCTTGATCCCATTGCGGGTCATGAATTCCTTGAATTCAGCACTGGTGAAACACGGCCCATTGTCGCTGACTAGGACATCAGGCAGGCTGTGCATGGCAAACAATGATTCGTAGACTTTCAATAGTGGCTGTGGACGTGCTTACAGACATTATTGCACATTCACTCCATTTTGAGTAAGCGTCCACGACAACCAAAAACATTTTGCCTATAAATGGGCCCACATAGTCCACATGGATCCGAGACCACAGTTTGGAGGGCCATGACGACAAACTTAGCGGTGCCTCTCTGGGTACGTTGCTCAGCTGAGAGCAAGTGTTGCACTGGCGCACGCATGTCTCTAACTCTGAGTCGATGCCGGGCCACCACACATGGGATTGGTCTATGGCTTTCATCATTACAATGCCTGGGTGGGTGATGTGCAGGTCATAAATGAACGTACCGCTGCCTTTTTTGGGCAAGACCACGCGATTGCCCCACAACAGACAGTCCGCCTGTAGGGACATTTCGTCTTTGCGCCTGTGGAATGGCTTAATTGCCTCCTGCATCTCTGCTGGGATGCTGGACCAGCTCCCATGGAGGACACAGTTTTTTTTTAACCAGGGACAGTAAAGGATTCTGGCTGGTCCACGTCCTGATCTGGCGGGCCATAACGGGGGACTTTTCGTTTTCGAATGCATCCATTATCATGAACAAATCAGCTGGCTGTGCCATTTCCACCCCGGTGGTGGGCAATGGCAGCCGACTGAGAGCATCTGCGCAGTTCTCTGTGCCCAGTCTGTGGCGGATTATATAGTTGTATGCAGACAGCGTGAGCGCCCATCTTTGGATGCGGGCAGAGGCATTGGTGTTAATCCTTTTGCTCTCAGAGAATAGCGATATGAGCGGCTTGTGATCAGCTTCAAGCTCAAACTTGGGGCCAAATAAGTACTGGTGCATTTTCTTTACCCCGTAAATGCATGCCAGAGCAGTTTGTTTGAACAAAACAGATTTCTGGCTTTCTTAAAGGCAGCCTCTTGTGAATTTCCCCATACCCAGTCGTCTCCCTTGTGCAGTCACGCATGTAGGGGTTCTAGCAGGGTGCTTAACCCAGGTAGGAAATTATCAAAATAGTTAAGGAGTCCCAGGAACGACCACAGCTCCGTCACGTTCTGTGGTCTCGGCGTGTTCTTGATGGCCTCCGTCTTGGCGTCGGTGGGTCTGGTGCCGTCTGCTGCGATTCTTCTTCCCACGAACGCGACGGTCTGCGCCAGGAAAACACACTTCGAGCGTTTCAATCTGAGCCCCACGCGATCCAACCAACTAAGAACCTCTTCCAGATTCTTCAAGTGCTCATTGGTATCCCGACCTGTAACCAGTATATCATCCTGGAAAACCACGGTGCAAGGAATCAACTTTAGCAGACTCTCCATGTTCCGTTAGAAGATTGCCGCGGCCGACCGAATCCCGAACGGGTATCTGTTATAGATGAACAGACCTTTGTCCGTGTTGATGCAGGGGAGGCCTTTCAAAGACTCCTCCAGCTCCTGTGTCATGTAGGCCGAGGTCAGGTCCAGCTTGGTTAACATCTTCTCTCCAGTCAGGGTGACAAATAGGTCGTCTGCCTTGGGTAGCGGGTATTGGTCCTGTAGCAAAAAATGGTTAATCGTTACTTTATTGTCCCCACAAATTCTGACCGTGCCATCCTCTGTAAGTACCGGACTGGCCCACTAGTTGAATTCCACCGGCGTGATGATGCCTTCTCGCTGCAGCCTGTCCAGCTCAATTTCCACTTTCTCACGCATCATAATGGTACCGCCCGTGCCTTGTGGTGGATGGGTCGGGTACTGGGAACCAAATGGATCTGCACTTTCACCCCTGAGAAGCTGCCAATGCCTGGCTCGAACAACGATGGAAACCTGTTCAGGACCTGGGCACAGGAGGCATCGTCGACGGACTAAAGCGCTCGGATGTCATCCCAGTTCCAGCGGATTTTCCCAGCCAGCTTCTGCTCAACAATGTGGGGCCATCCCCTGGCACAATGCATAGTGGGAGTTCGTGTACTCCTCCATCATAGGAGACTTTGACTTCTGCACTGCCAATTACAGGGATTAGTTCCTTGGTGTAAGTCCTTAGTTTGGTGTGAATGGGGCTGAGCTTGGGCCTGTGTACCTTTTTGCCCCACAGCCTGTTGAAGGCCTTTTTACTCATTATGGACTGACTTGCACGTGTGTCCAGTTCCATAGATATTGGAATTCCGGTCAGTTCAACTTTCAACATTATTGGTGGAAATTTTGTGGTGAATGTGTGTACCCCATACACTTCTGCCTCCACAGTATGAGTCTCCAATTCAGCCTGATCCACAGTGGATCGATCTTCCTCTGCAATGTGGTGATTTGCAGGGTTTGCAGCTCGCCTGCACATTCGCTGGAGGTGTCCCATTATTCTGCAACCGTTGCACGCATAGTGCTTGAAGCAGCATTGATGGGGCCGATGATCACCTCCACA
This sequence comes from Pristiophorus japonicus, assembly GCF_044704955.1. Classification (NCBI taxonomy): domain Eukaryota; kingdom Metazoa; phylum Chordata; class Chondrichthyes; family Pristiophoridae; genus Pristiophorus; species Pristiophorus japonicus. The sequence goes on along the minus strand of NC_091984.1, from coordinate 70,191,920 downwards.
ACGCCAACAAGGTGTTAACTGCCTCACATTAACGATTGATGGCGGACTCTGGGTCATCTGAGATCGGGCAGCAGCAGCCGGCGTGTATGTTCTACCTTGTATCTTCCTGCTCAAAAACGACATTACTTTGTGCACAGTACTGGCCGAAACTTCTTTACTCTGTGAAATCTGTTTGGTGTTGTCGCTGGTGGACATAAATACCTGGGCTATCGTTATGGCTTTACTTAGATTCGGAGTTTCAACAGTCAATGGCTTATGAAGGATTACCTCATGGCCAATGCCCAGTACAAAAAAGTCTCAAAGCATTTGTTCTAGGAATCTCTCAAACTCGCAATGTCCTGCGAGATGTCTTAGTTTGGCGACATAGCTCACCACTTCCTAGCCCTCCAACCATTGACACGTGTAAAACCGATATCTAGCCATCAAAATGCTTTCCTTAGGATTTAGATGCTCCCGGACCAGTGTACACAATTCTTCATTGGATTTAGCTGTTGGTTTTTCCAGAGCTCGGAGATTCTTCATGAGGCTATAGGTTGTTGCCCCACAGACAGTTAGGAGGATTGCCCTTCGTTTGGCAGCATTCTCATCCCCTTCCAGCTCGCTGGCCACAAAGTATTGGTCGAGTCTCACCATGAAGGCCTCTGATTCATCCCCTTCTGAGAACTTTTCCAGGCTACCGACTGTTCTTTGCATTTTTGTGCGGTTGTTCGTTACCTCGTCGCCAATTGATACGTTCATAATAAAGGAGGAAACTGAGTACTGTGTACAATGAGCAAGTGTGACCTTAGCCCCTTTAATAAGACTCCAAAGTGCAGGTACCTTGTGGGTGGCCTGCTTATATACCGTGCTCCCAAGGGATGCTGAGATCCCTTGAGACTGCAACAGGTAGGCCCTCTGGTGGTAGTGTAATACAGGTTGCAAGGGGTTAAATACATAACAGGTGCAGTATTGAGGTCCACAAGGTGCTGAGGAAAACTATAGCACCCATATTGTTGAGGTCAGTTAACTCAGCTTCCACAAGGATATTGTGGCTTTAGAGAGGGTTCAATGCAGATTCACTGGGATGCTGACTGATATGAGGAAATATAAATATAAAGAAATAAATTAAATATTGGATGTGTTTTCATTAGAACAGTGCAGATTATGGGGCCATATGATGGAAGTGTTTACGATTATGAAAAGATGGGACAGGGTAGAGAGAAGCAGACCATTGCCAGTAGTTGAGGAGTTTAGAACAAGAGGTCACAGATATAAGATGAAAAATAGGAGGTTTGGAATATAAGGCAAGAGAAACCTCCTCACACAGAGGGTTGTGAGGCTATGAAATTCACTTCTCGGAGTTGTGGTTGAGGCAGATAGGTGAATGAAGGAAATAAGGACTGAAGTGCTATGGGAGCAGGGTTGGTAAAAGTGGTGAGAATTATTTGCTAGCATGGAGGGTAAACACCAACACAGAATGGCCTGTTTCCGTGATGTAATGTCCTTGTATGAATGGGCAATCCAGGCCGATGGGCCTAGGATGAGATAATTCATCTTCGTTGTGACAGTTGTGAATTGCATAAACCAGCCGTTGAGCTTCAATATACAATATTCAATATTCAATACCTGCAGCTTCTTGTTTTTTTTTAAACCTGTGTGAATTAATTGTGTTGTAAAATACAGCCCTTGAACATGACTAAATCCCACAATCCTAAATTGTACACATCCTAGTATGATACACATTAAATAGAATACTTACTAATGTTTAGTGTACCTAATATCCACCTGCATAAGAAAGAAAAGAAAGTCTTGCACTTATGTAATGCCCATCACAATCTCAGGACATCCTAAACGCTTTACAGCCAGTTAAGTGCTTTTGAAGTGTAGTCACTGTTGTAATGTAGGAAACTTGTAGTTACTGTCGTAATGTAGGCATACTTTGAGCCATGGCCATTAGATAGCAGTGGGTACCTGGGCTTATTTTCCTCTCCCTGGGCAGGGTCACTGAGGCCTATAGCAGCACTCCAGTACCACCTGACTGAGATCAGGTAATTCAGTATTACCCGGGGATTAAACGTGGAAGCTTTCTGTCCTCTTACTGACATACAGCTCTACATGTCCCAACAGCCTTCCAGTACTTCATCCAAATGATACATATATCCACTGAGCCATTGAGCATGCTCTTAAATATTGTTTCACGTCCTAAAAGCCAGTACTTAAGCCTTCCACATTTTTCTTATTCTATGCATCAGTTGTAACATCATTCCCCTATCAAAAACAATTGCTTGGTTTACCTTCCATGAATGTGCTGGCATCAGTAACTTGGAATAATCTTCGTACGATAGCCGATTGCTATCAGTAAGTGCAGCCTCCATCTATATTCATCATAAGCCCTCATCTGTGGGTACTTGCCCTCATCTATTCATTGGGTTACCTGACCAGACTCAGAAGAATTCAGCTTAAATTTTTCACTTAAATCTGAAACTGGTAACATTGATAATGGTGAATGAAGTGTGAAGCAATTATGTCTCTACTGGATAAAGCAGCATAAGCATGCACACTCTTCTAAATAATGATCTTTTCATCAGCAAAAACTTTGAGAGCACAAAACATTTCCAATATCACAGCAAACATTGCAACTGTCTTTAAAACTACCTACTTACATATTTTAACAGCTCCATTATAAAACCTGGGTAGGGCAATTTGCTTCTGTTTTCACTCAAGGATCAAGGCATTCACTGAAACACTCACCCACAAATTATTTTTCCCATCCTTCGCTCTGGGAAGCAATTTGTTTCCTTTTAGGAGTTGCATGTGGGAAATCATGGGTGCTCCCACATCTTACTGTACTGTGGAACTTGTAGATTAAGAACTGCCTTTGGAAGAAAGGGCAGAGCAGCTTGCTTCAAAGAAGCACGCCAAACAATATTAATTATTCTATTTGATGTGCAGCATACTGGAATGGGCACAATGGTAGATCAACATGTACACATATATGGAATAAACATTTTCTTATGCCACTAAAGAAGATAATCCACTGAATTTTGATCACAAGTGTATACCAGATCATTTTTTGCCCACATAGTCTGTTTCAAAATACTCCCAACCAAATATTCTGAGTTCGCTGTGGAGGTCTCCTAGATGGCAAACAGTGGAGCAGATGCACTTTTGTAGCATAAGCCAAATGCCCTGGATTGAGCCTGCCACTATTCAGTGCATTGCGCCTGTTTCCAGACTGACTGCACAATGTGGCTCTTTTCTCTCCATTTCAGTCCCTCCCCAGCATTTTCAGCTAAAGTTTTGATGGTTTTAACACATGGATAATTTGGGGCAACAGAATCTTACATCAAATCCACTTACAGACCTTTAGCATGTCCATGCCATGTAACTGGCAAATTGCTAGTTCAAAATTAAACGTACTTCAATGCTGACCACATTGTACTGCTGCAACATTAAACATAGGAGTCCACCCTTCTTCTACAGGTTGGAACTGAGAATATGTAGAATGAATTCCACTCATTCTCTTTTTAATTGTCACTTTTGACTTGCTGTTGTCTTTTATATGAAGACACAATTTTCTTTTCTATAAACTTCCCATTCAACTTTTTTTCCAGATAGAGCAATGTCAATTTAAGGCGATGTTACTTGGAGTCAGGCCAAGTAGAATCATTTTATAAAAATTTGTCTTTCACATATGGACCTTTTAGTCTTGGATGTTATCTATTTGTTTGGTGAATGTTTAGCTATAATTGGGAAGGATTTTTTTTTAAGTACACAAAGCTGGAAATGGCTGGTGTGAGCAATAAGTTCTAAATATAATTGTATAAACAAAAAGCAAAAAAATTGTAGATACTTGCAGTCTAAAACAAAAACAGAAAATGCTGGAAACACTCAGCTTGGCAGGCAGCATCTGTGAGATTAATTAATGTTTCGAGTTTGTTTTGACATTTCTCTCCAAAGATGCTGTCTGACCTGCTGAGTGTTTCCAGCACTTTCTGTTTTGGGTATGCAAACTTAATTGTGGTGGTTTAGATCAGTGGCAGTAACACTCTTGCTTTTTCTTCAGAAGGTTCTGAGTTCAAGCCTAATTTCAGGATTTGAGCTCTTAATCTAGATTGACACTTCAGAGCAGTACTGAGGGAGTACTACATTGTCAGTGATGGCATTGTTTGGATGAGATACTTGTCTGCCTGTTCAGCTGGATGTGAAATATACTGTGTTAGTTGTGGCTTAGTGGATAGCACACTCGCCTCGGAGTCAGATGGTTGTGGGTTTGAGTCCCACTGCAGGGACTTGAGCACATAAATCTAGGCTGACAATCTAGTGCAGCACTGCACTGTTGGAGTTATTGTCTTTGGGATGAGATGTTAAACCGAGGCTCTGTCTGCTCTCTCAGGTGCATGTAAAAGATCCCATGGCACTATTTCAAAGAAGAGCAGGGGAGTTATCCCTGGTGACCTGGTCAATATTTATCCCTCAATCAACATAACAAAAACAGATTATCTGGTCATTATTGCATTACTGTTTGTGGGAGCTTGCTGTGCGCAAATTGGCTGCCGTGTTTCCCACACTACAACAGTGATTACACTCCAAAAAGTACTTCATTGGCTGTAAAGCACTTTGGTACATCCGGTGATCGTGAAAGGTGCTATATAAATGCAAGTCTTTCTTTTCTTTCTTTATGGCACAGTTTGAGCAAGAGCAGGGACTTGTCCTGATGTTTTGGCCAATATTACTCCAGATGTAACTATTTGTACTGCACTTTTTTGACAGACGTGCGCCTGTCAAGTCCCGCACTCCCATGCTGCATCTGTTAAGCTCCGCCCCCCATGCGGTGTCTGTCAAGCTCCACCCCCCACACTCCCCACCCCCACCAATTCCGGCCCTGAATCATTCTCTCCATGTAATGCCGAGAAGCAGGAGATGAGGCCCAAGACTGCCGACTTGATTGTGGTCTGTGGCCGTGAGTGGCGGCGGGGGCCCGAGAGGGCTGGCGAGTGGGCAGAGAAGCAACACTGGGGGCACAGAGAGCGGGGTGGAAGAGAGAGAGAGAGACTGTGGGAGGGAGAGCGAGAGGGAGGCTGGGAGACAGGGAGAGAGAGAGAGGCATGGGGGGAGAGAGAGAGAGACGGGGTGGAGAGAGGGAGAGGCTGGGGGAGAGAGAGAGAGAGAGAGAGAGAGAGAGAGCGACACGGATGGAGGGTGGAGAGACACGAGTGTGGGGGGGGGCGGGGTTCGGAGGGGAGAGAGGGAACTCAGGGAAGATGGATGACGTTCTTCCAATCCCCTACAAGGAATATCATTGGAGTGGATGATATCCAGAAATCACAAAATTGTCACTATTCACTTCATACCCAATAAACCTATTAACAATCCAGCTATGGTGGGGTGGGTGGATGGGGCGGGGGGAGGATGCACTTGTGCTGGGGTAAGGCACTTTGGCTGGGGGAGGGATGTACTTACACTGGGGTAAGGCACTTTGGCTGGGGGAGGGAGGTACTTACACTGGGGTAAGGCACTTTGGCTGGGGGAGGGAGGTACTTGGACTGGGGTCAGGCACTTTGGCTGGGGGAGGGATGTACTTACACTGGGGTAAGGCACTTTGGCTGGGGGAGGGAGGTACTTACACTGGGGTAAGGCACTTTGGCTGAGGGAGGGAGGTACTTACACTGGGGTAAGGCACTTTGGCTGGGGGAGGGAGGTACTTACACTGGGGTAAGGCACTTTGGCTGGGGGAGGGATGTACTTGCACTGGGGTAAGGCACTTTGTCTGGCCCTTGCTGTCTTCTGGGGAGTCAGTGCAAAAACAGTGAGACCTTGGGGTGGGCGGTTCCAGTTACACATTCCAGTGAAACTTTAGGGTGTGGCTTATCCTCCAAGGGGACCAATCATAGACAAAGGGTGGAGCATGGCAGCCATTTTTGCAGTACAAATAAGCGCAACCTATTATCCCTCAATCAATACAACCAAATACAGATTAACTGGTGATTCATCTCATTTTCAATTTGTGGAACCTTGCTGTGTGCAAATTGGTTGCCATGTATACCTACATAACAACAGTGATTACATTTCAAGCATAATTCATTGACTGTAAAGAGCATTAGGTGCCCTGAGTGTGTGATAAGATAGTAAATAAATCTAAGTTCTTTCTTTCAAAGCTTGTTTCTCAGTCAGCTTTTTTCCATCTCTACTTTTTTCCCTTTTCCCAGTTTTCCCAATTCTGTACTTTTTTCCCCAATTTATTATCTTGTCACAGTAGCCAGGATAAATATTTATATCGACTATTAAAGAGAAGTTGGGGCAGGCAGGCACTGTTCTGTCTCCTAGCAACAAGAAGGTGTGTGTCTCAACTATGACACAGTACACCACCTCCCAATATAAACGTGGACAAAACACATGTTCGTGCTGGTATTGCAAAGGCTCCATTAATAGCAGGAAATCTACTACAATGTCTGGGTTCCTTTTCTGCAAGCCCTCGCCACATGACCTTTCCCTTCCAATGCTCCTGCCATCTGAGGCTAAGACCTCAGGAGCAGCAGGAAATTGCCAGCACTATATCACCTACCCATGTGCCACTAAATACTTAAGCAATCTTCACATCCATTTACATTCAATAAATAAAGTACCTAAATTCCCATTTTTTTCCCCGTAGCTTAACCTTCAGCTATCCATGAAAAATAGATGCCATTCCCACCTTTGTACAATTCTGTACAGTTGAAGAAAACTATCTATATACTGCACTGTGTGCTCCAGTGAGTGTTGTGTTACGGACTTTTACCACAACTGATCCTAATATGTAAACTCTATTTTAAAAAATGTTTTAAACATAAGAAAAGAGAACTAGCTGAAATCAAGGTTCCTACAACATTACAGAAAGCACTGACGTCATTTATAAAGGGAGGTTTATTCTAGCAAGGTTTTCTTGAATGGTTTTTTGAAGAACACTACATCAGATTTGACTCTGTTAGTGTCACTTCACGTTTGATGTAATTTTCTTGGCTAGTGAAGTGCAAGTGACAACCAGGATTCAGTTTATATATGTGTCTGGTGCACTCTGCGAGTGACAGCTGCTTCCAAGCACTATATACACAGTCTGGAGCAGTGGAATTTCTGTCATTCCTAGTAAGAGCCACAGACATTATGGAGTCTGTTGTCTGTGCCCCACTTGGCTAGGAATGGTTTAATTCACAAAATAATTAATACCCATGAATTTCAGATTTCTTTCTGAATCTAAGTTCTATTATTGCTTCCCCCCAATTTTTTTTCACATTCACGTAGCATGAAGGCATCATGAATGCTGCCAGGATATCAGGCATTTACCATCATGGTGTGCTTGACGAGGTCACACAACAACTGCACACTAAGTGAATGGCAGTCTTTGCAGTTATAGTACATCTTAGCATTGATATGCGATGTGCGCAATCAATGGCGCCCTGCACCATGGGGAAGCCCACTATCCTGGCAAAGCCACGTGGGCACTGCTGCTGCTTCTAGGATGTACAGCACAAAAACAGGCCATTTGATCCAACCAGTCCATGCCGGTGTTTATGCTCCACTTGAGCCTCCTCCCTTTCCTCATCTAACTCTATCAGCATAGCCCTCTATTCCCTTCTCCCTCATATGTTTATCTCCCCTTAAATGCATCTATGCTATTCGCTTCAACCACTCCCTGTGGTAGCACGTTCCACATTCTCACCACTCTCTGGGTAAATAAAAAAGTTTCTTCTGAATTCCCTGTTTAGAGAGAAGCCAATGAAGTCCCTTCTCCTAGCCTCTGTGATTTCCCAGATGTAGCGATGGATGTTTGCTATGAGATGTTTGCTATGTCACCTGTTCCAACCTGGATGAATCCACTGGAGAAACAACTCAGGGCCAGCAATCTTCCAACCATCACGTCAAACCTGAGGGTGGCTGCTCGGAGACAAGGGCTATCCACTTTAACCCTGGCTAATGACTCTCCTCTGTAACCCCAACACTCGTGACCAGCACTCATATAAAGATAGCCATGCTGCCACGAGTAATATCATTGAGCTTAAACAACTGTTCCACTGCCTTGACCATTCGGGAGGAGCCCTCCAGTACTCACCAAAGCGGGTGTCCCAATTCATGGTGGTCTGCTGCATGCTTCACAGATTGGCCATCTTGAAGGTGCAGCCCTTGCCACCATGGTTTCACAACCACTTCAGGAGAAGGAGCAGGAGGAAGAGGAGGATGCAGCCTGCAAATCCCCATTCTGGACGGGTTGTCTGTAAGCGCATCATTAGACTCTGGTTCCCCTGAATGAAACCCAAGAACCCCGTTGCTCAACACATCCCCACTTTACCACCCCCCCCCTCTGTCATAGAACCATAGAAAGTTGCAGGACAGAAGAAGGTCATTTGGCCCATCATGTCTGTGCCGGCCAACAAAGAGCTATCCAGCCTAATCCCACTTTCCAGCTCTTGGTCCATAGCTTTGTAGGTTATGGCAATTCAAATGCCTATCTCAGTACTTTTTAAAAGCTATGATGGTTTCTGCCTCTACCACCCTTTCAGGCATTGAAAGACCCCCACAACCCTCTTGGTGAAAATATTTCCCCTCAACTCCCCTCTAAACCTCCTAACAATTAATTTAAATCTATGCCCCCTGGTTGTTGACCTCTCTGCTAAGGTCCTTCCTATCCAGTCTATCTTGCCCCTCATAATTTTATACATCTCAATAAAGTCTCCCCTCAGCCTCCTCTATTCCAAAGAAAACAACCCCAGCCTATCCAATCTTTCCTCATAGCTAAAATTCTCCAGTCCAGACAACATCCTCATACATCTCCTCTGTACCCTCTCCAGTACAATCACATCTTTCCTGTAATGCGGTGACCAGAATTGCACGCAGTACTCTAGCTGTGGCCTAACTAGTATTTTATACAGTTCAAGCATAACTTCCCTGCTCTTGTATTCTATACCTTGGCAAATAAAGGCAAGTATCCCGGATGCCTTCTTAACCACCTTATCCACCTGGCCTTCTACCTTCAGGGATCTGTGGACATGCACTCCAAGGTTCTCTGTTCCTCTACACTTCTCGGTGTCCTACCATTTAATGTGCATTCGCTTTCCTTGTTAGCCCTCTCCAAATGCATTACCTCACACTTCTCAGGATTAAATTCCATTTGCCACTGTTCTGCCCACCTGACCAGTTCATTGATATCTTCCTGCAGTCTGCAGCTTTCTTCTTCATTATCAATCAGACACCAATTTTTGTATCATCTGCAAACTTATTAATCATACCCCCTCCATTCAAGTCAATGGGCCCAAATTTGCCCAGGAGTCACTCCATTTTTTTGGAGCAACTTGATTTTTCTGTAGTATCTTAAAAATCCCCATTCTGCTCATTTAATTTGTGCTAGTTAAGCGAGTTAATTAGGATTTTTTTAGTTTAGTTTATTTTTCAAAAGGGGGCGTTACCAGCCACCTATGCCTGTTTTGGCCACTTAAGCCAGTTTGGGTAGCTAATAGTTGCTCCAAGCCAGCGTATGTGGCCACCTGTGACCGCACAGTAAACCCTTGCGGAGAATTAAGAAATCAGCGCAGGTAGTCAGAGATGGGGAGGGGGGGGGGGGGGGGAGGGATGGAAGTACAGGGGACCTTGCAAAGCACTAAACACCTTCACAACAACATTCCAGAAGCATAAAAACCATCAATAATAAACAAACAAATAAATAAATAAAAGCTAAGTCCTACCTTCATAACTTGGCCCGGGAAGTCAGTGGGCCTGCCGGTGTGAGAGGTCTCTCTATTGGGCTTAGGTGTAGGTGGGTGGGATGCCCAGGCAGGAGAGAGAGCACAGGGAACTGGCCACACACAACACACAGCAGGCTGGGCTCGCAGAACACAAAGGCTGCAGGAGTCAACTTAAAGTGGGGCTGGGCTCGGCAAAACACACAGGTTGCAGGAGCCAGTTAAAAAAATAAGCAGCACAACATCCTATACTGTCCTTATCCATGTTCTAACAGCCAATAAAGCAACCTTTCTGGTGGCTTTGGAGCCGTCTTCCAATCCAACCAGGCCTCCCGTTGGTTTGGAATGATATGTGGTGTACAAGAGAGGACAGAGTAGAAAGAAAAGTCTTATATACACACACACACTAAGAGTTTCAAATAGGGCAGATCACGATATGCCTCTTTCTCTTATCCAAGATGAAATGATACACATCACCATAATACTCTATCTAAAGACCTAGCTGAGAATGAATTAAAATAAAAGCCATCTTTTATACATGTAATAAGTCTTGCATCTTGCACTTGCAAAGTACGTCACACTTACAACTGATTTGCTCTGATATCCAGCTGGTACGAGAGGCCACTCTATTGGGGATAGGTGCGGGTGGGTGGGACGCCCAGCCGGGAGAGAGCACAGGGAACTGGCCACACACAACACACAGCAGGCTGGGCTCGCAGATCACGGAGGCTTCAAGGGACTGCTGACTTCTCTCTCCGAGGGACTGCTGACTTCTCCTTCGAGGGACTGCTGACTTCTCCTCCAAGGGGCTGCTGACTTCTCCTCTGAGGGACTTCTGACTTCTCCTCTGGGGGACTGCTGACTTCTCTCTCCGAGGGACTGCTGGACTTCTCTCTCCGAGGGACTGCTGACTTCTCCTCCAAGGGACTACTGACTCCTCCTCCGAGGGACTGCTGACTTCTCTCTCTGAGGGACTGCTGACTTCTCTCTCTGAGGGACTGCTGACTTCTCTCATGATGCCACTCATCCTGGGATAGGGTCAGGACATCGGGTCCCATGCTGCAGAGGAGCTACTGCACATGCGCGAAGCCTCCAGTGTGCATGCGTTGAGCTGCCGGCACTCTTTTGAGCGCAGTGCCCTAACTCCGCCCTCTAATTGAATTGCCACGCTGCACCAGAATGCGGGGACAACTTTTTGGCGCCATTTCTATCCTAGGAAGTCGGCGCAGCTCACGTGAGTATGCCGAAAAAACGGGTGGGCCAAATTTCAGCCCTAAATCACTGATATATACAAAAAGCACGGAACATCATAGCTTCCTCTTGGGCACAATGCTGAAATGAAAGTCACCACAAAACAAACATTCCAAACAAAATTTATAAATGATAATTCCAATATTGCATTACAAAGTCAACTAATCACCCTTGTGCATTCCCTTAGTGTCAGTCTTTCATGTTCTTTTGCCTATTCTTGTGCTCCTACGGAGTGCTTCCCCAGTGGTTGCAGCACGGTTAGTGGAAGTCTGCTGACATTCCGTGGGGGACACTGCAGGTGGCTTTGCAGGATGACCTCAAGCAACTCAGGGCCTAGAAGGCCCAGCTGTAGGCTCCACCACCTTGGCATGGGCGGCTGGCTGACAGGCAACTGCAAGGACACTGGCGGAGTGGCAGTGGTGGAAGTACGAATGCTGTCATCCAGAGAAAGAACAGCAATCCTAGCCATCTGTTGGAGCACAGATTGCTGGAATGCTGTGACACTCTGCAAGCCTCTTTCCACACTCGTAAACCCAGCCACGATGGCGGCAGACTAAGCTTATGTGGCAGCAAGCTGAGCCTGCATGATAGAAGTCTGAGCTTCCGCAGACATTGGGTCACTGCAATGGAAGCTGCAACATCGCTCATCACACCCAGCATCATGGTTGGGTCTACAAGTGCTCTAATGAACTTGCCCATCACTTCCATCCTGGAGACTATGGGCTCCAAGCACTGCTCAAAGCCCCGTGCAATATTCCATGCTCCTTGACAGTGATAAGAGGCTATCTGGCAGGCCTGCCATTGCACCAAGCATTTCTGTGTGCAGATTCCGCTTCTATACAACCCTCTGAAGTTTGTGCAGTACCATTTTCTGAGCTGGTGCCTGGGAGTGTCAGATCGAGTGATAATGTCTCTTCTTCTCCATCATTTTCCTCCTCTACTTCTTCCTGCACAGGCTGGGCTGGTGGTAGTTCTTGGGTATCTGAAAGAAGAAAGGCACAAGGGTCGAGTTGTGGTGAGGGGAGGGGGAAGCAAGATGTGCATGCTTACACCAGCATCAGCTTGTAAGTGTGATTGTGGGATGAGGGGGAAGTGGGATATGAGAAGGAGGATTAGGTATGAGCATACCGTCGTCATGCAGAAATGTCTGGCCCTTGCCTGTTAGCTGCTGATTATGCCAGTAGTGAGCTACCTTGGCCTGCAAGAGAAATGGAAGTGTTTCAGTGGATGTGGTGCAATGTGTTTGGGTGATGTGCATGTCATGGTTGAATAGCTGGCATTATGTGCAAGGTGTGAAATGTGGGTATGAGGCTTGCACCAATGGTACATGTGTGAGGGTGAGGTGAAGCTATGATTGTGAGGTATAAGTCGTGATTGATAGAGATTGTTGATAGGTGAGTGATGGGGTGTGGTGCATTGTGCAGTGTGTGAGGTTTGTGCTGCGATATGGCATTGAAAAAAAATTGTTCACAGGATGTGGGTGTCACTGGCAAGGCCAGACTTTATTGTCCATCTCTCTTACCCTTGAGAAGGTGGGCCACCTTCTTGAACTATTGCAGTCAATGTGGTGATAGTTTTTGCAGTGGTTTGCTACAGCTGAATGGCTTGTTAGGCCATTTCAGAGGGCAGTTAAGAGTCAACCACATTGCTATGAGTCTGGAGTCACATATAGGCTAGATGAGGTAAGGACAGCAGAGTTGCTTCCCAAAAGGACATTAGCAAACCAGATGGGTTTTTACAATAATGGTTACTATTACTGATACTAGCCTTTTATTCCAGATGTATTAATTAACTGAATTTAAATTTCCCAGCTGCTGTGGTGGGATTTAAACTCATATCTCCAGATCATTAGTCCAGGCCTCAGCATTACTCGTCCAGTAACATAACCACTATGCTACCATTCCCGATGCATTCGCTCACCTTGACCACTCATATGAGGTCATTAAACTTCTTCCGACACTGGGATCATGTCCTGAGGGAACATCTGGTGGCACAGACTGCTTCAGTGATCTCCTCCCACTACCTTCAAACATTGTGTCTGGAAGTCCTCTTGGCCCCCTAGGGGTAGAGGACCTGTCCCTTCCTATTGAGGCCCTGCACCAAGGCCTCCAGTGCTGCATCGAAGAACCAAGGTGTTCTTTCGCTGCCCTGTTAAGACGTTGCTAACTTCCAACTCCAGTCAGACTGAGGTACTTTTCTCACAAAGCACCTCCTCTTTAGGAAGTGCAAACAGCCTTTCACTCTGCAGGCAACCTTTAAATACAGAGCAGACATCCCACGATATTAGGCCACCTGTTAAGCACTGAGCCAACCAGCAGCACATTTAGTGTTGAGCTTAGCTCTGCAATCATGTTAATGAGCAGACAGCATGAATTTTGCATACTGCCTGCATTACTTTCAAAGGTCGCAGGCAGATCGTGCATTGAGAAACCTGCACCCATTTACGAGCCTTATCCAGGTTTAGCCCCCTTTAAACCAATCTGCCCTCTTACCTGGACATAAAAGATCCAATAACACTATTTGAAGAAGAGCAGAAAAGTTCTCGGTGTCTTGGCCAACATTTATCCCTCTATAAATATCACGAAACAGATTATCTGGTAATTTATCTTATTGGCCAATATTTATCTCTCAACCAGCATCACTAAAGAAAGCAGATTATCCAGCCATTATCACATTGCTGTTGTGAGACCTTACTGTGTGCAAATTGACTGCATTTTGTACGTTACAACAGTAACTATACTTCAAAAGTACTTCATTAGCTGTAAAGTGCTTTGGGACGCCCTAAGGTCAGGAAAGGTGCTAAATAAATGTACGTCTTTCTTTGTATTGCATTTGTGGGGCGTTGCTGTGTGCAAATTGTCTGCTCCAACAGTGATTACACTTTGAAAATACTTCAGTGTCCGTCAACCCGGTTGGGATGTCCTGAAGTTGTCAAAAGGTGCTATATAAATACAAGTATTTTCTTCTTTCTATAATTAGAGCTGTGAATATCATGGTAACATTTTCCTACTGGAGTTAAAAAAAAATGTTTATCTCTTCCTTACATGTGGAGCAATATTTGTAATTATAAGCAATATTATAAATATATTTTAAAAATACACTTTTTCATGACATCTTCCTGGAATGTAAGGAATAAAAATATATTCTATCAAGAGCCGTCCTCTTATGTTTTATTACTGTTCAGAAGCGCTTCAGCTAATTTTGAAAACTTCAAAAGAAAATGCATTACTCAGCAGATAGTCAGGACACAATAGATTGTTGTATTTTGTTGTCCTCCTTTGAGCGGGATTATGAATCATATTCATTCCACCAAATCCTTTAAAGCACTTGGACTGAGAATTCATTGCTCTGTAAATGCATTTATAGGTGTTGACATGTTCATGGCTATGTTCCATATAGAGAACAGGACTCACATTGAAACAAAATGCTTCAACCTCTTCTTTGAGACCATCAATCTGAATCAAAGTTATTCTGGTTCCTATGTACCCAAGAAGTGATGTTTAAAGCACCAACATAGTGCATAAGGATCTAACGAAATCCAAACACATGAAATGAAAAGAATATAATAAAGTGGGTGGAGGGGGCGGGGGTTAAGAGGTTTTAAGGTTAAAGAAGATACACTGCTAATTTACATTAACCTCCCAGATAATCTGCTTAATCCTTCTTTTTGTTTATTTTCTTTTCATTGGATATGCTTCTGATTCTGTCAACCTATATCAGTTGTGTCCAATGTTCCCTCTAATTTATTTTGCACTGAGCGTGCCACAAACTCCTTTGAGCATGACCTTTTTGACCGTAGGCAAATTTAACAACGACCACTTTTTCAACAACAACTTTACAACAACAACGACAGCAACAGCAACCACTTAAAAGCATATATACAGTAATGCCACTTCACTGCCTGAAATCATGAGAAAATCATGAAATCAGTTGCTTTTTTTGGTTTATAAACCTCATTAGTAGCTTTATTTAATGTCTAACAGGCCACAGCTCTTACAAAAACTATATTACATGAGCCTCGTGTTAGAATTTGCACTGTCATGTGTCCCATCAAAATTAATCATAACATCTCAGGTCATTGTCCGATTAGGATATGCTAATATGAGAGATTAGTCGGGACTATGGGGAGTAGGAAGAAGCAGACTGCTTGCAGCATCCCATGTGAGGTGTTAATGGAAATCAGGCAGGAAAGTGTTGAGGTTGATGATCAGCCATGATCTTATTGAATGGCGGAGCAGCTTTGAGAGGCCACATGATCTACTCTTGCTCTTATTTCTTATGTTCTTAATAGGATGTGTTTATTTGTACTGCCAAAATGGCCACCTTGTGTCTGATTGGCTCTCCATTATCACATTACCTGTTGCTACTTGGTCCCCTTGGAGGATAAGCCACACCTTGAAGTTTCTCTGGAATGTGTAACTGGAACCGCCCAGCCCAAGTTCTGACTGACTTTGCACATTGTAATTCGATCCATTTTGACTTCAGTAGGCAGAGAGGACAGATCTCCAGGATGGTATGTTGCCTCCCTGGTGCAAGGGTCAAGGATGTCTCGGAGCGGGTGCAGGACATTCTGAAATGGGAGGGAGAACAGCCAGTTGTCGTGGTGCACATTGGTACCAACGACATAGGTAAAAAAAGGGATGAGGTCCTACGAAACGAATTTAAGGAGCTAGGAGCTAAATTAAAAAGTAGGACCTCAAAAGTAGTAATCTTGGGATTGCTACCAGTGCCACGTGATAGTCAGAGTAGGAATCGCAGGATAGCGCAGATGAATACGTGGCTTGAGCAGTGGTGCAGCAGGGAGGGATTCAAATTCCTGGGGCATTGGGACCGGTTCTGGGGGAGGTGGGACCAGTACAAACCGGACGGTCTGCACCTGGGCAGGACCGGAACCAACATCCTAGGGGGAGTGTTTGCTAGTGCTGTTGGGGAGGATTTAAACTAATATGGCAGGGGGATGGGAACCAATGCAGGGAGACAGAGGGAAACAAAAAGTAGGCAAAAGCAAAAGACAGAAAGGAGATGAGGAAAAGTGGAGGGCAGAGAAACCCAAGGCAAAGAACAAAAAGGGCCACTGTACAGCAAAATTCTAAAAGGACAAAGGGTGTTAAAAAAACAAGCCTGAAGGCTTTGTGTCTTAATGCAAGGAGTATCCACAATAAGGTGGATGAATTAATTGTGCAAATAGATATTAACAAATATGATGTGATTGGGATTACGGAGACGTGGCTCCAGGATGATCAGGGCTGGGAACTCAACATTCAGGGGTATTCAACATTCAGGAAGGATAGAATAAAAGGAAAAGGAGGTGGGGTAGCATTGCTAGTTAAAGAGGAGATTAATGCAATAGTTAGGAAAGACATTAGCTTGGATGATGTGGAATCTATATGGGTAGAGCTGCAGAACACCAAAGGGCAAAAAACATTCGTAGGAGTTGTGTACAGACCTCCAAACAGTAATAGGGATGTTGGGGAGGGCATCAAACAGGAAATTAGGGGTGCATGCAATAAAGGTGTAGCAGTTATAATGGGTGACTTTAATATGCACATAGATTGGGCTAGCCAAACTGGAAGCAATATGGTGGAGGAGGATTTCCTGGAGTGCATAAGGGATGGTTTTCTAGACCAATATGTTGAGGAACCAACTAGGGGGGAGGCCATCTTAGACTGGGTGTTGTGTAATGAGAAAGGATTAATTAGCAATCTCATTGAGCGAGGCCCCTTGGGGAAGAGTGACCATAATATGGTGGAATTCTGCATTAGGATGGAGAATGAAACAGCAAATTCAGAGACCATGGTCCAGAACTTAAAGAAGGGTAACTTTGAAGGTATGAGGCGTGAATTGGCTAGGATAGATTGGCGAATTATACTTAGGGGGTTGACTGTGGATGGGCAATGGCAGACATTTAGAGACCGCATGGATGAATTACAACAATTGTACATTCCTGTCTGGCGTAAAAATAAAAAAGGGAAGGTGGCTCAACCGTGGCTATCTAGGGAAATCAGGGATAGTATTAAAGCCAAGGAAGTGGCATACAAATTGGCCAGAAATAGCAGCGAACCTGGGGACTGGGAGAAATTTAGAACTCAGCAGAGGAGGACAAAGGGTTTGATTAGGGCAGGGAAAATGGAGTACGAGAAGAAGCTTGCAGGGAACATTAAGGCGGATTGCAAAAGTTTCTATAGGTATGTAAAGAGAAAAAGGTTAGTAAAGACAAACGTAGGTCCCCTGCAGTCAGAATCAGGGGAAGTCATAACGGGGAACAAAGAAATGGCAGACCAATTGAACAAGTACTTTGGTTCGGTATTCACTAAGGAGGATACAAACAACCATCCGGATATAAAAGGGGTCAGAGGGTCTAGTAAGGAGGGGGAACTGAGGGAAATCTTTATTAGTCGGGAAATTGTGTTGGGGAAATTGATGGAATTGAAGGCCGATAAATCCCCAGGGCCTGATGGACTGCATCCCAGAGTACTTAAGGAGGTGGCCTTGGAAATAGCGGATGCATTGACAGTCATTTTCCAACATTCCATTGACTCTGGATCAGTTCCTATGGAGTGGAGGGTAGCCAATGTAACCCCACTTTTTAAAAAAGGAGGGAGAGAGAAAACAGGGAATTATAGACCGGTCAGCCTGACCTCAGTAGTGGGTAAAATGATGGAATCAATTATTAAGGATGTCATAGCAGTGCATCTGGAAAATGGTGACATGATAGGTCCAAGTCAGCATGGATTTGTGAAAGGGAAATCATGCTTGACAAATCTTCTGGAATTTTTTGAGGATGTTTCCAGTAAAGTGGACAAAGGAGAACCAGTTGATGTGGTGTATTTGGACTTTCAGAAGGCTTTCGACAAGGTCCCACACAAGAGATTAATGTGCAAAGTTAAAGCACATGGGATTGGGGGTAGTGTGCTGACGTGGATTGAGAACTGGTTGTCAGACAGGAAGCAAAGAATAGGAGTAAACGGGTACTTTTCAGAATGGCAGGCAGTGACTAGTGGGGTGCCGCAAGGTTCTGTGCTGGGGCCCCAGCTGTTTACATTGTACATTAATGATTTAGACAAGGGGATTAAATGCAGTATCTCCAAATTTGCGGATGACACTAAGTTGGGTGGCAGTGTGAGCTGCGAGGAGGATGCTATTAGGCTGCAGAGTGACTTGGATAGGTTAGGTGAGTGGGCAAATGCATGGCAGATGAAGTATAATGTGGATAAATGTGAGGTTATCCACTTTGGTGGTAAAAACAGAGAGACAGACTATTATCTGAATGGTGACAGATTCGGAAAAGGGAAGGTGCAACGAGACCTGGGTGTAATGGGTCATCAATCATTGAAGGTTGGCATGCAGGTACAGCAGGCGGTTAAGAAAGCAAATGGCATGTTGGCCTTCATAGCGAGGGGATTTGAGTACAGGGGCAGGGAGGTGTTGCTACAGTTGTACAGGGCCTTGGTGAGGCCACACCTGGAGTATTGTGTACAGTTTTGGTCTCCTAACTTGAGGAAGGACATTCTTGCTATTGAGGGAGTGCAGCGAAGATTCACCAGACTGATTCCCGGGATGGCGGGACTGACCTATCAAGAAAGACTGGATCAACTGGGCTTGTATTCACTGGAGTTCAGAAGAATGAGAGGGGACCTCATGGAAACGTTTAAAATTCTGACGGGTTTAGACAGGTTAGATGCAGGAAGAATGTTCCCAATGTTGGGGAAGTCCAGAACCAGGGGTCACAGTCTAAGGATAAGGGGTAAGCCATTTAGGACCGAGATGAGGAGAAACTTCTTCACCCAGAGAGTGGTGAACCTGTGGGATTCTCTACCACAGAAAGTTGTTGAGGCCAATTCACGAAATATATTCAAAAAGGAGTTAGATGAAGTCCTTACTACTAGGGGGATCAAGGGGTATGGCGAGAAATCTCCACTCCAGGCACTTGAAGGCTGCCGATTGATATCTATCAAGCAAATAGGCCACCCAAAGAGGTCTAAAGGCTGGGACACTTCAATCGGAGGAAACGGCCATGACCCGACTAGCTGCAGCTTTTGTCACCTGAGGGATCCGCCCAGCCACCGGATCACCGACCCCCAGGTTTTATGGGTGCGATGTAAGCGCGGATGCACACAGCTGTTTCACCATTGTTGCTTCGCTCCCGATGTGACTCCAGACACACACATATACGAGCGATGCTTGTGCTAATCATGTTTGGAGAGTTTGTGCAATGCAACATGTAATGAAATTGCCTTACCCCAGTCCAAGTGCAATGTAAAAAGTGTAATGAAATTTATTGACAATAAAAGACAAACATTAGTTCAGTGTCATGTGAGTTGCACTTGGACTGGGGTAAGGCACTTCGGCTGGGGGAGCCATGCACTTGCGCTGGGATACAGGACTTTGACGGGAGGGATGTACTTGGACTGGGGTAAGGCACTTCGGCTGGGGGAGGCATGCACTTGGACTGGGGTAAGGCACTTCGGCTGGGGGAGGCATGCACTTGCGCTGGGGTACGGTACTCCGGCTGGGTGAGGCATACAGTTGGACTGGGGTAAGGCACTTCGACTGGCCTTTGCTGTCTTCTGGGGAGCTCTGTTCTCTATCGCTTTAGGAAGTCAAAGTAGATCGAGTTACAATTTGCAAAGTCAGTTGGACCTTGGGATGGGCGGTTCCAGTGACGCATTCCTGTGAAACTTCAGGGTGTGGCTTATTCTCCAAGGGGACCAATTAAAGACAAAGGGTGGAGCATGGTGGCCATTTTTGCAGTAAAAATAAGCGCATCCAAAACAAATAGACTGGATATTGTTGGTGGAAGGAAAACACAATGAACCAAATGACTTGTTCTGTTAAGTTTTATTATTATTAAAACAGGCATTAGCAAAACTTTGTTTCCAACATTTGTTGGGAGTTGATGAGAAACTAAAGATGGAGTTAATGTGCACACAATGCAAACATAAACCTTTAGTTCCCTCAATTATCTGTCAGGTTATACCTCCACTTTTTCATTGAAGTGCAGCCAAAACCACTTTCCATGGGAGCAAAAGCGTTTGTAGAACTGCGGCCTCATTTAAGATTGAAAAGTACTTCCCTCCCCCTCCCACCTTGGTATTGTTCAGCTTTAATCAGACACTCATTCACATGAACATTTCCAGTTCAGGACCATCCTCTTAGGTTACACATCCACAACTCTCTTTGTCTGCAGTACACTGCATGATTTGAAATGTGAAACATATAAAAAAAGTTTGCCTGAAGAGGTTCACCAAGACACTCACTGTCTAGAGATCGGGAAAGTTCTGAAGCATTGAAGGGTGATCCATTTGTCAATCATCTACCTTTCGCAAAGCTGCAACATGTGGCTTCAGTTTCAAAAATATTGGACATTTTTAAGGCTTTAAACCCGAGCGGCGAGTTTAAGAAAAACACGTTTGGACGTTGGACGTAAAAACAGTTAACAAATGGAGGTCTGGTATAAATAATTAACAACAACAACAACTTGTATTTATATAGCGCCTTTAATGGCAATGGCAATGGCAAACATTTAAAGATCACATGGATCAACTTCAACATTTGTACATCCCTGCCTGGAGTAAAAATAAAACGGGGAAGGTGGCTCAACAGTGGCTAACAAGGGAAATTAAGGAAAGTGTTAAATCCAAGGAAGAGGCATACAAGTTAGCCAGAAAAAATAGCAAGCCAGAGGACTGGGAGAAATTTAGAATACAGCAGAGGAGGACAAAGGGTTTAATTAAGAGGGGGAAAATAGAGTACGAGAGGAAGCTTGCCGGAAACAAAAAATGACTGCAAAAGCTTCTATAGATATGTGAAGAGTAAAAGATTAGTGAAGACATACGTTGGTCCCTTGCAGTCAGATTCAGGTGAATTTATAATGGGGAACAAAGAAATGGCAGATCAACTGAACAAGTACTTTGGTTCTGTCTTCACAAAGGAAGGCACAAATAACCTTCTCGATGTACTAGGGGTCCGAAGGTCTAGTGAGAAGGAGGAACTGAAGGACATCCTTATTGGGCAGGAAATTGTGTTAGGGAAATTGACGAAATTGAAGGCCGATAAATCCCCGGGGCCTGATAGTCTACATCCCAGAGTACTTAAGGAAGTGGCCTTAGAAATAATGGATGCATTTGTGATAATTTTCCAGCAGTCTACCGACTCTGGATCAGTTCCTATGGACTGGAGGGTTGCTAATGTAACACCACTTTTTAAAAAAGGAGGGAGAGAGGAAACGGGTAATTATAGACCAGTTAGCCTGACATCAGTAGTGGGGAAAATGTTGGAATCAATCATTAAAGATGAAATAGCAGCACATTTGGAAAGTAGTGATAGGATTGGTCCAAGTCAGCATGGATTTATGAAAGGGAAATCATGCTTGACAAATCTTCTGGAATTTTTTGAGGATGTAACCAGTAGAGTGGACAGGGGATAACCAGTGGATGTGGTGTATTTAGACTTACATAAGAACATAAGAATTAGGAACAGGAGTAGGCCATCTAGCCCCTCGAGCCTGCTCCGCCATTCAATAAGATCATGGCTGATCTGGCCGTGGACTCAGCTACACTTACCCGCCCTCTCCCCGTAACCCTTAATTCCCTTATTGGTTAAAAATCTATATATCTGTGACTTGAATACATTCAATGAGCTAGCCTCAACTGCTTCCTTGGGCAGAGAATTCCACAGATTCACAACCCTCTGGGAGAAGAAATTCCTTCTCAACTCGGTTTTAAATTGGCTCCCCCGTATTTTGAGGCTGTGCCCCCTAGTTCTAGCCTCCCCCACCAGTGGAAACAACCTCTCTGCCTCTATCCTGTCTATCCCTTTCATGATTTTAAATGTTTCTATAAGATCACCCCTCATCCTTCTGAACTCCAACGAGTAAAGACCCAGTCTACTCAATCTATCATCATAAGGCAACCCCTAGTGAATCATCTCTGTAACCCCTCCAAAGCCAGTATATCCTTCCTTAAGTAAGGTGACCAAAACTGCACGCAGTACTCCAGGTGCGGCCTTACCAATACCCTATACAGTTGCAGCAGGACCTTCCTGCTTTTGTACTCCATCCCTCTCGCAATGAAGACCAACATTCCATTCGCCTTCCTGATTACCTGTTGCACCTGCAAACTAACTTTTTGGGATTCATGCACAAGGACCACCAGGTCCCTCTGCATCTCAGCATGTTGTAATTTCTCCCCATTCAAATAATATTCCCTTTTACTGTTTTTTTTCCCAAGGTGGATGACCTCACACTTTCCGACATTGTATTCCATCTGCCAAACCTTCGCCCATTCGCTTAACCTATCCAAATCTCTTTGCAGCCTCTCTGTGTCCTCTACACAACCCACTTTCCCACTAATCTTTGTGTCATCTGCAAATTTTGTTACACTACACTCTGTCCCCTCTTCCAGGTCATCTATGTATATTGTAAACAGTTGTGGTTCCAGCACTGATCCCTGTGGCACACCACTAACCACCGATTTCCAACCCGAAAAGGACCCATTTATCCCGAATCTCTGCTTTCTGTTGGCCAGCCAATTCTCTATCCATGCTAATACATTTCCTCTGACTCCGTGTACCTCTATCTTCTGCAGTAACCTTTCGTGTGGCACCTTGTCGAATGCCTTTTGGAAATCTAAGTACACCACATCCATCGGTACACCTCTATCCACCATGCTCGTTATATCCTCAAAGAATTCTAGTAAATTAGTTAAACATGATTTCCCCTTCATGAATCCATGCTGCGTCTGCTTGATTGCACTATTGCTATCTAGATGTCCTGCTATTTCTTCCTTAATGATAGTTTCAAGCATTTTCCTCACTACAGATGTTAAACTAACTGGCCTTTTGTCTGCCCCCTTTTTTAAACAGAGGCGTTACATTAGCTGCTTTCCAATCCGCTGGTACCTCCCCAGAGTCCAGAGAATTTTGGTAGATTATAACGAATGCATCTGCTATAACTTCCGCCATCTCTTTTAATACCCTGGGATGCATTTCATCAGGAGCAGGGGACTTGTATACCTTGAGTCCCATTAGCCTGTCCAGCACTACCCCCCTAGTGATAGTGATTGTCTCAAGGTCCTCCCTTCCCACATTCCCGTGACCAGCAATTTTTGGCATGGTTTTTGTGCCGAAAAGGCTTTTGACAAGGTCCCACACAAGAGATTGGTGTGCAAAAGCAAAGCACATGGTATTGGGGGTAATGTACTGACGTGAATAGAGAACTGGTTGGCAGACAGGAAGCAGAGAGTTGGGATTAATGGGTCCTTTTCAGAATGGCAGGCCGTGACTAGTGGAGTGCCGCAGGGCTCAATGCTGGGACCCCAGCTCTTTACAATATATATTAATGATTTTGATGATGGAATTGAGTGTAATATCTCCAAGTTTGCAGATGACACTAAACTGGGTGGCGGTGTGAGCTGTGAGGAGGACGCTAAGAGGCTGCAGGGTAATTTGGACCGGTTAGGCGAGTGGGCAAATACATGGCAGATGCAGTATAATGCGGATAAATGTGAGGTTATCCACTTTGGGGGCAAAAACACAAAGGCAGAATATTATCTGAATGGCGGCAGATTAGGAAAAGGGGAGGTGCAGCGAGACCTGAGTGTCATGATTCATCAGTCATTGAAGGTTGGCATGCAGGTACAGAAGGCGGTGAAGAAGGCAAATGGTATGTTGGTCTTCATAGCAAGGGGATTTGAGTATAGAAGCAGGGAAGTCTTACTGCAGTTGTACAGGGCCTTGGTGAAGCCCCACCTGGAATATTGTGTTCAATTCTGGTCTCCTAATCTGAGGAAGGACGTTCTTGCTATTGAGGGAGTGCAGCGGAGGTTCACCAGACTGATTCCTGGGATGGTAGGACTGTCATATGAGGAGAGACTGGATCGACTAGGCCTGTATTCACTGGAGTTGAGAAGGATGAGAGGGGATCTCATAGAAATATAAAGTACTGAAGTTGCATGTTCAGCCATGAGCTCATTGGCTCGAAGGGCCGAATGGCCTACTCCTGCACCTATTTTCTATGTTTTTATATTTCTATAAAATTCTGACAGGACTGCACAGCTTTAATGCAGGAAGAATGTTCCCGATGTTGGGGAAGTCCAGAACCAAGGGACATAGTAGGATAAGGGGTAAGCCATTTAGGACTGAGATGAGGAGGAACTTCTTCCCTCAGAGAGTTGTTAACTTGTGGAATTCCCTACCGCAGAGAGTTGTTGATGCAAGTTCATTGGATATATGCAAGAGGGAGTTAGATATGGCCCTTGCGGCTAAAGGGATCAAGGGGTATGGAGAGAAAGCAGGAACGGGGTACTGAAGGAATGATCAGCCATGATCTTATTGAATGGTGGTGCAGGCTCGAAGAGCCGGATGGCCTGCTCCTGCACCTATTTTCTATGTTTCGATGTTTCTATGTTAACATAGTGAAACATCCCAAGATGCTTCACAGGAGTATTATGAGATAAGAATTTGACACCGAGCCGCATAAGTAGAAATTAACGCAGGTGACCAAAAGCTTGGTCAAAGAGATATGTTTTAGGAGCATCTTGAAGGATGAAAGAGAGGTAGAGAGGTGGAGAGGTTTAGACATGGAATTCCAGAGCTTCGGGCTTAGGCAACAGAAGGCACGGCCACAAATGGTTGAGCGATTATAAACAGGGATGCTCAAGAGAGCAGAATTTGAGGAGCAGTCATCTCAGGGAATTGTTGGGCTGAAGGTGATTACAGAGATAGGGAGGGACGAGGCCATGGAGGGAATTGAAAATAAGGATGAGAATTTTGAAATCTAGGCATTGTTTAACCGGGAGCCAATGCAGGTCAGCGAGCACAGGGGTGATGATGAAGATGATGATGATGATGGGTGAGCGGGATTTGGTGTTAGGACACGGGCAGCTGAGTTTTGGATAAAACTCTGGTTTATGTATGGTAGAATGTGGGAGGCCAGCCAGGAGTGTGTTGGAATAGTCAAGTCTAGCGATAACAAAGGCATGGATGAGGGCTTCAGCAGCAGATGAGCTGAGGCAAAGGTGGATATAGGCCATGTTACAGAGGTGGAAATAGGCAGTCTTACTTATGCTGTGGATATGTGGTCGAAAGCTCATTTCAGGGTCAAATATGACACCAACGTTGCGAACAGTCTGGTTCAGCCTTAGACAGAAATTGGGGAGAGGGATGGAGTCAGTGGCTAGGGAACGGAGTTTGTGGCAGGGACCAAAAGCAATGGCTTCGGTCTTCCCAATATACAATTGAAGAAAATTTCTGCTCATCCAGAACTGGATGTCAGACAAGCAGTCTGACAATTTAGAGACCGTGGAGGGGTCGAGAGAAGTGGTAGTGAGGTAGAGCTGGGTGTCATCAGCGTACATGTGGAAACGGGCGCTGTGTTTCCGAATGATGCCATCAAGTGGAAACATGTAGATGAGAACTAGGGGGGGACCAAGGATAGCTCCTTGGGGGACACCAGAGGTAACGATGCGCGGGCGGGAAGAGAAGCTGTTGCAGGTGATTCTCTGGCGACGATTAGATAAATAAGAATGGAACCAGGCGAGTGCAGTCCCACCCAACTGGACGACGGTGGAGAGACGTTGGAAAAGGATAGAGTGGTCAACCATGTCAAAGGCTGCAGACAAGTCAAGAAGGAGCAGGAGGGATAGTTTGCCTTTGTCACAGTCACAAAGGATGTCATTTGTGATTTTGATGAGAGCCGTTTCGGTAATGTGGCAGGCGTGGAGAATGGATTGGAGGGATTCAAACATAGAATTGCGGAAAAGCTGGGCATGGATTTGGGAGGCGACAACATGTTCAAGGACTTTGGATCGGAAATTAACGGTCTAGCTAGAAAATATTTTTGAATTTGAAGCGTTTTAAAAAAACAAAGAATAAAAAAATAGTGCATCGATTTTAGTTTAGACTCGGTGTAATTCTCACACCGATACAGTCATGGTGTAAGGTCAACCCGGGACATACCATAATAGCTCTGCAAATAGACCAGAACAAAGAAGATTAAAACATTCTTCTCTAATAACTGCAGCAGATGGGCAGCCATGAAGACTAGTCAAATACAGACACTCGCCCCACCTCCCAATTCCCGACCTATCTTGTGCCTCCTGAACCCCCCCACAATCCCCGACCATGCCCCCCCCGAACCCCCCCACAATCCCCGACCATGCCGCTCCCCGACCCCCTCACAATCCCCTACCATGCCCCCCCGTACCCCCCCACAATCCCCGACCATGCCACTCCCCGGACCCCACCACAATCCCCGACCATGCCCCCCCTAACCCCCCCACAATCCCCGACCATGCCGCTCCCCGACCCCCCCATAATCCCCGACCATGCCCCCCGAACCCCCCCACAATCCCCGACCATGCCGCTCCCCGACCCCCCCCACAATCCCCGACCATGCCCCCCCGAACTCCCCCACAATCCCCGACCATGCCACTCCCCGGACCCCACCACAATCCCCGACCATGCCCCCCGAACCCCCCCACAATCTCTGACCATGCCCCCCGAACCCCCCCACAATCCAGACCATGCCGCTCCCCGACCCCCCCACAATCCCCGACCATGCCCCCCGAAACCCCCCACAATCCCCGACCATGCCGCTCCCCGACCCCCTCCACGATCCCCGACCATGCCCCCCCGAACCCCCCCACAATCCCCGACCATGCCGCTCCCCGACCTCCCCACAATCCCCGACCATGCCCCCCGAACCCCCCCACAATCCCCAACCATGCCGCTCCCCGACCTCCTCCACGATCCCCGACCTTGCTGTCGCCTGAACCCTCCCACAATCCCCGACCTTGCTGCCCCTGACACATCCCCCCACAATCCCCGACCATGCCATTCCCCGAACCCCCCCACAATCCCCGACCATGCCGTTCCCCGAACCCCCCCACAATCCCCGACCATGCCAGTCCCCGGACCCCACCACAATCCCCGACCATGCTGCTCCCCGACCCCCTCCACGATCCCCGACCTTGCTGCCCCCCGAACACCCCCACAATCCCCGACCATGCTGCCTCCTGAACCCCCCCAAAATCCCTGACCATACTGCCCCCGATCCCCCCCATGATCCCCAACCATGCTGCCCCCGAACCCCCCCATGATCCCCAACCATGCTGCCCCCGAACCCCCCCATGATCCCCAACCATGCTGCCCCCCGAAGCCTCCAATATCCCTCCATAATCCCTGACCATGCCGCCTTGCTGCCCCTCTATCCCCCGCTCACTGATCCCCGACCCTGTCGATCCCGCAATCCCACCCTTGGACCAACCCCTCGCATCAGAGGCCCACCCGCCCGCAGCCAGCCTGCCTTTCAATCTGGCTGGCTGTGGGCAGGAATCCAAGGCCTCGCATTCAAATCAGCCCTGTCATTAAAGTCGGCAGGGCCTGCGGTATCCTGGCCTCCCAGGTTTCCCGCCTCGGAGGCCCCCTGCCCCCAACTCGACTCCCTTGAGAAAATTCCGGCCATGTCCATGGATTCGCCTTTTGAAGGTGGTACCCAAAAAGATGTTGATTCTTCCAAATCACCTTTTTATGTTCCTCATTGTTATTCCTTATTGTGTTAGTAATTTTTAGAATTCTTTTCAAAAAGAACATACAATAATTGGCTTCATTAAAAAGTTATCTTCTTGTTACTTTGTCTAAGTTTCCCATATCCAAACTGGCTGCAATTTTGACAAACAATATTCCAGGTGTTCCTGGATCACTGAGGTAACTTGGCACTCGGTGGAGCGGATATGGCTCCAGTTCAGAAATGTGTCTTTTTTCTGCAGCATAGTTTGTATAAATTACTAATATGCTTCTTCATCTAAGCTTTCACTTCAGAGAGTGGGTTACCTGACTCAGTCTGCAACAAGTGTGCCAGAAACATCAAGGGATCTCATGAGCCTTGAAAGTACACTGTACCATATTAGTGTACAAACACTTAATGTACTCGGAGGAAATTCCTGTCAGCTACTTTAACAGACATTAATCTGTTTATTTTAAATGCTTCCATTCAAAGAGCAGACAAAGAAATTTCATAGCCGTGTGTTGTGTTCGTGCACCAATATTGAAACGTGTCATTTCAAAGCTGTAGATTTACAATGTCTCTGTTCACATTATTTTGATAATTTATTTTCTCCTTGAACCCTCTATTTTTGTTATATTTCACTCCGGCGGCAGTAAATCTAACTATCGAATCACACCTTTCAACAACATGATGAAATCAGTTTAAGAAGGTGTGGGAATGAGCTACTTGATCTTAATAAATGAACCTGCCAGTGGTAACATTTGCATAATGGCAGAAATCCAAAAATTCCAGGAAAATGCCCTTCAGAGATAATTAAGCATCAGATCAGGCAGATTAAAAAAAGGGGACACAAAGGCAAAGAACAAAATATTCCACACAAATAATGTGCCCAAAATTGATGATCTTACCACTGGCTGCAGACAAGTTTTCTCAGCGGTTGCCCTGTTTTTTTGGCGCTCTCCCCTCCATGGGAGTTTGGTGAGGCCCTCATGGCAGCAGTTTGAAAGGACTGCTGAGGAGCGTCTGTCGGCACGTCCCGGCGTACAATGCTGGAAAAAGTCCTCCCGCCCACTCCCGCCCGAGATTCATCCGAGTGGTCCTCCGCCCCTGCAGGAGAAAAGGTCTTACCTGGATGGTAGGTATGAAAACCTGCAAGAAAAGGTGTGACATTTTTTTCTTTACTTCTTTTGCAGCGATTTTGTGTTAAAGGGTCCTCTGAAGGTTTTGTGATGTTTTTTTTTTGAACATTTTGTTTGTGCATTCCCCCCTCCCTGGGCCGACTCCAGCCTTGGTGTAACTTTCTCCAGATTGCATTTGCCGCCCAGAATCCCACCTACCACCCTCTCCCACCCAGAATCGGTGTGTAATGGCCATTTTTGCCACCAGGCATTTTTTTCCTTCTTTTTTGACCAAACGTCTGCCCAAAGAGCCATCAGGATCTTAGCAGTCTTTTCGACGGTAAATGGACGGAACTTGCCTTTGACCAATTTCGGTCCCAATGTAATTTTACATAGATAAGGGAGAAGATAACACTAAATAACAAAAGACAAGGGCCTAGAAATGTAGTTACGTAGCGTCTGTTGTTTGGCACCACAGCTGCCGAGTTATGACCAAGGACCGTGCGCACACTTCTGGTGCGGGCCGCGCCGGATGGCATCTTGGTGAGGGTGGTAGGGCGGCCAAGGAGTGTGCGCTGGAAGTATGGTAAGTAGGCAGATCGTGACGTCAATAAGCGTGCAACTCTGATTTGACACCAGAGCTGCTATTTTCATCATCATCACTGGAACTAATGTCCAGTGTTAACCTCGCACAGCTGAACATGCAGTCAGCAGCAGGAAGCACCCCCAATAGTGCTATTTAAAGGGATCATCAACAACTTTCAGGTAATGTGTTTGTTTTAAATTTCTACTGGCTCTGTATAAGTTTGTGGAAGTGTTTAAAGTTGGTGAGGTGACGGGTGCTGCAAGTGGAAAAGGCCTTGCTTCTGACTGTAAGGGTTCTGGTCAGACTACTTGCTCCCAGTCATGGTTGCTCTCGTTATCACCCCCTTAGCCTACAGCGTGACAGGGAGATGAAGCAGAGGCAGAAATGAAGAGGACAAGCTGCTCGCAGAGGGAGGTGGAGGATGGGGGGAGAAGGACTCTCAGCAGGAGGCCTTACCCACCTAGGGTCTTCCGAGAGCAATTCTCTTAGCTCAACCTGGCCTGTAGCAGTGTATGAGGCAACTGTGCTTTACAAAGGAGGTGCTCACAGAATTCCGCCGCCTCTTGCGACCAGACCTTACAGCCTGACTCCAGGGCAAGGACAGGGCTGTGATGGTGACTGTGGCCCTGAATTTCATTGTGTCAGGATCCTTCCCAACTGGATCAGGTGACATCTGTAATCTCTCCCAGTTTGCCATCCACCGCTGCATCAGAGAGGTGACAGACACTCTTTATGCCAGGAGAGGGGACTTCATTGTCTTCCCTCTATCCAGATTATGAAGCAGGAGGAGCATGCACGTGGTTTTTCCAGGATAGTGGACTTCCCCATGGTACAGGGCACGTCGACTGCACCCATGTGGCTTTGTGTGCGCCACATTTAAATGCTGAGATGTACCGCAACCACAAAGGTTACCACTCGCTGAATGTGCAGTTGGTGTGCGACCATGCTCAGCACATCATGATGGTGAATGCCCGGTATCCTGGCAGCAGTCATGATGCTTTTATTCTGCGCCAGTCCACTGTTTCCTCAGCCTTTGAGCCACCAAGACAAACCAGAGGGTGTCTACTGGGTGACAAGGGCTATCCCCTGATCACCTAGCTCATGACTCCTTCGTGGCCAGCATGCGAACCCGAGAGCCATGCTTTTAAAAAATTCATTCCTGGGATGTGGGCGTCGCTGGCAAAGCCAGCATTTATTACCCATCTCTAATTACCCTTGAAAAGGTGGCAGTGAGCTGTCTTCTTGAACTGCTGCAGTCTATGTGGTGAAGGTACTCCCAGATTGCTGTTAGAGAGGAGTTCCAGGATTTTGACCCAGCGATGATGAAGGAACGGCGATATATTTCCAAGTCAGGATGATGTGTAACTTGGA
Source organism: Pristiophorus japonicus (assembly GCF_044704955.1). Taxonomy (NCBI): domain Eukaryota; kingdom Metazoa; phylum Chordata; class Chondrichthyes; family Pristiophoridae; genus Pristiophorus; species Pristiophorus japonicus. The sequence goes on along the minus strand of NC_091984.1, from coordinate 70,161,401 downwards.
GGGGAACTTGCAAGTGATAGTGTTCCCATGCGCCTGCTGCCCTTGTATTTCTAGCTGGTAGAGGTTGTGGGTTTGGGAAGTGCTGTCAAAGAAGCCTTGGCGAGTTACTGCAGTGCATCTTGTGGATGGTACACACTGCAGTCATGGTGCGCTGTGGAGGGAGTGAATGTTGAAGGTAGTGGATGGGGTGCCAATCAAGTGGGCTGCTTTGTCCTGGATGGTGTTGAGCTTCTTGAGTGTTGTTGGAGCTGCACTCATCCAGGCAAGTGGAGAGTATTCCATCACACTCCTGACTTGTGCCTTGTAGATGGTGGAAAGGCTTTGGGGAGTCAGGAGGTGAGACACTCGCCACAGAATAACCAGCCTCTGACCTTCTCTTGTTGCCACAGTATTTATAAGAACATAAAAACATAAGAGCATAAGAACATAAGGAATAGGAGCAGGAGTAGGCCATTCGGCCCCTCGAGCCTGCTCCACCATTGAATACGATCATGGCTGATCCGATCATGGACTCAGGTCCACATTCCTGCCTGCTCCCCATAACCCCTTATTCAATTATCGGTTAAGAAACTGTCTATCTCAGTCTTAAATTTATTCAATGTCCCAGCTTCCATAGCCCTCTGAGGCAGCAAATTCCACAGATGTACAACCTTCAGAGAAAATTAATTTCTCCTCAACTCAGTTTTAAATGGGTGGCCCCTTATTCTAAGATTATGCCCCCTAGTTCTAGACTCCCCCATCAGTGGAAACATTCTCTCTGCATCCACCTTGTCAAGCCCCCTCATAACATTATATGTTTTGATAAGATCACCTCTTACTCTTCTGAATTCCAATGAGTAGAGGCCCAACCTACTCAACCTTTCCTCATAAGTCAACCCCCTCATCCCCAGAAGCAACCTCGTGAACCTTCTCTGAATTGCCTCCAAAGCAAATATATCAATTCGGAAATATGGAAACCAAAATTGCACGCAGTATTCCAGGTGTGGCCTCACCACTACCCTGTATAACTGTAGCAAGACTTCTCTGCTTTTATACTCCATCCCCTTTGCAATAAAGGCCAAGATTCCACTGGCCTTCCTGATCGCTTGCTGTACCTGCATACTAACCTTTTGTGTTTCATGCACAAGTACACCCAGGTCCCGCTGTACTGCAGCACTTTGCAATCTTTCTCCTTTAAATAATAACTTGCTCTTTGATTTTTTTCTGCCAAAGTGTATCACCTCGCACTTTCCAATATTATACACCATTTGCCAAAGAGATGTTGGGTGGCTTCTGTAGTGTATGAATAAAGAGTCTGACCAGATACTGTGAGCTCAAAATAAAGTGTGACCGTAGTCTTTTATTGCAGGTCTTCAGAGTGCCTCTCCAGCATGTGAGGCCTCCTTAAGTACAGGTGCTCCCAAGGGATTGTGGGATCCCTTGGGACTCCAGGGGACGAGCCCTCTGGTGGATAAACAAGGTATATACAGGTTTACATATATAACAGCTTCTGCTTGTGCTGCCATGGAAGCTGAGAATTCAGCCATCAGATGCGGCATGATGGTTGGGTCCAAACGTGCATTAATGGTTCTGCCCACCTCTTCCACATTGGAAAGGATTGGCTCCAAGCTCTGCCCAAGGCCCTCTGCAAGGCTGGTGCTGGACTCCTCCATGTTCCTTAACATTGCATTCAGGCTTTCTATCCAATATTGGACATAACCACCAGTGTTCTTCTGTAGGCCGCCACATCTAAGTCTTCATCTGAGTCCTGTGCAGCATAACTCATGTGCGACCTCATCTTCCAAAGAGCTGGCACATGAGCTACTCTTTCCCCCTGCCCTGGCTGCAGGCCATTCGTGCCCAGTGCATCACCACGTGTGGATCCCGCGTCTAACCTATCCTCTAAAGTACACGGGGTGTCAGTGTCTGAGCTGGTGGCTTGGAGTATAAAATCAAGTGACGGTGTTTCTTCTTCTTCTTCTTCACTCCCTTCCCTCTTCTTGTTCAACCATAGGCTGGATAGGCTGGATTTCTTGGGTGTCGTAAATGAGGAAGGCACATTTGTCGCTAGCCTCCTGCATGGAGGTGAGGTTACGCAGGTGCGCCTGCTCCTCACCAGTTGGGCATTGCTGGTGCCAGTTTGCCACCACCTATTCCTGCAAGAGAAAGGGAAGTGTGTCAGTGAGTGTAGTGCAATGTGTTTGGGTGATGTGCTTGTCATGGTTGAATAACTGTGAGATGTGGAGGTGCAGCTTGCAGCAGTGGTAAGTGTGTGCAGGTGAGGTAAGGCTATGAATGCGAGGTGTGAGTAGTGTTTGGTAGAGATTGTTGGTAGCAGAGTGATGGGGTTGTGGTGCATTAAGCAGTGTGTGAGGTTAATGTTGCAGTTGGTGGGACATGGCATGTGAAAATGAATTCACTGACCTTGACCACTTGTATGAGGTCATTAAAATTCTTCCTGCACAGAGTCCAGGACTCAGGGCTAAACTGCTGGCATTGACCACATTGGCTATCTGCTCCTACTGCAATCTGGCCTGTTGCCTGGAGGGCCTCCTGGCTCCCCGAGGAAAGAATACCTCTCTCTTGGAGTTGAACTCCTGGACCAAGGCCTCCAGTGCTGCATCAGAGAACCTTGGAGTCCTTTCTCTGGCATGTTGAGCCATTACTCAGTTTTCCTCTTTATAACACTTGTCTTCACAACCAGTTCCAACACCAGACAGAAAGCACCTCCCCTTTAAGAGGTGCAGTCTGCCTTTAAGAAGTGGAGATTGGCTTTAATTGGAGCTAGCCTTGCGTTAACTTGGGCCCCCTGCAGTGCTCGGCTGAACGCTATATTCATGTAAAGTAGCAGGCAGCACGAATTTGATGTGCTGTCTGCAGTCCTCCAAATGTGAGCGGGCTGCTATTGCATCGTGATGCCCGCTCACATTTAGAGGGGGATACCAAATTTCTAGTCCAAGCACTGCAAATGGAAACTACTTATGCCTGCATAGGTTTTTTTTATACAGTAGTTAATTGTATTGGAGGGTATGAGCGATTTCAGTTGCTAAACAGTGGCAATTGTAAACTGACTTCTTATCCTTTAGATCCATCTACAGTTTAGGGATCCCACATGATGCAGCAGCTCACTGAAGCTTCAACATATTGCGTCATGCTGTAGTAGGACCAATGTTCCCTTTAAGCTGAGCCCGCCTGTCTGCACAGCACTCTGTAGCTTCCACACAGCCGGCTCACTGGCTTTTAAATAAGACAAATCGCGTATGCATGGTATTTGGAATAAGCCGCGCACTAAAACAATTAAAGGGAACATTGAGAAGGACCCAGGATTTGAAGTACTAGGTTTTCTTCCTATGAAATACAGAATTAACTGGGAATAGTTGTGTTGCAACAAATAAGAAATTAACACAATGAACCCTTCAGCAGTGCTCAACAACTTTTTGTTCATTTGCATTTATTTAACAAATAAACTATATAAAATCTATAATACTCTGTGCCTGGTGGTGCAGCACACTGGTGCACTAGTAAACCATGACACCGAGACATAGATTGGCTTCCTCCCTCACACACTGAACTGGAGGTGGCATGCGGAGAAATGGCTCATCCCTGACGGAGACAGTGTTCACTATCAACATTCCACATAGTTCCTGATGGCCAGTTCAGAACAGAATTGTCAAAGCCCTCAGTACTAGTGAAATGCCCACTTTAAAAATAAATGATTATTGCACACTACTATAGGAGCTATTGAACAAGAATAAAATACAATTATATATAGCCTAGAAATTATACTGTGAATTATCCCATGTGAACGCTTCATCCATTTGTGTGAAATAACTTAGCTATTTTGGAAGAACTGGTAACCTGTTTAAAATAAATGGTTGAATGCCTCCATTAGGCTAGACAACAAAGTTTTACATATGAATGTGTTGGGTATCAATAAAGTAATATAGGCTTTGAAAATAGTAGAATAGGTTTAGAATACAGTACATAGGATTAGAATACAGTAGATAGGATTAAAATATAGTAGATAGGCTTGGAATACAGTACATAGGATTAGAATACAGCAGATTGGATTAGAATACAGTAGATAGGCTTGGAATACAGTATATAGGATTAGAATACAGCAGATAATATTAGAATATAGTAGATAGGATTGGAATACAGTATATAGGCCCCAAGTTTCCACATGATTTACTCCTGATTTTTAGGAGCAACTGGTGGAGAAATCGGAATTCTCCACATTTAAGTTTTCTGCAGTTCTAGTCAGGTAGAACAGTTTCACTTTTGAACAGAATTTTTTTTTAAAAAGGGGGCGTGTCCGGCCACTGACGCCTGATTTGAAAGTTTCCACAGTGAAAACGTACTCCAAACTAACTTAGAATGGAGCAAGTGAAGATTTTTGTAGGCTTGAAAAAACCTTGTCTACACATTAAAAAATCAGGCGCAGGTTACAAATTAGGCGTCGGGAATGAGGTGGGGGGTGGGGGGGGAGAAGGGAAGTCATTACATTCTACAATAAATCCTTAGTTATACTTATACAAATATTATACAAATAAATCCAACCTGAATAAACATTTATAAGCAAAGAAAAGATTAAATAAACCATGTTCCTACCTGTGTGAAAGTGCTTCAGGCAGGCCTTTCAGGCAGCAGTTTGCCGTCGGGATCGACCGACAGCAGGGGGAGGGAGGGAGAAAGCTGCAGGAAGCCTCATTACTTGAGGCAGCCGTTTGCCGTCAGGCCCGACCGACAGCAGGGGGAGAAAGCTGCAAGAAGCCCCAGTGCTGATCATGGAAGGGCAATGTGGTTTTATTAAAAAATGTTAAAAATTGAACAGCTACAAAGAATTTGAATAGTCTCAAACAAGTGCATGTGTCCCATTTATCACAGTCTATCTTTAATTACAGAATGCACTCCCTCACCCTCACACACAGAAATATCAAGAAAATTAAAATACAAGCCTTTGCAAGGGTTCAATAAACAAATTTTCACTTTTTCTGCAGCACTTTTTAAAATGGCCGAGTGCCAATGTTTCCTTCAGACTGCGCGAATGCTCCAACGCGCACGCGCAGGGTTGCCGGCACGAAAAAAACTCATTTAAATTGTACCCGCCCCCTCCTACTTACAAAATCGGCGTGAGTGGTAGGCTTCGCCCCCTGGGCACCGTGCCAAGCAGACATCGAGCTGCAAAGCGCTCGAGAATCGCGCGTTTTTTTTCAGGCGCCGTTTTCGGCATGAAAAATGGGCGCCCAGCTCGGAGGGGCGCCTGTTTTGCCGTGTGTGGAAACTTGGGGCCATAGTCTTAAAATACTGTAATATAGGCTTGGAATACAGTATATGGGTTTATAATACAATACATAGGCTTTGCATACAGTATATAGGCTTAGAATACAGTATATAGGCTTAGAATACAGTATATAGGCTTAGAATACAGTATATAGGATTAGAATACAGTAATACAATCTTTGAATACAGTATATAGGCTTCAAATACAGTACATAGACATTTCAAGGCATGCTTGAATTGGAAACATCATCACAACTCGAGAGAAAGAAAACAGATCTAGTGAAGGCTGAGGTCCAACAAAAAAGTTGTGACCTAAAGAACAGATGGTGGCTGGAAAGAGCGTAGGAGATCCAGCAACTAGCCGACAATCACGACGTGCATGGATTCTTTAGCGCAGCCAAGACCACCTATGGCCTAAGCACTCAAGGTCCTATCCCACTGAGGGCTAAGAACGGAGAGGTGCTCATCAAGGACAGAGAGGCAGTCAGTGCCCTCCGGAAGGAGCATTTCGAAGTTCTCCTAAACCGAGACTCTGTCTTTGATGTGAGCGTCCTCGACTCCATCCCACAGCAAGCAATCCGCCACCATCTCGGCACAATACCAGCCCGGCATGAGGTTGAAAAGGCCATCTGACAGCTGAAAGTTAACAAGGCCTCAGGAGCAAATGGAATCCCCCCCGAAGTACTAAAGCATGGTAGAGAAGTACCCTTGGAGCTAATCCATGACCTAATCTCCCGTATCTGGAAAGAGATCATGCCAGGGGATTTCAGAGATGCTGTAATCGTGACTATCTTCAAAAAAGGTGACAAGTCCGATTGCAGTAATCACAGAATAGTTTCCCTGCTGTCTACCACAGGGAAAATTATCGCAAGAATCCTCCTCAATCATCTCCTCACAGTGGCTGAAGAATTCCTCCCAGAGTCGCAATGCGGATTTGCCCACTAAGAGGCACAACGGACATAATCTTCACCGTACGACAATTCCAAGAAAAATGTAGGGAGCAGTATCAAGTTCTGTACGTGGCCTTCTTTGACCTCGCAAAGTCCTTTGACTCTGTCAACTGAGAGAGATTATGGAGTGCCCTTCTCAAATTCGGCTGTCCTAAATAAATTGTCACCATCCTCCGCCTGCTTCATGATGACATGCAAGTCCCGATCCTTAACAATGGATCCACCACAGAGCCAATACAAATACAGACTGGGGTCAAGCAAGGCTGTGTCAGAAACGCTCTTCTCAATCTTTCTCACTGCAATGCTTCATCTAACCTCCAACAAGCTTCCCGCTGGAGTGGAACTAATGTACAGGACGAACAGGAAATTGATCAACCTCCGTCGCCTCCAGTCCAGAACCAAGGTTGGTCCAACATCTGTCATTGAATTACAGTATGCAGACGACGATTATGTTTGTGCACACTCGGAGGCTGAACTCCAAACCATCATTGACACCTTCACTGAAGCCTATGGGAGACTGAGCCTTACATTAAACATCCATAAGACAAAGGTTCTCCACCAACCTGCCTATGCCACACTGTACTGCCCACCTCCCCCTCTGCCCCCCTACCCCCCCACCCCGATTATCAAGATCTATGATGAGACCTTGGACAGCATGGACCACTTTTCATACCTTGGGAGCCTTCTGTCAGTGAGGACAGACATCAATGAAGAAATCCAGCTTAGAATACAGTAATATCCGCTTAGAATAGAATATATAGGATTAGATATCAATAATATAAGATTGGAATACAGAAATATAGGGTTGGAATACAAAAATGTAGGCTTAGAATACATATAGCATATAGGATTAGAATTCAGTAATATAGGATTAGAATACAGTTGATTAGAATTCAATAACGTAGGATTAGAATTCAGTAATGTAGGATTTGAATGCAGTAGATAGGCTTACAATTCAGTATATGGAATTAGAATACAGTGTATAGGCTTAAAATACAGTAATACAGGATTGGAATAAATATTATAGGCATAGAATTCAGTATATAGGCTTAGAATACAGTCATTTAGGCTTAGAATATAGTATATAGGATTATAATTTAGTAATATAGGATTGGAATACAGTAATATAGACTTTGAATACAGTGGATAGGATTAGAATACAGTATATAGGCTTAGAGTACAGTAATATAGGTTTAATATACAGTATATAGGCTTAGATTTCAGAATATAGGATTAGAATTAAATACTATAGGATTGGACGACAGTTCTATAAATTGGAATAATGTAATATAAGCTTACAATACAGTATATGGAATTAGAATTCAGTAAGATAGGAGTGGAACACAGTAATATAGGATTAGAATACAGTATATAGTATTAGAATACTGTATATAGGATTAGAAGCCTATATTGGTGGATAAAGGGGAACCAGTGGACATGGTGTATTTGGACTTCCAGAAGGCATTTGACACTGTGCCACATAAAAGGTTATTGCACAAGATAAAAGGTCACGGGGTTGGGGGTAATATATTATCATGGATAGAGGATTGGCTAACAAACATAAAAAAGAGAGTCGGGATAAATGGTTCATTCTCAGATTGGCAATCAAATGACGAGTGGGGTGCCGCAGGGATCAGTGCTGGGACCCCAACTATTTACATAAGAAATAGGAAATAGGAACAGGATTAGGCCATTTGGCCCATCGAGCCTGCTCCGCCATTCAATAAGATCATGGCTGATCTGATCATGGACTCAATTCCACTTCCCTGCCTGCTCCCCATAACCTTTTACTCCCTTATTGCTCAAAAATCTGTCTATCTCTGCCTTAAATATATTCAAAGTCCCAGCCTCCACAGCTTTCTGGGGCAGAGAATTCCATAGATTTACAATCCTCTGAGAGAAGAAATTCCTCCTCATCTCAGTTTTAAATGGGCAGCTCCTTATACTGAGACAATGTCCCCTAGTTTTAGTTTCTCCTAAGAGTGGAAATATCCTTTCTGCATCCCCCTCATTATCTTATATGTTTCAATAAGATCACCTCTCATTCTTCTGAACTCCAATGAGTGTAGTCCCAACCTACTCAACCTATCTTCCTAAGTCAACCCCCTCATCTCCAGAATCAACCTCGTGAACCTTCTCTGAACAGTCTCCAATGGAGTATATCCTTCCTTAAATATGGCGACCAAAACTGTACGCAGTACTCTAGGTGTGGCCTGTACAATTGTAGCAGGACTTCGCTGCTTTTATATATCCCCATTGCAATAAAGGCCAACATTCCATTTGCCTTTCGGATTACATGCTGTACCTAAATACTCACGATTTGTGTTTCATGCACAAGGACCCCCCAGGTTCCTCTGCACTGCAGCACTTTTCAATTTTTCTCCATTTAAATTATAATTTGCTTTTCTATTTTTTCTGCCAAAGTGGATCACCTCACATTTGCCCACATTATACACCATCTGCCAGATTTTTGCCCACTCACTTAGCCTGTCTATATCCCTCAACAGATGTATTGTGTCCTCCTCACAATTTGTTTTCCCACCCATCTTTGTATCATCCGCAAACTTGGCTACATTACACTCAGTTCCTTCATCCAAGTCATTAATATAGATTGTAAATAGTTGCGGACCCAGCACCGATCCCTGCAGCACCCCACTAGTCACTGTTTGTCAACCGGAAAATGACCCATTTATCCTGACACTCTGTTTTCTGTTAGTTAGCCAATCCTCTATCCATGCTAAGATATTACACCCAACTCCATGAACTTTTATCTTGTGCCGTAACCTCTTATGTGGCACCTCATCAAATGCCTTCTGGAAATCCAAATACACCACATCCACCGATTCCCCCTTATCCACTCTACTTGTTACATTCTCGAAGAAGTCCAGCAAATTTGTCAAACATGATTTCCCTTGCATAAAACCATGCTGATTCTGCTTGATTGGATAATGCTTTTCCAAATGTCCCGCGACTGCTTCCTTAATAATGGACTCCAGCTTAACGACTTGGATGAAGGGACCGAGTGTAACGTAGCCAAGTTTGCTAACGAAACAAAGATAGGATGACAAGCAATGTGTGAAGAGGACACAAAAAACCTGCAAAAGGACATAGACAGGCTAAGTGAGTAGGCACAAATTTGGCAGATGGAGTATAATGTTGGAAAGTGTGAGGTCATGCACTTTGGCAGAAAAAAAATCGAAGAGCAAATTATTATTTCAATGGAGAAAAATTGCAAAGTGCTGCAGTACAACGGGACCTGGGGGTCCTGGTGCATGAAACACAAAAGGTTAGTATGCAGGTACAGCAAGTGATCAGGAAGGCCAATGGAATCTTGGCCTTTATTGCAAAGGGGATGGAGTATAAAAGCAGGGAAGTCTTGCTACAGTTATACAGAGCATTGGTGAGGCCACACCTGGAATACTGCATGCAATTTTGGTTGTTATATTTAAGAAAGGATATACTTGCTTTGGAAGCAGTTCCGAGAAGGTTCACTAGGTTGATTCTGGAGATGAGGGGGATGACTTATGAGGAAAGGTTGAGTAGGTTGGGCCTCTACTCATTGGACTTCAGAAGAATGAGAGATGAACTTATCGAAACACATAAGATTATGTGGGGGCTTGACAAGGTGGATGCAGAGAGGATGCTTCCAGTGCTGGGGTGACTAGAACTAGGAGGCATAATCTTAGAATAAGGGGCCGACTATTTAAAACTGGGATGAGGAGGAATTTCTTCTCTCAGAGGGTTGTAAATCTGTGGAATTTGCTGCCTCAGAGACCTGTGGAAGCTGGGTCATTGAATAAATTTAAGACTGAGATAGACAGTTTCTTAACCGATAAGGGGATAATGGGATAAGGAGTTATGGGGAGCGGACCTGAGTCCATAATCGGATCAGCCATGATCGTATTAAATGGTGGAGCAGGCTCGAGGGGCAGTATGGCCTACTTCTGCTCCTATTTCTCACTTTCTTATGTTCTTATGTAGAATACAGTATATAGGATTAGAATTCAGTAATATAGAACTTGAATACAGTAGATAGGCTTAGAATTCAGTATGTAGAATTAGAATACAGTGCATATGCTTAAAATATAGTAATATAGGATTGGAATAAAGTAATATAGGCTTAGAATACAGTCTATAGAATTAGAATATGGTATATAAGCTTAGAATTCAGTAGATAGGCTTAGAATTCAGTATATAGGTTGAGAAAACAGTATATAGGATTGGAATTCAGTAATACAGGATTGGAATACAGTAATATAGGCTTAGAATACAGTATATTGGCTTCAACAACAGTATACGGGCTTTGAATACAGTAGATAGAATTTGAATACAGTATATAGGCTTAGAATACAGTAATTAGAGTCAGCTGTGGCTCAGTGGGTAGTATTCTCGCCTGAGTCCGAAGGTTGTGGGTTCAAGTCCCACTATAGGAGCCGAATACAGAATATAGGCTTAGAATACAGTAATATAGGCTTAGAATACATTATATAGGATTAGAATATGGTATATAAGCTTAGAATACAGTAATATAGGCTTAGAATTCAGTATATAGGCTTTGAATTCAGTATATAGGCTTAGAATGCAGATTAGAATACAATATATAGGCTTAGAATACAATAATTAATGTCAGCTGTGTCTCAGTGGGTAGCATTATCTCATCTCTGAATCAGAAAATTGTAGGTTCAAATCTCATTCCAAGGACTTGAGCACAAAAGATTCTAGGCTGCCACTCCAGTGCAGTGCTGATGGAGCATCACCATCATAGGCCATCCCTCGAACGAGGATGACTTGCTTCCACACCAAAAGAGATGAGTTCACTGATGTTTCAATGGAGGACCCAATATTCCAGTCCTGAACTCCAGGGGTGGAAGATGTCTGTGCGTGGATTTTTTTAACGTGTGGTGACCGTTGCACATCAGCCACCACACGGACTTGACAGAGCTAAGCCTTTATCCAGCGGCAAGGGTTAACCAGGACGACTGGAGACCTGCTCTGCTGCACTCACCTAGTATGCACACATATTGCAGTGTGGGCTGGCCCGTGCTGCCCCTGGGCCCTCGGCTCTTCTGGGCTCCGCACCCTCATTTGCCGCTCCTCTGCCACAATCACTCGCCACTCATCTCTTGTCATATCTCAGCCACGATCTCTCACCGCTCCTCCGCCTCAGTCATTCGCCGTACCTCCGCCACGATCTCTTGCCACTCATCCGCCCCAACCTTCTCTCTCCTCCGCTGTGCCTGGGCCCCGCCAATGTTCCTGCCCACGCTCCAAATGGTGAACTGGGCCTTGGTGACGTCATCCAGTTGCTCACCTCGAAGTTGTTGCATACTTGGAAAGGCTCGCGCTGGAAGTTGTAGTTGTATGTCCACGATGTTGTAGGGCCCGCGCTCCAGCTCTTTTATCCTCCAAATCTGCGGTGGTATCCTCTCGCAGGTCGGGGTGGCCCATGTTGCTGATGGAGCACTGCATTGTTGGAGGTGCCGTCTTTCGGATGAGACATTGAACCGAGGCCCCATCTGCTCTCTCAAGTGGATGTAAAAGATCCCATGGCACTATGTCCTGGCCAATATTTATCCCTCAATCAACATAACAGAAAAACAGATTATCTGGTCATTATCACATTGCTGTTTGTGGGAGCTTGTTTGCGCACAAATTGCCTGTGGAGTTTCCTACATTACAACACTGACTACATTCCAAAAGTACTTCACTGGCTGTAAAACGCTTTGAGACTTCTGGTGGTTGTGAAAGGCGCTATATAAATCCAAGTCTTTCTTTCTTTAATATCGGCTTAGATTACAGTATATAGGCTTAGAATACTGCATATAGGCTTTGAATACAGTAATATAGGCTTCGAATACAGTATATAGGCTTAGAATACAGTATATAGATTTGGAATACAGTAATATAGGCTTCGAAAACAGTAAATAGGATTAGAATACAGTAATATAGTCAGAATACAGTAAAAAGGCTTAGATTACAGTAATATAGGTTTAGAATACAGGTTTATAGGCTTTGAATATAGTTTATACGTTTCGAATACAGTATATAGGATTAGCATTCAATAATATAGGATTGGAATACAGTAATATAGGCTTCGAAAACAGTAGATTGGCTTAGAATTCAGTATATATGATTAGAATACAGTAATATAGGATTAAAATTTTGTATATAGGTTTAGAATATAGCATATATCCTTAGAATATAGGATTAGAATTCCAAATCAAGAGTTGGACAATTACTTTTTTTTTTAATTGCATTATCAAGAAAATATAATCGCACCAACTGCCAGGACTGGTCAGCTAGCCGGCGGGCGGGAGCAGAATGTAGGGCAGTAGTAAGTTGCCTGTGGGAACCAAAGGAAGGTTTCTTGCACTCAGGTTGTTGTTTTGGTATCTTCACACTCTTCCCTTGCAGAATAGAGTGAATTAGTGAAAGGATTCATTGGCTGATTAACAGTCTGACTGTCCGCGATGTCAACACACCTTTCATGGCTGCAGGTATCTTTATACCAGGCCACAGGGTGGTTACTCCTATATGTTGAGAGGATTCTATGGACTCCTGCAGGAGAAGTGATGAGGGAGGGCCAATTACATCCACCGAGTGTCCGCTGTGTCTTTTCACAAGATTATAGTTTGCTACCAGTCCAGATGGTGTTGCCTGAATTAATATCTGCACTGATCTGCCATTTCAAATTGTTCTGAACTCCTCAGTGTTCCTAACTCTCACACATTATATAACTGACATGAGCATGACATCCGGTGTTAGAAAGTTTTGAAGGGATGGGGCATTTTTTGAAGTGTGAAATTGAGGATGTTGAACCTGCGGAAGGAACAAGTAGAGCCAAGCAAAAGAAAAATAGGAAATACAATCCTTCCTACTTGGACTTGGGATTCACATTTACAGCTCTAATTTAAAAAATCCTTGACTGCAGTGTGGTGTTTCTGCTGAAGTTCTTGCTCAGGTTAGCATTGAAACAAAACAAACTAAACTAAACTGTCACTTGGAGACCAAATGTCCTGCCCTCAAAGATAAACCATGAGATTTTATCAAATGAAAGCTCTTTCAAATATGAAGGAAATTGAAGAACGCCATACAATCCTTGAAGCTACTTGTGCTGTCTCATATCAGATAGCGAGAAGTGGAACATCTCATATGATTGGTGAAAGTCTTGAACTGCCTGTTGTAGTATATTCTCAATGACATCACAAACACACCCTTACAAGATGGCTCTTAACACAGGAACTCGTCAAGTGACCTGATGCCATTATTGTATCTGCAGCAATGGTTGCATTACCACAGTAGTTCACTAGGTGGAGCAGTAGTCCACTAGATGGAGCTATATATTACACTTCTCCCTCCTTAATGAAGAAGTAATTACAACAAACAATCATCATACATAACTTGCAGGGTTATACATAACAAAAGAAATGAACTTATTTTGCCATATTTACAAATCAAATGTAACCATTGGTTTTCTGTTTCGTAAAGGATACCTTCGCTCTCAAACAGAACTTTCCAAACATATGATCCTTGATTTAAACTCTCGACAACTTTAGACTGTTTGTCTGTCTGACTCGGACTCAGACTTAAATTCTGACTTTCTGTTGGACTTGATTCTAGTACATTTGATGTAGGATATGCTACGGGTCCTCTACTTATAACAAGACTATCTGATGAGTCAGAAATAATCGAATCATTCCAACTTTCAACTCCTTCCACATCTGTAGATAAAATATGGTCAATGTGAACAAACCTAACCTGTCCATGATCAAACATCTTGACCAAATATGTGCGAGGACCATATATCTTCACCACTCTTCCTGGTAACCACTTTAACCATTTATAGTGATGGTTGTTCACGCTCACCTTCTGAGTTAATTTCATAGAAACATAGAAACATAGAAAATAGGTGCAGGAGTAGGCCCTTCAAACCAGCACCACCATTCAATAAGATCATGGCTGATCATCCACCTCACTACCCTTTCCTGCTTTCTCTCCATACCCATTGATCCCTGAAGCCGTAAGGGCCAAAATCTAACTCCCTCTTGAATATATCCAACGAACTGGCATCAACAACTCTCTGCGGTAGGGAATTCCACAGGTTAACAACTCTCTGAGTGAAGAAGTTTCTCCTCATCTCAGTCCTAAATGGCTTACCCCTTAACCTTAGACTGTGTCCCCTGGTTCTGGAGTTCCCCAACATAAGGAACATTCTTCCTGCATCTAACCTGTCCAGTCCCGTCAGAATTTTATATGTTTCTATGAGATCCCCTCTCATCCTTCTAAACTCCAGTGAATAAAGGTCCAGTCGATCCAGTCTCTCCTCATATGTCAGTCCAGCCATCCCAGAAATCAGTCTGGGGAACCTTCACTGCATTCCCTCAATAGCAAGAACATCCTTCCTCAGATTAGGAGACCAAAACTGAACACAATGTTCCAGGTGAGGCCTCACCAAGGCCCTGTACAACTGCAGTAAGACCTCCCTGCTCCTATACTCAACAGCCCTAGCTATGAAGGCCAACATACCATTTGCCTTCTTCACCGCCTGCTGCACCTGTATGCCAACTTTCAATGACTGATGTACCATGACACCCAGGTCTCGTTGCACCTCCCCTGTTCCTAATCTGCCACCATTCAGATAATATTCTGCCTTCGTGTTTTTGCCACCAAAGTGGATAACCTCACATTTATCCACATTATACTGCATTTGCCATGCACTTGCCCACTCACCTAACCTGTCCAAGTTACCCTGCAACCTCTTAGCATCCTCCTCACAGCTCACACTGCCACCCAGCTTAGTGTCATCTGCAAACTTGGAGAGATTACACTCAATTCCTTCATCTAAATCCTTAATGTATATTGTAAATAGCTGGGGTCCCAGCACTGAGCCCTGCGGCACCCCACTAGTCACTGTCTACCATTCTGAAAAGGACCCATTTATCCCGACTCTCTGCTTCCTGTCTGCCAACCAGTTCTCTATCCACATCAGTACATTACCCCCAATACCATGTGCTTTAATTTGCACACCAATCTCTTGTGTGGGACCTTGTCAAAAGCCTTTTGAAAGTCCAAATACACCACATCCACTGATTCTCCCTTGTCCACGCTACTAGTTACATCCTCAAAATATTCCAGAAGGTTTGTCAAGCATGATTTCCCTTTCATAAATCCAAGCTGACTTGGACCGATCATGTTACTGCTTTCCAAATGCGCTGTGATTTCTTCTTTAATAATTGATTCCAACATTTTCCCCACAACTGATGTCAGGCTAACTGGTCTATAATTACCCATTTTCTCTCTCCCTCCTTTTTTTAAAAGTGGTGTTACATTAGCTACCCTCCAGTCCATAGGAACTGATCCAGAGTTGATAGACCATTGGAAAATGATCACCAATGCATCCACTATTTCTTGGGCCACTTCCTTAAATACTCTGGGATGCAGACTATCAGCCTTCAATCCCATAAATTTCCCAAACACAATTTCCCGCCTAATAAGGATATTCTTCAGTTCCTCCTTCTCACTCGACCCTTGGTCCCTTAGCATTTCCGGAAGGTTATTTGTGTCTTCCTTTGTGAAGACAGAACTAAAGTATTTGTTCAACTGCTCTGCCATTTCTTTGTTCCCCATTATACATTCACCTGAATCTGACTGCAAGGGACCCATGTTTGTCTTCATTAATCTCTTTCTCTTCACATATCTATAGAAGCGTTTGCAGTCAGTTTTTATGTTCCCGGCAAGCTTCCTCTCATAATCTATTCTCTCCCTCCTAATTAAACCCTTTGTCCTCCTCAGCTGAAATCTAAATTTCTCCTAGTCCTCAGGTTTGCTGCTTTTTCTGGCCAATTTATATGCTTCTTCCTTGGATTTAACACTATCCTTAATTTCCCTTGTTAGCCACGGTTGAGCCACCTTCCTCGTTTTATTTTTACTCCAGACAGGGATGTACAATTGTTGAAGTTCATCCATGTGATCTTTAAATGTTTGCCATTGCCTATCCACCGTCAACCCTCTAAGTATCAATTGCCAGTCTATACTAGCCAATTCACGTCTCATACCATTGAAGTTACCTTTCCTTATGTTCAGGACCCTAGTCTCTGAATTAACGGTGTCACTCTCCATCTTAATAAGGAATTCTACCATATTATGGTCACTCTTCCCCAAGGGGCCTCGCACAGCAAGATTGCTAATTAGTCCTTTTTCATTACACATCACCCAGTCTAGGATGCTCAGCCCTCTAGTTGGTTCCTTGACATATTGGTCTAGAAAACCATCTCTAATACACTCCAGGAAATCCTCCTCCATCGTATTGCTACCAGTTTGGTTAGCCCAATCTATAAGTAGATTAAAGTCGCCTATGATAACTGCTGTACTTTTATTGCACGCATCCCTAATTTCTTGTTTGATGCTGTTCCCTACCTCACTACTACTGTTTGGTGGTCTGCACATAACTCCCACTAGCGTTTTCTGCCCTTTTGTTATTCTGTAGCTCCACTGATACAAATTCCACATCATCCAAGCTAATGTCCTTCCTTACTATTGCGTCTTTTGAGTTCTTGCTCAACTTTCTCCTTGAGTGCATATGGTACGGGATGTGGCTTGCAGCAAACTGGTCCAGCATCCTTCTGTACTCTGATACTCGCCTTGATGCCTTGGATTGGACTGCCTGTTTCACAGGACACCTTCGGATACTTCTTGATGAAATCATCCTTCGATGCAAATCTCGTTTCAACACAAAAAAATCTCATTCCAATTCAGCTTCAGTGAACCAATTTCTACCTAGTAAGCAAGCTTCTCTCCTGCCAATACTAAGAGAGGCAAGCTCCAAAATTGATCCTTGTATTTCACTGGTACGGTGATATGACCTACCACAGGAATGTTCTCTCCTGAGTAGTCTCGTAGTTCTACTTTGCATTTCTCCAATGGCAAATCACGCAATTTACCAAGATATAGCAAGTCCGGTACTATGCTCACGGATGCGCCAGTGTCAATTTCTATGGGTATCTTGGTTCCTGCAACATCTACTTGGATGATGATACTTTTCGAAAGCTTTTAGATACCCTCATAATGACGTGCATCTCTTCATCCTGTTGCTTTTCTTCTATGCTGTGTAGTCTCTGGAGATTTCTAATTATAGCCTTAAAAGTTGGTTTGCTCTTCAGTTGGTATGTCTTTGCAAGATGCCCAGTTTTTCTGCAGAAGAAACACTCTGCCTTCACATATGACAACTTTGAGCAATGTGTTGTCCCAGACACCAATAGCACCACTCCAATGCTCTGTTACCGTGGCCAGTTATTGCCTTTTACTTTTAACCTGCAGGTGATTCACCTGGGTTGTCTGACGATTGGAAATGGTACGAAATTATCAGTAATATTGGTCGGCCATATCCATTGACATAGCTGTCTGACAAGCTAAATCAAAAGTCAAGTCAGGAGTTGTTAACAACATTCTTCTGATGGCTTCATTTTTCATCCCACAAACAAAGTGGTCACGCAATGCTTGGTCCTGAAAATTTCCGAAATGACAGTGAATGTTACAATGTACTCACTGATGTGTTTGTCAGGTAACTGATCTCCTTTTCCAAAACGATAACTTTCAGCAATTTCCAGGGGCTCAGGGCTGTAGTATTGTTCTAACTTGCTTAGAATCTCCGTAAGTGATGTGCCCTTTGACTTAATGGAACAAGCACATTTTTCAGGTTTTCATACACTTCGGGGCCTGCTTCAGTGAGGAAAATAGACCATTTTCTTTCTAACACCACCCAGTTACGGTTTTAATTATTGGGGACTTCGATAATACAATTTGTGGTGAAACACATTTCTAGCCGCTCCACATATGCTCCAAAAGTATCTCGATCACATTGAAATGCGCCAAAGCACCCTATTATTCCCATAGACACAGCCATCTGGACTCTTCTGTTCAGCCAAGTGCACTTGTAATTTACCTTGGATTCTTAGCTGTTCTTCAAACAAAGGACCTCTCTAGTCTCTCTATTGTTTGGCTGGATTCATCCACCTACAAAAATTTCTGCTCGGGTATCCAGAAATCGATCCTTCATTGCCAAATGTGGTATATTCTATACCATCACAAACCCACCCTTATAAGATGGCTCTTAGCACAGGACCTCGTCAGGTTACCTGTCACCTGATGTCTTTATTGTATTTATAGCAATGGCTACATTACCACAGAAGCCCACTAGGTGGAGCAGTACTCCACTAAATGGAGCTATATATTACACTTTGTAGCGATTGAAATGGCATCAATTGTATGTGGAAGGAAAGTTGCTGACCAACTTAAGTTTCATCCCACTATCTAACAACACAGTAGGCCGCAGAATTGCTGACATGGCAGGAGATATCTGGGAGGCAAGTAGTCAAAACAGTGAAGTGAAGCCCATTTTTCACACAACAAATTGATGAGGGTACTGACTGCACCAATGCAGCACAAACGCTGGTTTTTGCTAAATACATCAGCTCACCCGAGATCAAAGAGGGCTTTTTATTTTGATGTCCTGCCCCAGTGAGAACTACCGGTGAGGAGTAATGTTCCCCTCTCACTTTTGGGGGTGGTGGGGGGGGCGGGGGCGGGGGGCGCGCACAGCCCCTTTCATGGACTACGTGGCCCATTCAAACTTCCGCGCATGTGTGTTTTTTTGCAACGTGAAGTCGAGACCTCGAGACAGCTGTATGGCCGCGCAGCTTAAAGGGAACATTGGTGTGAGTTGTTCAAAATATTTGACCGACCAGTTCGTGACAGATAAGAACATCGAATGGAATTGCTGTGTTGAGATCTGCAAGGATTGGGCAAAAAACATGATGGGATGCAATAGTAGACTTGTTGCTTGGGTGAAAGCTGTTGCTTCACGCTGTGTCAGGGCCACTGTTGTATTGCACAGGGAGGCACTAACCAAAACAGTGATGCCAGAAGAGCTGCCAGATGTACTAATTGCTGCTGTCAAGGTTGTGAATCACATAACATGTTGACCACTGAACTCGTGCCTCTTCTCAGTGATATATGAAGAGATGGGATTGTTCCATCAGCAACTACTGCTTTATATCAAAGTTCAATGGTTGCCTCATGGTAAAGTTTTGGCAAGAATCTGTGCACTCAGGGTAGAGTGCTGCATGCTTTTGATTAATTCTGAATCACCACCATCATCATTTCCTGGATCAGCGCTTCCAGGTTTTACTGGGCTATTTGGCTGGCACATTTGACAAGCTTAATGAGCTTAACCTTCCTTTGCAAGGTAAGAACTGTAACATTTTCATCATGCGTGAAAAAGTACACAGCTTTGCCAAAGAACTTCTGCTATGGAGTAGTTATGCGCTGCAAGACAATGTAACTACATTCTGAACATTATCTTCTATTATTATAGACTGTTAAGTGTTGCACCTGTAATTCTGGAGCAGTTGTTTCAGCTTTGCACAAAATTCAGCAATATTTTCCTGAAAGCATCGCAAACTCCAACTATTTTTCACCAGTTCCGGGAACGGGTCTGGAAATGGGCGTAGGAGCCTCATTACAAGTGGTCGGCATGGCGCTTAAAAAAAAAGTCCCTGCCAAATTTAGCAGTGGCTCAGGTGTACATGCAACTCGAGTACAGGCCTCCCCATAGCTACATTTGTCATTGTTGCTCCTGTTTTAAGCTTGTAAAACGGGAGCAATGAAGTTGAATTCAGACCCTATCTTAAGCGATATGTTATGTAAGCCGAGAAAATAAAATCCATTTGTTCCATGCAAAAGTATTATTTGGTAGAAAGAGGAGGGCATGCATAGGGTATGAATCTCCGAAGCGGGGAGGGTGGGGAGGGTCCAGCAAAAAAAGTTTGGGAATCACTGCTCTAGAGTACCTCCCAACATGCCAAGTTTTGGGGAGCATATCTTCAATATATCTAGGTAAGTTTGATAGCAGGGTGAGTAGATTTAAGAGTTAGGTTATAAATGTGCAAAGAAGGGTTTCCAGAGTTAACTAGGAGAGTCATTATTCATGGCTGGAGGCCATCAACACAGTTGCCAATAGTTAACTCCTAATCTGTTTCAAAAATTCTCGATGCAGTTGACTAAGTTAGAACAAGGGAGTCATGTATAGAACTAGTAATTGGCATATACGCATGCAAACCATTGGCATTTACACCACCGCTTGTACCACTAGTATATTCATGCAATTAAATTGTTTCCTATTTAAATATGATAAAGTATCATGGAACGATGCCTGTATCTTGACATGTGCGCAATCAATAGTACCCAGTACCCATGGTAACCAGTCAGTGGAATATAGCTGTTACTGAGTTTCCAATTACTGCTGCCTGATTCTGGAGAACCATATTTAATGAAGTGACCTCTTGAGTAAGGCATCTGTGACCTACTGTTTGTAATGCGACATGGATGGCTGACTGATCCCCGCTTAATCCCCAGAAAACTGCCTGTAAGTAGCCGGTATCAAAGAAGTTAATAGCTGCTGTGACCTTCATGGCTACTAGTAAAGCAGTTGAAATTACAAATTACAAATTGAGTTTGCAATTCCTTATAAAGGTCAGCCAGAATTTGTCAGCTGAGCCTAAATATATTTAGCCACTGTCTTTCAGAAATAAATAGATAATTATCTCCTAACTAACATGAGCATGTCCGTCATCCTAATACTGTGCTTCAGTCATTGGGCAGCTTCAGTTTGGCAGTGAAATAGTAACAAAGAATTATTACTGTTGTCAGAACAGGAACTAAAAATGTTCTCCCCTCCTTTCCTGAAGGCACAGCCTCAAGCTGAACCACAGTACTAGCACCCCTCAGGTACTTCACCTAAGTGCTCATTTTTCAAGAGTGAGCCTTGGCAGTCAGTGTTGTCTGGCTATTCAACTGCAGGAGCATCACAGCTGAGTACAATCCTGTTCTCTCCCAATGTCTACACCCATGCAACTTTCAGCATCGGTTACTGAATAGCTTTCAGGAGTGAGAATCCTGTTTGATTTTTTCCCTCTAATCCAGGGATGCTAAGGTCAGTGTAGCTCTGGTTATGATCAGTGAACTTTTAACCAAGGATCAAGCCTGGGACTTCCCTAGTCTCTTTACCATTAGACCCTTAGTTTAATTCTGAGTGTACTTTTATACTGCTTTGCGTTATTAATTGCAACCTGTAGTTGGTAACTTAGAGCATTGGTGTTCGTCTTGTCATTTGGTTTATATTAAATCTATGAACAGGCATCTTCCACTCTTCAAGATTTAGTTTGGGACCTTCATTGAAACACCTGTGAACTTTTCAATGTGGAAGCAAGTCATCCTCAATACGAGGGACTGCCTATAATGATGATGATGATGGAGTTATTAATTGTTTTGATTGACTATTTTATGAATCTGAGAGTAGCTATTTTGGAGTAAACACATCAAAATACTAATGCTAAATGAAACATTTTGGACTGAAGGATCTGTTATTGTTTGATTTGGGTTGGGATGGAAGGTGTTATGTTGCCATCACCAAGATAGTCTGACAGGAACCCAAGTTCAACAATTCTAATGACAGCCAATTACTGGCTAATGTTTTTTTCTTGGCAATAAACTCTATCACACGTCTTGTACTGAATTACCACGTTAATCCAAGCAAGGATAATTATATCATTGTCACCTCAGTAATTTAGAGATGTTTGAATGTGTACCCTTCCTTACATAAATCCCTGAAATACATTCCTGCATTTGGCTGCCTCTCTATTGAAACCATATTGCAAAAATCCAGAAATAGTACTGAAATACGATCTTACCCCATCACTGCCACTTGCAGAGACTCGTCCATTTATGGAAGCGGGGGGCGGGTGGGGGGGGGGTTTGGAACTTTTTCAAACAATAATCAAAGTGGCTTGATGGGACACAGTGACCTGATTTATGAAACAAGATCTATCAAATGTATGAGATACTGCAACCACCCCTGCTTCCATTTGAAGCCCTAGGAGATGTTCATCTCTTAATAGGGTTGCCAACATTGGAAATGGGCCAGGAGAGAGCTGAGGCAGGAGGTGGGGGACATGGCTGGAGGGCGGATGCTTTCTTTGCTGATGATGAAAGAAAAGAATAATTAAAAACCTTAAAAGCTATTGCTAGCATATCATAATATTTAGAAGACGTCAATGCCTCCCATGATTCTTATCTGGGTGCCATTGGAATTTCCGCCTCCCACCAACTAATTTTTCAGTGGAAAATGGCAAATCAAGCGTGGTGTAAAACAGGCTGCTGATTAGCTATCGGCCCATTTCATGCTGCTGGCATTGACTAATTTCGCCCCCTATATCTCAACTGTCTCCATTTTGTGAATGAATTTTACTCCTGTTTAAGTGTCCTGATTGTGGAGGAACACTCCAGAATTTAATATGTCTTCCAAGCCTAAAATTATTTATGGAAAGGAAAGGAAAGGTGAAGCATCAGCTTTAAAATGTCTTCATCGTGTTACAGGAATTGGGAGATACAGCAAGTCTGAAATGTTTCATTTGTTTTTTTAACATTTTTCAGTGATTGACATCATATTGTATTTTGATGATACATCGTTAAGGACTGCCAGCAGCAGTTGGATCAGGTCAGAGGACTATACATTTCAGTCAAGGTAATAGGACCTCTATGCACTGATCTGCACAGCAGAGATCATGGCCAATACCACTGCAACCCTGAGTCTATTGACACTTTCCATCTGGCAGTCTCAGGAAGTGGCTATGAGAGACGGATAGGAGGGAAATGGGACGGGCGCCCAGGTCCCGTCTCCCCTGGCCAGTACTTACATACAGATGTGGAAGAGTTTGGCCAGTGACATAGCTGGTGGAGGCATGAGAAGCAAAATTTAGCTTGAGGCAGGACTGCAATGGTAGGCCTTAACAGACGATTTTGATCCCTTTTCCACTGCAATCCTGCCTGATTTCGAGCAGGTTGGCAGGTGAAAATCCAGCAGCTTATTTGAATAATTTTCCTCAGATGGTGGGATTACAATCTGTTTTGGTGTTTATGTGGGCAGGTGGAGGTTAAGGAGAGAAGAGGAGAAACCATCACTAAATAATCGAATCTCAATCATGTCATCATTTAACGGGTGTGACATTTTTCTGTGCAGAACTTGAAAGATTTATAAATGTTTCCTAAGCATGGGCTATGTGCCAGAGAAGGTAAGTGTTAAGTATCAAATAACTCCATGAGACTAAGTACGGCGAGCTAGTTCAGGCATGACCTTACTCCAGTTTATTTATTCTCAAAGTGAGGATTGAACATGGCTGCCAACATTATATATACGGCATGCACGTGTCTGCCAGTGACCATTAGGACTCCGACAGTCGCGCCCTCTGGTGGCAGGTAAAACCCAGTTAACATACATAACATCATTCCCCCCAAGTCCTTGGGACAGGTTATATTTACAAGTTGAGACGGTCCAGGGCCTTCCGCTCCCTGGTTGACTTTCTCAGCTCGAACCCAAGTTTGGGTGAGTTAGTAGGACCCTTGCTGCATTGAGGAGCAATCGGTCTGACAGGACTGTCGGGGATGGTAGGTTCGTCTTCGTGAATGACACAAGGGTCAACTGATGGTTGGATGTGTATTTGTTGGTTGATGATGATGTCATCTTCAATTTGTTCTGGGTTGTCTGCGAGTCGCAGTTTGGTTTGGTCGATGTGCCTCTTGCATGTTGGGCCATTTAACAGTTTGACTACAAACACCCTGTTCCCCTCCTTGGCCAAAACCGTGCCAGAAACCCACTTTGGACCATGACCATAATTCCGGACAAACACAGGGCCATGAACAGCAATGTCACGAGATACAGCCGTGCAATCATTGTACTATTGCTGCCGTTGCCTTCTGGTTTTGACATGATCATGGAGATCCGGGTGTACAAGGGAGAGCCTGGTATTGAGGCCTCTCTTCATTAACAGCTCGGCAGGAGGGACCCCGGTGAGTGAGTGGGGTCTCGTCCGGTAACTGAGCAGAATGCGGGACAAGCCGGTCTGTAGGAAGCCGTGAGTCACGCGTTTTAGGCTCTGCTTAATGGTTTGAACAGCCCGCTCCGCTTGACCGTTGGACGCGGGTTTGAAAGGGGCAGACCTGACATGCTTGATGCCATTACGGGTCATAAACTCGTGGAACTCCGAACTAGCGAAACACGGTCGGTTGTCACTGACAAGGATGTCGGGCAGGCCATGGGTGGCGAAAATGGGCCAGAGGCTTTCAATGATGGCTGTGGATGTGCTGGATGACATGATTACGCATTCAATCCATTTGGAGTAAGCGTCCACTATCACTAAAAACATTTTGCCGAGAAAGGGGCTGGCAAAATCTATGTGGATCCTTGACCACAGACTCAGCGGAGCCTCCACAGGTGCGTTACTCAGTTGCATGCAAGTGTTGCACTGATGCACACATGACTCCAAGTCCGAGTCAATGCTGGGCCACCAAACATGAGACCTGGCAATGGCCTTCATCATGACAATGTCTGGGTGGGTACTGTGTAAATCTCGCAAAAAAGTTTCCCTGCCTTTTTTTGGCATAACAACATGATTACCCCATAACAGACAATCAAACTGAATAGACAATTCATCTTTGCGGTCCCATAAGGCTTAATTTCATCCTGCATTTCCCTGAGAATGGCAGACCAATTTCCATTTAGGACATACCTTTTTACGCTTGACAGTACAGGATCCTGGCTGGTCTAGGTCCTAATTTGGCGAGCCGTGATGAGTGACCCCTCGCTCTTGAAGGCTTCCATGACCAGCAGCAAGTCTATGGGCTGCGGCATTTCCACCCCGGTTGAGGGCACTGTCAGCCGGCTAAGCGCATCAGCACAGTTTTCAGTGCCTGTTCTGTGGCGGATGACATAATCATAAGTGGATAATGTCAGTGCCCATCTTTGGATGTGGGACGAAGCATTGGTGTTTATAACTTTGCTTTCAGAAAACAATGAAATGAGCGGCTTGTGGTCTGTTTCAAGCTCAAACCGAAGCCCAAACAGGTATTGGTGCATTTTCCTAACCCCATATACGCATGCTAAAGCCTCTTTCTCTACCATACTATAGACTCTTTCAGCCTTTAGCAGACTTCTGGACGTGTATGCAACTGGTTGGAGTTTGCCTGATACATTGGCTTGCTGGAGCACACAACCGACCCCATATGATGAGGCGTTGCAGGCTAGCACTAACCGCTTACATGGGTCATAGTGAACCAGTATTTTATTGGAACATAGCAGGTTCCTGGCCTTCTCAAAGGCTCTGTCTTGAGATTTGCCCCAAATCCAGTCATTACCCTTTCTCAGCAACATGTGCAAGGGCTCTAGCAATGTGCTCAAACTAGGTAGAAAGTTACCAAAATAGTTGAGAAAACCCAGGAACGAATGCAGCTCCGTCACACTCTGACGTCTGGGTGTATTCTTGATGGCTTCTGTCTTCAAGTCCGTAGGCCTGATGCCGTCTGCTGCAATCTTTCTCCCCAGGAATTCAACTTCTGGTGCCATGAAAACACATGGAGCAATTTAGCCTGAATCCCACTCTGTCCAGATGACGTAGAACCTCTTCCAGGTTGTGCAGGTGTTCAGTGGCGTTGTGATCAATGATCAGGATGTCATCTTGGAACAAGACGGTTCTCGAGACGGACTTCAGCAAACTCTCCGTGTTCCACTGAAAAATGGCTGCTGCCGAGCGAATTCCGAAAGCACATCTGTTGTATATAAACAGTCCTTTGTGCGTGTTGATGCATGTCAGTTTTTTCGAAGATTCGACCAGCTCCTGAGTCATGTAAGCAGAGATCAGGTCCAATTTGGTGAACAACTTACCCCCGCTAACGTTGCAAACAGGTCGTCAGCCTTGGGTAACGGGTACTGATCCTGTATCAAGACTCGGTTGATCGTTACCTTGTCATCGCCGCAGATCCTGACCGTGCCATCACTTTTCAACACCGGGACAATTGGACTGGTCCATTCACTGAACTCGACTTGTGATATGATTCCTTCCCGTTGAAGTCTGTCCAGTTCGATCTCCACCTTCTCCCTCATCATGTATGGAACCGCCCGAGCCTTGTGATGGACAGGTCTTGCATCCGGGCCTAGGTGGATCTGCACCTTGGCTCCTGTGAATTTGCCAATGCTTGTTTCGAACAACGAGGGAAACTTGCTCAGCACTTGAGCACAGGAAGTATCATCCATTGATGATAAGGCTTTAATATTGTTCCAGTTCCATTTAATTTTCTCAAGCCAACTCCTGCCAAACAGCATTGGGCCATTGCCTGGAACGATTCACAATGATAAATCATGCACAGCTCCATCGTACGATACCTTTATTGCCGTGCTGCCAATGACTGGTATGAGCTCTTTGGTGTAGGTACGCAGCTTCGCATTGATTGGGCTCAGTTTGGGTTTTTTTGCCTTAATGTCCCACAGCTTTTCGAAAGCCCTCTGGCTCATTATTGACTGACTTGCACCCGTGTCCAATTCCATGGATACTGGAATCCAATTTAATTTAACTTCCAGCATTCTCGGAGGACTTCTGGTAAAAGAATGTATCCCATACACTTCTTCATCCTGTACCTCGGGTTGAGTTGCCTGTGCCACTTGATCCACACTGGATCGATCATCCTTAGCCATGTTGCAGTACACTTGCTCGGTTGCAGACACATAAGCTGAAGGTGCCCCATTGTTGCACAGCCTTTGCACACGTATTGCTTGAATCGGCATTGATGGGCCTGATGATAGCCCCCGCAATCCCAACAAGGTGAGATTTGATTCACTCCCGATGGTGGACTTTGAGCAGTTACAAGTCGTACAAACGTGGACGAGTAGGCCCCGCCATATGCAGCTCTGCCTGCCGACGATATTATTTTATGCACAGTACTTGCCGGTGAGTTTAGTTGCTGGGAAGATATCTGTTTCGAGTTTTCGTCCGTGGACATGCATGCCTGGGCGATCGATTGGCCCTGCTCAGTTCTAGAGATTCAGCAGCCAGCAGCTTTCGAAGGATGACCTTGTGGCCAATGCCAAGCATGAAAAGGTCCTGCAGCATTTCCTGCAACGCAGCTCCGAAGTTGCGCGGCCCAGCGAGACGTCTCAGGTCGGCGACAAAGTCCGCCACATCCTGGCCCTAGGAGCGATTATGCGTATAGAAATAATACCTCGCCATGATGCTTTTCTTTGGTTTAAAGTGTTTCCGAAGCAGTGTACACAATTCATTGTAAGTCTTATCCATTGGTCAAGTCGGTGAGAGTACATTCTTGATAAGGCCATAAATATTTGACCCACCAACGATGAGGAGAACCGCCCTGCACTTAATTGCGTTATTGGTTCCTTCCAATCCATTGGCTACTGGTCGAGGCGATCAGTGCAATCTTCCCAGTCTTCCCCTTCCACGAATCTCTCCAAAATTCCAACAGACATAGTTCCACAGACTCGACGCCAGTTGTTAACTATCGAATAACTCTACGAGGCTAAGTATGGTGAGCTAGTTCAGGCATGACCTTACACCAGTTTATTTTTTCTCAAAGTGAGGATTCAACATGGCTGCCGACATTATATACACGGCTTGCACATGTCTGCCAGTGACGATTAGGACTCCACCAGTCGCGCCCTCCTATAGCAGGTAAAACCCAGTTAACATACATAACATCAAGTTGTTTTACGTATTCTGTGAATGATATAAAAAAATACTGCTCCACAAACACTGGGCAAATCCATTATTGCATAATGAGAGCTTTAACAATTGTTTCCTGACAATATTATTGAGGTTGGATTATCTGTCCTCATACAATGCAACCAAAACTGAACCACTGGATGAAAAATGAATTACAGAGAAAATATACTTTTCCATATCATCACATTTGAAGTTTTTCTATTATATGATAGTAGATTATGACTAACTTTTCATTCCGCTAATCCAATTTTTCCCATCATGATGGGACACGGTTCCACCGCACTGCTCACTCATTGATACCTTGCTCAAGGAGCCATTCTTCACGTATGAGTGAAAACAGTGTCAGTCAACAAACTAATTAACCATGGAGGGCATCAGAGCCAAACTCAGTTTTGATTTTGCCTGATGACTGCACACATGCACTTTTCTGCAGATGGAGAGTAGCACTGGGCCCCCTGGCCTATATTTCCCTCCCTAACTAAGGTCAGTTGGTCTGCCATCCTGGCTGAAGTCACCTAACTCAACAGAGGATAGCGTGGCTCCATTTCGCCCTGGATATTGCAATTATTAACTGTGTCCATACCTTCATGCACTGGTGTTATCCTTTAAATTGTCATCTAGTTTCTGGCAACTTTGGGGCAGGGTAAATGGAGGAAAATGTGGCGGTAATCCTTACTGCCTCAAAATTAGTCTAAAATTGTACAAGAATTATCCTCTCAGAAAACCACCAGTTTCTTTCAAGGCCTGTCAGGAACTTGGCTCGCTGCATTTAAATGAGACAGTGTAGCTAACCTCTGATTTTCTCCAACATCTATCCCAAACCAGCCGCAAATGATCACAGTGACTATACAAATGGCAGCATGAGCAGCACTGAGGCATCCTTGAAGCAGATATTGCATTAAATAGGCCTTTTTGTTTGCTGCAACTAAACGTTGGTATTTGTTTGCATATCGATCTGTTTGGAGGTTCTGTCAATACTTTTGCTGCTATTTTTAGTCAGTTCTGGAAAAAATGGAACTGGACATCAGTCGCTGCGTATAATGGCGGCCGACCTGATACCGACCGCTTTGGGCACCGCCTGAGACGAATTTCTACCCCACAGCATTTTGAGGATTGATGAGGGAAAAGCTTGAACAATCCTTAATCAGTTTGTGCTGCTGCCTGCAAGTCATTAAAACCAGAATTGCGACATATACTGAAACCTTTGATGAATAATACCAAACACTTTTAAATAGGTTACTTCTCCATCATAATTCAGAGGTGTAATTAATGGCTGGGACCTGGAATATTTCCCTGCCTACTTTAACACCGTGATTAATTTACATCATGTTAGTCCATTTGGCACCCTCCTACAGCATTTCATGTTGCCTCTCTTTTCCTTGTCTGTTATAGTTCATGACTTTATTGAGGCTCAGATTAAATACTAATTAAATGTTACTTCTTGGTTTCATAATACTGGCTGCTGGTTGTGATTTTATATCACTCAGACACATAGGGTGATTCAAATTAATTATATTCTGATTTTATTTGATGCCAGGTAGTCACTAGTTAGTCAATGTAAAACAACCATTAATAAATAAAAAAGCAGAACAAGCAGGAACAGCCTGTACAGTTAAATATTATAGAACTTATCATGGCAACAGAGGCTGCTAAATTCAGGCAAAGTTTTTTTTTCTTTTAAAGTAAGGTTTATTTAATACAAACTATTAGCATTTCTCACTATTAAAGTATCTAATATTTTATTTGTTAATGACCTGTCTAGCGAATCTCTTCAGAGATATCACTAGACAATTTGGAGCAGGTGGAGACAATCCTTCTATTCCCCCACACCTAAACCACCCACAGAGTATCCTGTCTGATGTGTTGGGTTTAGCTGTGTCTTTAATCAATTAGCCTACAGTGTAATGTTAATAAAAACAAAATTTCTCTTTTGCACCATGGGTTTGGAACATTTTTCAACCAACACTGTCACAGACTGTTACTCATTTGAGACCTACATGAAACTGAACTTCACAGAGTTGCACCAGACATGTTACCTCCTTCCTATCTTCACTCTGTAAAGCTGCAATACTCAATGTACTGCTTCCCATTCTTGGTACAAACAACAGTTACAAACCCTGGGAGGTGTGCCACCATCTTGCTGTATAATTGTACTAAACTGTCTTAATAATCAATTAATTTAAACATTGACTTATTTTCCTCTTGTCAAAAATAAAACTACTAATAGAACGAAACTGCAATATGCTAGTCACACAACGCTTTAACAGGGGCCTCTGATTAGCTGCTATGTGCCCTTGGGAGTTATCACAGTGTTTGATTGAGGAGTTATGATATCGGGGATTAGATGATGTAATAGTTTCACAGACCGTCCTTCCACCTTGGATGAGAATTTAAACCAAGGTCATGTCTGCCTGCTCAGTGAGACATACGAATCACATGGCACTATTCAAAGTGAGGGTAATGTTCTTCCGGTGTCCTGCCAAACATTCCTCCATCAACCAACACCACCAAAAACAGATTAACTACTTACTCAAAAGCAAAGTACTGTGGATGCTGGAAATCTGAGATAAGCACAGAAAATGATGAAAATACTCAGCAGGTCAGGCAGGATCTATGGAGAGAGAAACAGAGTTAACATTTCAATTCAATGAACTTTCGTTAGTTCTGAATCATTTTGGACAATCTTCAGTTCAATTTGGACCATTACAGTCCAATCCCTAGTGGTATAAATACACAGTATGAACATATCTATAATTTGAAACTAATTGGGACTAAGTTGATAGTATCATTTAGAGTGATTCCTTAACTAACTGGTATGAAAGAGATCATTTACACTGGTGTACTGGGAATAGTCTTCTAAGGTTGGTACTGAAGTACATTACTGGGAAAGGGTAAATGAAGTTTGGCTCTGCATTCAAAATGTGTGATACCTGACCTGGGATTGTTTGATGCTGACACAAGGCAGTGAAAAAGGAAATAATGTTTGCCTCACTAATAACAGTGGCTTCATTGGCAGTGAAGCGCATTGAGACGTCTTGAGGAATTAAGAGGCGCAAGTCCCGCTCTAGAGACTTGAGCACAAAAGTCTAGGCTGGCATTCCAGTGCAGTGCTGAGGGAATGTGGCACTGTCGGAGGTGCCGTCTTTCGGACAAGATGCTAAAACCAAGGTCCTGACTGCTCTCTCAGGTGGACGTAAAAAATCCCATGGTACTATTTAGAAGAAGAGCAGGGGAATATCCCCGGTATCATGACCAATATTTATCCCTCAATCAACATAACTAAAGCAGATAATTTGCACATTATCACAATGCTGTTTGTGAGAACTTGCGATGCGGAAATTGGCTGCCTCGTTTCCTACATTACAACAGTGACTACACTTCAAAAATACTTAATTGGCTGTAAAGTGCGTTGAGACGACTGGTGGTGATGCTATATAAATGAAAGTCTTTCTTTCTTTTTTTAAATGCAAGTTCTTGCTTTCATTCTTTTAATGCTTGAGGATCAAAGGAGAATAGAACCACAAACTTATTTCTTAATTCTATTCATGTTGATAGCCAAAAGAAGCCTAGATTATTTGACAAGGAGCCAAAAGAACCCTCAAATTTGCAAAGAAAACAAAAATGTCTTTTAGGTTCGGGAAGAACGGTGATAATTACATTTATGTATACTGCTCATTTAATAAACAGTAGACTTGAAGGTTGTTGGACTTAACATTTATTTCATCCTTTAATTATGCAACATTTCACAAGATTGGCAAGGCATCCATCCATTGGAGATACCAGGCTGAATTCCCCTCCCACCGGTGGGTAAGCAAAACCAGCTGTCCATATGACTCCACCGCTAACCCACTAAAGTTTCCTCTCGGTGGGATGCCCATCTGTCATGCAGGATGGGTTAGCTAATACTACTCTTGAGCAGGCCTTAGCCACCTAGGGTCTTCAGGGAACACTTCTCCTACCTGCACCTAAGCCAGGAGCAGTGTGTTCGGATCTTGCGGAGACATTGCTGGTGATATTTCTCCAGGGACTTGAGGTGTCTACTGTACATGGTCCATGTCTCTGAGCCATACAGAAGGGCAGATATTACGACAGCCCTGTCGACCATGAGCTTCATGGCAGTTTTGAGGGCCTGGTCTTCAAACACTCTTTTCCTCAGGCAGCCGAAGGCTGCACTGGCGCACTGGAGGTGGTGTTGAATCCCGTCATCAATGTCTGCTCTTGTTGATAAGAGGTTCCCGAAGTATGGGAAGTGGTCCACGTTGTCCAGGGCCACGCCATGGATCTTGATGACTGGGGGGCAGTGTTGTGCGGCGAGGACAGGCTGGTGGAGGACCTTTGTCTTACGGATATTTAGCGTAAGGCCCATGCTTTCGGAAACCAATGTTAGCGTCCTCGACCAGGCCAACATCCCCAGTATTGAAGCACTGACCACACTTAATCAGTTCCACTGGGCAAGCCACATTGTTCACATGCCAGACACGAGTCTCCCAAAGCAATTGCTCTACGCAGAACTCCTTCACGGCAAATGAGCCAAAGATGGAAACGTTACAAGGACACCCTCAAAGCCTCCCTGATAAAGTGCAACATCCCCACTGACACCTGAGAGTTCCTGGCCAAAGACCGCCCTAAATGGAGGAAGTGCATCTGGGAGGGCGCTGAGCATCTCGAGTCTCATCGCCGAGAGCACGTAGAAACCAAGCGCAGGCAGCGGAAAGAGTGTGTGGCAAACCAGTCCCACCCACCCTTTCCCTCAATGACTATTTGTCCCACCTGTGACAGGGACTGTGGTTCCCGTATTGGACTATTCAGCCATCTAAGGACTCATTTTCAGAGTGGAAGCAAGTCTTCCTCGATTCCGAGGGACAGTCTATGATGATGATGTTCGGCGGCTCCACTACATCAAAGTTGTGGTTACAGAACTCTGCCACCTCTTGGAACCAGACCTGCAGCCTCAGAGCAGGGCAACGGCGGCTCTGCCAGTGACCCCCAAGATCACCGTGGCCCTGAATTTCTTTCTTCAGCAGATCCTTCCAGGCTGGAACAGTCAACATAGCAAACATCTCACAGTTCATCATCCAGTGCTGCATCCGAAAGTCACAAAGGCTCTGTAATCTAGGAGCAGGGACTTCACTGTCTTTTCTCTGAGCAGAGAGAAGCAGGAGGAGCGCACACGTAGCTTTGCCAGGATATCGGGCTTTCCCATGGTGCAGGTCACCATCGACTGCATCCACGTGGCTTTGTGGGCGCCACATATTAATGCTGAGATGTACCACAGCCGCAACGGCTACTACTCACTTAATGTGCAGTTGTTGTGCGACCACGCCCAGCGCATCATAGAAACATAGAAAATAGGTGCAGGAGTAGGCCATTCAGCCCTTCGAGCCTGCACCGCCATTCAATAAGCTCATGGCTGATCATTCAACCTCAGTACCCCATCATGATGGTGAATGCCTGCTATCCAGGCAGCAGTCATGATGCTTCCATCCTGCACCAGTCCGCTGTGCTAGCAATCTTCCAGCCACCACATTGTACCTATGTGACAAGGGCTATCCACTTTACACCTGGCTGATAACTCCCCTCTGCAACCCCAGCACTCGCCAGCAATCTTATAATGACAGCCATGCTGCCACGAGGAACCTCATCAAGCAGACTATAAGGGTACTCAAGGAACGATTCCATTGCGTTGACCACTCAGGAGGAGCCCTCCAGTACTGGCTGGAGTGGGTGTCCCAATTTGTGGTGACCTGCTGCATCCTCCACAACTTGGTCATCATGAGAGCACAGCCCTTTCCACCATGGGTGCTGTGACCACCTCGGGAGGAGCAGGAGGAGGAGAATGAGGAGGATGAGGCAGACGGAGGGAGGTGTTAGCTGGTACATCTACATTCCGGACAGGCTGTCCGTGAATGAATCATCAGACTCCAGTTCCCCTGAATGAAACCCCAGATCTCTGTTGCTCAACACTTCCCCACCTTACCATCCCTCCATTCTGGAAAATCACACCTTCCTCCTGGCCACGATGCTGAAATGAAAGCTACCACAAAACAAATATTCCAAACCTAATTTAGCAATGATTCGTTCTAAACTGCGTAACAAAGTCAACTAATTACCCTTGTGCAGTCCCTTAGTACCTGTCTGCTGTGTGCCTTTACCTATCCTAATGCTTTTCCGAAGTGCTACCCCAGTGGCTGCAGCATGGCTGGTGGAAGGCTGCTGACTTTCAGTGGGCAACAATATAGATGGCCTTGCAGGATGACCTCAAGCAGCTTTGGGCCTAGAAGGCCCGGCTGTAGACTGCACCACCTCAGCATGGGCGTCAGCAGTCTGGGCTGGCTAGCTGACAGGCAACTTAGCAAGGACACTGGCGAAGTTGCAGTGGTGCGAGGACAAATACTGTCATCCTGAGAGAGGATGGCAGGTTCTTACTCCATGGAGCAACTGCCACTACACCAGGGCATATCTCAGCAATCCTAGTAATCTGTTGGAGGACAGATTGCTGGACTGCAAGCCCCATTCCACACTGATAAACGCAGCCATAATGGCAGCAATCTAAGCTTGTGTGGCAGAAAGCTGAGCCTGCATGAGAGCAGTCTGTGCTTCCACCGCAGTACTCAGACATTAGGTCACTTCCGCTTATGCTGCAATGGAAGCTAAGACATCGCCTGCCAGACCCATAGTTGTGTCCACAGTGCTCTAATAGAGTTGCCCATCACTTCCATCCTGGAAATCATGGGCTCCAAGCTCTGCGCGAAGCTCTGTGCAAGATTGGAGCCGATCTCCTCGACAGGGCTCCGCCATGCTCCTTGACAGTGACAACAGGCTCTCTGGCAGGCCTGCCAATGCACCAAACATCACCCTTCTTCTAAAGGCCATCCGATCAAAGTCCTCATCTGACTCCTCTGCAGCAGAGCCCATGTGTGTCGTCGCCGCGGGGAGCTGGCACCTGCACTACCCTTTCCTTCCTGCCCTGGCTGCAGCCTACTAATGCTCAGTGCCTCACCACCTGCTATCCCACCATTTAAAGTACACGCAGTGCCATTTTATGAGCTGGAGCCTGCGAGTGTCATATCGAGTGACCGTGTCACTTTTTCTCCATCACTCTACTCCTCTTGTTCTTCCTGCTTTGGCTGGGGTGTTGGAGTTCTTGGGTATTTGAAAGGAGAAAGGCAAAGGTTAGGGTTGTGGTGAGGGGAGGTGGGGAAAGCAAGGTGTGCATGCTTACATCATCAGCAGTTTGTAAGTGAGAAGAGATTGTGGGATGTGAGAAGAAGGATTAGATATGAACTTACCGACAATATCAATGCTTTCAGGCTCGTTGATCACCATGGCCTCAGTGACGGTCCCTACAATGTTATCCGGCACTGCCTCCTCAAGCTGGGTCAGGATCTACAGCCATTCCTGCCCCCACCTGTTAGCTGCTGCTAGCACTGGTTATGCACAACCTTGGCCTGTAAGAGAAAGGGAAGTGTGTCAGTGAATGTGGTGCAATGTGTTTGGGTGATGAGCTTGTCTTGGTTGAATAACTGGCACTGTGTGCAAGGCGTGAGATTGGCTGTGAGACTTGCAACAGTGGTAAGTGGGTGAGGGTGAGGTGAAGCTATGATTGTGAGGTATGTGTCGTGATTGATGGAGATTGTTGGTAGGTGAGTGATGAGGGTGTGGTGCATTGAGCTGTGTGTAAGGCTCGTGGTGCAGATGGTGGGAGATGGCTTTGGAAGCTGCATTCACTGACCTTGACCATTAAACTTTAATCGGCACTGGATCCAGATCCTGGGGGAAAGACTGCTAGCACTGACCACTTAAGCAATCTGCTCCCACTGCCTACTTATACTTTGTCCGAACGACCTCCTGGCTCCTGCGGGTAGAGGACCTGTCTCCACCTTTTGACCCCCTACACCAAGGCCACCAGTGCTATGTTGGAGAACTGAGGTGCCCTTTCTCTGCCCTGTTGAGACATAGGTGTCTTCCCCTTTCCTTTGCTACACTAACACTGAGGTGCTTCTGCCAGAATCCACTTCTCCTTTAAGAAATGCAGACTGTGTTTCACATTGCAGTTTACCTTTAAATAGAGATCACACTTCCAACGAAATTGGGCCACCTGCTGAACGCTGAGCCAATTAGCAGCATGTTCAGCGCTCGGCTCAGTGCTTCAATCATGTTAATTAGCAGGCAGCACGAATTTCACCACGTGTGAGCAGATACTGTATCGCGGTCCCTGCACCCATTTTCGCACCTTATCGAATTTAGCCTCCCCGCGAACACACAAACAGGAAGTTCTGAAACCAACAGCTGTGCCTTCAGCTGTCTCAGCCCTAAGCTCTGGAATTCCCTCCCTAAATCTCTCCACCTCTCTCTTCTTTAAAATGCTTCTTAAAGCCTATACCTTTGGCCAAATGTTTGGTCATCTGCCCTAATATCTCCTTAGGTGGTTCATTGTCAATTTTTGCTTGATAACATGCCTGTGAAGTAGGTTGGGACACTTTACTACATTAAAGGCCCTATACAAATACAAGTTGTTGCTGAAAATAGCAAACAGTCAGGAGAGACTGTGAAGCCAGCAGAGTTGGAGGTGAGCTGGCAGTTGAAAGTTGGTAAAGCCTAGGCAAGGTAAACATAGGCAGAGTCATGTGCTACTTCAAAGTATTGCAACACCTTACACTCAGTTGCTGTTTTTTTCAAGCACAAATGCCACTGAGGGTAATTTTGACTTTTCCCAATAGTGTAAAGTACGCCATATTGGCTTGACTACCGTTAAACACCTCTCCCGATTTTCATTTCCATTGACGTAGTTTAAACTATCGCTCAAAGTCTACATGGATTTTAGCCAGGCTTTTGACAAGGTCCCACATGGCAGACTGGTCAGAAAAGTAAAAGCCCATGGGATCCAAGGGAAAGTGGCAAGTTGGATCCAAAATTGGCTCAGTGGCAGGAAGCAAAGGGTAATGGTTGACAGGTGTTTTTGTGACTGGAAGGTTGTTTCCAGTGGGGTTCCACAGGGCTCAGTCCCTTGCTTTTTGTGGTATATATCAATGATTTAGACTTCAATATAGAGGGCGTGATTATGAAGTTTGCAGATGATAAAAAAATTGGCCGTGTGGTCGATAGTGAGGAAGAAAGCTGTAGATTGCAGGAAGATATCAATGGGACTGGTTAGGTGGACAGAAAATTGGCTATTGGAATTCAATCTGGAGAAGTGTGACATTTGGAGAGGGCTAATAAGGCAAGAGAATTTGCAATAAATAGTAGGATATTGAGAAGTATATAGGAACAGAGAAACCTTGGAGTGCATGTCCACAGATCCCTGAAGCCAACAGGACAGGTAGATAACATGGTTAAGAAGGCATACAAGATGCTTTCCTTTATTAGCTGATGCATAGAATATAAGAGCAGGGAGGTTATGCTTGAATTGTATAAAACACTAGTTAGGCCACAGCTAGAGTACTGCGTGAAGTTCTAGTCACCACATTACAGGAAAGATGTGATTGCACTGGAGAGGGTACAGAAGAAATTTACAAGGATGCTGCCAGGACTGGAGAATTTTAGCTATGAGGAAAGATTGGATAAGCTGGGGTTGTTTTCTTTGGAACAGAGGAGGCTGAGGGGAGATTTAATTGAGGGGTCTAGATAGAGTGGATAGGGGGGACCTATTTCCCTTAGCAGAGTGGTTAATAACCAGGGGGCATAGAATTAAAGTAATTGGTAGAAGGATTAGAGGGGTGTTGAGGAGATTTTTTTTCACACAGAGGGTTGTGCGGGTCTGGAACTCACGGCCTGAAAGGGTGGTAGAGGCAGAAACCCTCATCACATTTAAAAAGTACTTGGATATGCACTTGAAGTATCATAACCTACAGGACTACGGACCAAGAGCTGGAAAGTGGGATTAGGCTGGATAGTTCTTTTTTGGCTGGAACAGACACGATGGGCTAAATGGCCTCCTACTGTGCTGTAAACTTCTATGATTCTATGAAAGTCAAAATTACCCCAACTTTGTCCACAGCTAAACAAGCTCCTCAGTCTTTTATGCCTTAGGAGGACAAAGCCAGCCATGGAAATGACTACCTACACACTGCCAGAGCTTCTGGCAAGGCCACTTCCAGATCTGTAATTCTTACTTTATCACCAACACCTGTACCAGTATGGAGATATCCAGCCAGGGTGAAGAAGTTAGTGAGTCAGAAGGGTTAACAGTGGGTAATGCATTGAGCACTAGTGAGAATGACAAACTGGGAGTGGAAGAGAGGGGGAATGCCATTCTACTAATAAGCATGGAGATATGACTGCCTCAGCTAAGGAGCCTACGGATCCAGATGTCAGGGTCCCAGTCTTCAAAACGCTAGGATTAGTGAGCATCAGTCTCACGTGGAGACGGTGAAGATGCTTTCCATGCATACAGTTGAGATGATAGAGCAGAGGGGGAGTCCACTACCTGCATCTGTACACAATGAAGAGCGTTTCTCATGACATGCAGAACTCCCTGGAAAGAGAGATTACTGCAGCAATAACGTGCCAGGAGGATCTAAAAAGCTCAAAGGTGCTAAGGCTGGTTTTAATGTTCAACTGCTTCCCTGACTGAGATAAGCTACTTCAGAATAGACAAGGGGCCAAATTTGGAACCTTCCTAGTCTGAATGTCTCAGTAGCAGATGGAAAAAGACATGAGCAACATCGACCTTCTCATTCATGAAGACTTGAAAAACCCACCATGAAAGCGTTTAAAATCACGCCATCCATTCTGGGAAACAGCAGCCAATATTCACGCAGCTGGTATCAACCCACTGTCCAGATGGACAGAATCGTGGGACGCATGCAACACAAAGAACCAACACCTCATCACTGACCCAACAGCAGGGGTCCCTGGCTTTGACCTCCCTCGAAGACAGTGCACAGCGCTCAACCCAAACTGCACAGGGCATGGGTGATGCGGCCTCCTGCTCCGCAAGTAGGAGATGAGGGATGACCAAAGGTCTGTGGCCATGAGTCCCAGACTATGGAACACATCACATCAACCTGTCCACTTGTTGTGGGAGGTGCCTCATTTCTCCACTCGGCATCTCAGGCAGCCATCGAATGGAGAGCCAGACAAGACATCCCACTATAAGCTTTTACCCTCATACAAAACAACAACAATAGAAGGTGTCTCTGTTTGATCTCTGGTTCTAATTACAGCCAAACACTGGGTGACTTTTACCTTTTGGGATTCACAGTTTTAATATCCTTTAGTAGGAAGATCATCCATTGAATGATCATCTCCCTATACAGTGTCTTGCAGCACCAATGGACCAAGTCTGCTTTCAATAGTTTTTTCATCCAACCACACTAATTGATCATTTAAATAAGAAAAATGTACTATATCAGACAGGCGGAGAGCCCACTGCCTACATCATTCCAATCCCACTTCACACTTCTGAACAATCCCATTCATTATGAAGTTATTAATTATATTTTAAAAAAATACACCATTCCAGATGAAGCCAGTGAATTGTGTTTTCCCGTAATATATTATAGGAATAATAATTTTCATCTGATCTGAAATTTTAAATGAGCAACTTGTGGACTGATGTTAAGATATTGCAAGCTGAAAAGTACTTTTTTCATTGGTGTCATTCCTATTTAAGTGTAGATCTGACTGGCAGTTTATGGGGTACCAGATATGCTGTATTTGTATTTGCGGACGTTATATTTTTCTTTGGTTAAGAAAAAGTAACAGGTTATATAAAACCATATACTGGCTTTAAAAAAATGACACCAAAAGGAAAGGAGAAAAAAATAAGTGAGGATAACTGGATTGTATTTTACTATCAGCATTACCACCCATCCCAAGAGACAGCTCCCCATAGCCTCTGGCTTAGGTAGAAAATCCATCTCTGCTTTACAGTAAGCACTGGGACAAAGAGAACAGTGTAGGAGGAGGAAATGAACAAGCTGTGGCATTGTTGGCAGAGGTTAAACATTAACTTTTTCATTAAATTTGCTTTCCTTAGCTGTCCAGTGCCATGTAGCAGGACTTAGTGATGCTAAACAGCAATTGCATCCAATACCAACAATTAAAGGCCACCTCAAAAAAGAAATGTGGATACTGGAGAAAATGGAGAAGTTACACAGTGACTGCGGCCAATTGGCAGAAGTACAGCAAAAACATTGCCGTCGTTTTCATAAACACCTTCCTGTTCTGGAAACAGTCTGCCATCTTATACTTTGCCTTCAGTGTGTAAAAAAAATAAAAAATAACATTTTATCCAATACAGCCTCTACCTTGTAGCTAGAATGGATTCTGACTTGGCCTCCATTTGGAAAAGTAAAAATACATATATACTTTGGACCAATTTACTCCTTTCCTGAAGATACTTTTACTGACTTGCCGTACATTTTCAAGGTGGCCGGACTTTTGCCCGCCACAAAGATCCGCTGATCACACTGACCCCAACTATATCTTGTGTTTTGGCGTCACTTAAATATTTTTATTTTCATTTAAATCCCTTGGATTATTCTACTGCCAATAAACAATTGGAAAACATTGGTGCAAAGTCTCTACGATTGTCCTGTGATTGATTGTGCATGCTTTCTATAGCTTAAATTTTAAATCCTCCTCTGCCACCATTGCATCTAGCATTGCTATGATGCAAACAACAGAAAACACCCTGGATAACATGTTTCCTTCATTTACAAAAAATGGTGTGTAACAGCCACCACTCGTTAAAAAAATCCACGCACAGGCATCTTCCACCCTTCAACATGTAGTTCGGGACCTGGAATATCAGATCCTTCATTGAAACACCTGTGAACTTTTTGACGTGGAAGCAAGTCGTCCTCAATTTGAGGGACTGCCTGTGATGATGATCTAATTACAGTACAGCCACTCATATATGTCACCTCCTTTTACTGGCATGTAATCAGAGTGACATTAAAATGGACAAGTGTGCGTTGGAATGTCTCCCAAGCTATTTCTCACCGCTGCCCACCATAGTTCTGCTGAAAAATCAGTGGGAAATCCCAGGCACTATCTTTTAGAGTAGAGTTCCATGTGCACTTGAAGCCCTTCAATACTTTTCTCAAAGGCCTGGAAAGTGAGCATTGTCGGTCTATTTAACAACTGGAGGGCTAAAGTTGTCCTCACACATGTCCACACACTTTCCAGCATGGCTCAGTCATTAGTCATCAGGAGCCCCCATAAGGAGAACTTATAAATATATTGTTCACATATAGCACATAAATGTTTTCCTGGAGGAAAACAATAGCTTTTTTTAAACCTACAATTGCAATAGCTTAGTAACTATGTTTCGTGATCATTTGGCTTTTGTCAACCAGTTTCTGATACAATAAATCATACTGGTTAAACCCCTTTATAGAAACATAGAAACATAGAAAATAGGTGCAGGAGTAGGCCATTCGGCCCTTCGAGCCTGCACCACCATTCAATATGATCATGGCTGATAATGCAACTTCAGTACCCCATCCCTGCTTTCTCTCCATACCCCTTGATCCCTTTAGCCGTAAGGGCCATATCTAATTCCCTCTTGAATATATCGAATGAACTGGCATCAACAACTTTCTGTGGTAGAGAATTCCACAGGTTCACAATTCTCTGAGTGAAGAAGTTTCTCCTCATCTCGTCCTAAATGGCTTACCCCTTATTCTTAGACTGTGACCCCTGGTTCTGAATTTCCCCAACATCGGGAACATTCTTCCTGCATCTAAGCTGGTCAATCCCGTCACAATTTTATATGTTTCTATGAGATCCCCTCTCATTCTTCTAAATTCCAATGAATATAAGCCTAGTCGATCCAGTCTTTCTTCATATGTCAGTCCTGCCATCCCGGGAATCAGTCTGGTAAACCTTCGCTGCACTCCCTCAATAGCAAGAATGTCCTTCCTCAGATTAGGAAACCAAAACTGTACACAATATTCAAAGTGTGGCCTCACCAAGGCCCTGTACAACTGCAGTAAGACCTCCCTGCTCCTATACTCAAATCCCCTAGCTATGAAGGCCAACATGCCATGTGCCTTCTTCACCGCCTGCTGTACCTGCATGCCAATTTTCAATGACTGATGTAACATGACACCCATGTCTCATTGCACCTCCTCTTTTCCGAATCTGTCACCATTCAGATAATATTCTGCCTTCCTGTTTTTGCCACCAAAGTGAATAACCTCACATTTATCTACATTATACTGCATCTGCCATGCATTTGCCCACTCACCTAACCTGTCCAAGTCACCCTGCAGCCTCTTAGCATCCTCCTCAGAGCTCAGACTGCCAGCCAGCTTAGTGTCATCTGCAAACTTGGAGATATTACATTCAATTCCTTCGTCTAAATCATTAATGTATATTGTAAATAGCTGGGGTCCCAGCACGGAACCCTGCGGTACCCCTCGAGTCACTGCCTGCCATTCTGAAAAGGACCCGTTTATTCCTCCTCTTTGCTTCCTGTCTGCCAACCTGTTCTCTATCCACATCAAT
The DNA here is from genome assembly GCF_044704955.1 of Pristiophorus japonicus. Lineage (NCBI taxonomy): Eukaryota > Metazoa > Chordata > Chondrichthyes > Pristiophoridae > Pristiophorus > Pristiophorus japonicus. The sequence goes on along the minus strand of NC_091984.1, from coordinate 70,119,115 downwards.
ACATTACTCCCAATACCATGTGCTTTAATTTTGCACACTAATCTCTTGTGTGGGACCTTGTCAAAAGCCTTTTGAAAGTCCAAATACACCACATCCACTGGTTTTCCCTTGTTCACTCAACTAGTTACATCCTCAAAAAATTCTAGAAGATTTGTCAAGCATGATTTCCCTTTCATAAATCCATGCTGATTTGGACTGATCCTGTCACTGCTTTCCAAATGCGCTGCTATTACATCTTTAATAATTGATTCCAACATTTTCCCCACTACCAATGTCAGGCTAATCGGTCTATAATTCCCTGTTTTCTCTCTCCCTCCTTTTTTAAAAAATGGTGTTACATTAGCTACCCTCCAATCCATAGGATCTGATTCAGAGTCTATAGAATGTTGGAAAATGACCACCAATGCATCCACTATTTCTAGGGCCACTTCCTTAAGTACTCTGGGATGCAGACTATCAATGCCCTGGGGATTTATCGGCCTTCAATCCCATGAATTTCCCTAACACAATTTCCTGACTCATAAGGATTTCCTTCAGTTCCTCCTTCTTGCTAGATCCTCGGTCCCCTAGTATTTCCAGAAGGTTATTTGTGTCTTCCTTCGTAAAGACAGAACCAAAGTACTTGTTCAATTGGTCTGCCATTTCTTTGTTCCCCATTATAAATTCATGTGATTCTGACTGCAAGAAACCTACATTTGTCTTCATTAATCTTTTTCTCTTCACATATCTATAAAAGTTTTTGCAGTCAATTTTTATGTTCCCTGCAAGCTTACTCTCATACTCTATTTTCCCCCTCCCAATTAAACCCTTTGTCCTCCTCTGCTGAATTCTAAATTTCTCCCAGTCCTCAGGTTTGCTGCTTTTTCTGGCCAATTTATATGCCTCTTCCTTGGATTTAACACTATCCCTAATTTTCCTTGTTAGCCGCGGTTGAGCCACCTTCTCCATTTTATTTTTACGCCAGACAGAGATGTACAATTATTGAAGTTCATCCATGTGATCTTTAAATGTCTGCCATTGCCTATCCACCGTCAACCTTTTAAGTATCATTCGCCAGTCTATCCTCGCCAATTCACGTCTCATACCATCGAAGTTACCTTTCTTTAAATTCAGGACCTTAGTCTGTGAATTAACTGTGTCACTCTCCATCTTAATGAAGAATTCTACCATATTATAGTCACTCTTCCCCAAGGGGCCTCGCACAACAAGACTGCTAATTAATCCTCTCATTACACAACACCCAGTCTAGGATGGCCAGCTTTCTAGTTGGTTCTTGACATATTGGTCTAGAAAACCATCCCTTATACACTCCAGGAAATACTCCAGCACCGTATTGGTACCAGTTTGGTTAGCCCAATCTATATGTAGATTAAAATCACCCATGATAACTGCTGTACCCTTATTGCACGCATTCCTAATTTCCTTTTTGATGACATCCCCAACCTCACTACTACTTTTTGGTGGTCTGTACACAACTCCCACTAGCGTTTTCTGCCCTTTGGTGTTCCGCAGCTCTACCCATACAGATTCCACATCATCCAAGCTAATGTCCTTCCTTACTATTGCGTTAATCTCCTCTTTAACCAGCAACGCTACCCCACCTCCTTTTCCGTTCTATCTATCCTTCCTGAATATTGAATACCCCTGGATGTTGAGTTTCCAACCTTGGTCACCCTGGAGCCATGTCTCCGTACTTCCAATTATATCATATCCGTTAACAGCTATCTGCGCAGTTAATTCATCCACCTTATTACAAATGCTCCTTGCATTGAGACATAGAGCCTTCAGGCTTATTTTTTTGATACTCTTTGTCCTTTTAGATTTATGATGTAATGTGGCCCTTTTTGATTTTTGCCTTTGGTTTCTCTGCCCTCCACTTTTCCTTATCTCCTTTCTACCTTTTGCTTCTGCCCCCATTTTACTTCCCTCTGTCTCCCTGCATAGATTCCCATCACCTGCCATATTAGTTTAAACCCTCCCGAACAGCACTAACAAACACTCCCCCTAGGACATCGATTCTGGTCCTGCCCAGGTGCAGACCGTCCGGTTTGTACTGGTCCCTCCTCTCCCAGAACCGGTTCCAATGTCCCAGGAATTTGAATCCCTCCCTCTTGCACCATTCCTCAAGCCACATATTCATCTTAGCTATCCTGCTATTTCTACTCTGACTAGCATGTGGCACTGGTAGTAATCCTGAGATTACTACCTTTGAGGTGCTACTTTTTAATTTAACTTCTACCTCCCTAAATTCAGCCTGTAGGACCTCATCCCATTTTTTACCTATATTGTTGGTACCTATATGCACCACGACAACTGGCTGCTCACCCTCCCCTTCCAGAATGCCCTGCAGCCACTCCGAGACATCCTTGTCCCTTGCACCAGGGAGGCAACATACCATCCTGGAGTCTCGATTGCGACTGCAGAAACCCCTATCTATTCCCCTTACAATAGAATCCCCTATTACTATAGCTCTCCCACTCTTTTTCCTGCCCTCCTGTGCAGCAGAGGCACCCACGGTGCCATGAAGTTGGCTGCTGCTGCCTTCCCCTGATGGGCCATCTCCCCCAACAATACCCAAAGTGGTATCTCTGTTTTGGAGGGGGATTTATTGGTGCTGTTTATTGCCTTACACTTAAATATTGAAACCTCTAACTTAGTTGAGGTGCACAAAAGAAAGAAGGAGTCAAGAAAAGTAAACAGCTCTCATTATGCTTGGAAAGTGCTTTCATATAAAAATTAAATGCTTTTACATTACCATTTCAAAAGAAAAAGGAAAGAGCTGTAACTGTGTTACTATTTATTAGCCGATGGAAAAGCCACAGCTTCAGGCAATGTATGTGATGTTTCCTCACAAAATCCAACCGGAGAGCTGCTGAAAAGAAAAAAGTAACAAATATACAAATAAGATGCACATTTCTTGCTGGGAGATTATTTCAGAAACATTGAGGGGTATTTTAACCAGGAGGAGCGAATGGTTTTGGGTGCAGGTGGGAGGTTAAAACTGACAAAAATGTTAGCATCTCATGATGCCAGCTCCAACTTGTCCGCATTTATTTGGAGCGCTTCAGGTTGCTTCATCGCAACTCTCTCGGGAGAGGCAGATTGACTATTAACATATGCTAATCGCTCAATTACAGCGATATTTCAACTGACGTTTACATATAACGGCACATCCATGGGTTTCCTGGGCTTCTTGAGACTCGCCAGTGAAAGAAAAACTAGACCACAACGGCAATTGAGGGGACTGAATCAATGTCATGGAAATACTGCAATACATACCCAGTACTCAGCTGCTTTCTTACCTGCTGGTGAGAGCAGGTTTGTTCACAGTACTTACAGTCAGAACGAGCGGCCGCTCAGATTTGCGGCTCTGGCTGACTTCGCACATACGTGGCAATCTGGGCATTCCCAGATTTCACCAGGAATATGCGTCAACCGCAAGGGCTTCCACCAAAAAAATATATTTATGCAGGTGTGCGCAACATTCCCAGGGAGCTGCCATGATCCTATCGTCCAGTGGCTATCCAAGCTCCCTGATGTCTTCGGACCTGCAATCAGATTTAAGGGATGACTGCGAGGAGACAAGGGAGACCCACTTCAAACTTGGCTGATGATACCTGTCAGAAACCCGACTAATGAAGCCCAACAGTGATACAATGAATGCCATGTGACCACCAGATGCACGATGGAACAAGCCATCAGCAGACTGAAGATGCTCTTCAGTGCCTAAACATAAGAACATAAGAATTAGGAACAGGAATAGGCCATCTAGCCCCTCGAGCCTGCTCCGCCATTCAACAAGATCATGGCTGATCTGGCCGTGGACTCAGCTCCACTTACCCGCCCGCTCCCCGTAACCCTTAATTCCCTTATTGGTTAAAAATCTATCTATCTGTGATTTGAATACCTTCAATGAGCTAGCCTCAGCTGCTTCCTTGGGCAGAGAATTCTACAGATTCACAACCCTCTGGGAGAAGAAATTCCTTCTCAACTCTGTTTTAAATTGGCTCCCCCGTATTTTGAGGCTGTGCCCCCTAATTCTAGTCTCCCCGACCAGTGGAAACAACATCTCTGCCTCGATCTTGTCTATCCCTTTCATTATTTTAAATGTTTTTATAAGATCACCCCTCATCCTTCTGAACTCCAACGAGTAAAGACCTAGTCTGCTCAATCTATCATCATAAGGTAACCCCCTCATCTCCGGAATCAGCCTAGTGAATTGTCTCTGTACCTCCTCCAAAGCTAGTATATCCTTCCTTAAGTAAGGTGACCAAAACTGCACGCAGTACTCCATGCGGCCTCACCAATACCCTGTACAGTTGCAGAAGGACCTCCCTGCTTTTGTACTCCATCCCTCTCGCAATGAAGGCCAACATTCCATTCACCTTCCTGATTACCTGCTGCACCTGCAAACTAACTTTTTGGGATTCATGCACAAGGACCCCCAGGTCCCTCTGCACCGCAGCATGTTGTAATTTCTCCCCATTCAAATAATATTCCCTTTTATGTTTTTTTTTCCAAGGTGGATGACCTCACATTTTCCGACATTGTATTCCATCTGCCAAACCTTAGCCCATTCGCTTAACCTATCTAAATCTCTTTGCAGCTTCTCTGTGTCCTCTACACAACCCGCTTTCCCACTAATCTTTGTGTCATCTGCAAATTTTGTTACACTACACTCTGTCCCCTCTTCCAGGTCATCTATGTATATTGTAAACAGTTGTGGTCCCAGCACCGATCCCTGTGGCACACCACTAACCACCGATTTCCAACCCGAAAAGGACCCATTTATCCCGACTCTCTGCACAGATCTGGAGGCGCCATTCAGTACACACCAGCCAGGGTACCCAGAATGGTTGTGGTGTGCTGTGCTTTGCACAACATTGTGCAGCAGCAAGGTTTGGTCCTGCAGGGGGAACAAGGCGCAGAACACAGAGCCTCTTCGGATGGTTCTGAGCAGGAGGAGGAGAAGGTAGGTGATGAGGAGGAAAGTGATGAGGGCAATGCACCACTAGTTGCTCACATTGCTGCCTGGGATTCCCAGGATGCCCTTATTAATGCAAGGTCCACTTAGGTTGCATCAGTGGACCGATGTCAGAAGCACATGCAATGGCAAGTCTTCCTGCGCCCCCCCGCCCTCCCCACCTGACCTCCCCCCCCTCCATGCCACTGACACAAAGCAGTTTCACAAAAGAACAATCACCCTTTGCACACCCTCTCAGTGGTCACCATCAATTCATGTCTTCCCATTCATCATCAAACAACTTAAAAGGTGACTTGACATCCAGCAACCAAGAATGGGCAAGATGGGAAAGTGGTGCAAAAGCATACTATTATGTATTGTATTGTAACCTTATAACCTGCATCACACCTGTCCACCAGAGGGCCTACCTGTTGGAGTCCCAAAGGATCCCAGCATCCCTTGGGAGCACAGTATATAAGCAGGCCACCCACGAGGTGCCTGCACTCTGGAACTTCAATAAAGGAGCTAAGGTCACACTTGATCCTTACACACAGTACTCGATCTGACCATTTATTATGAGTATAACAATTGGCGCGAGGTAACGAACCGCGCGAAAATGCAAAGAACAGTCGGCATCCTGGAGAAGTTCTCAGAGGGTGATGATTGGGAGGCCTTCGTGGAGAGACTCGACCAATACTTCATAGCCAACGACTGGAAGGGGACGAGAACACGACCAAACGAAGGACGATCCTCCTAGCCTTCTGTGGGGCCACTACCTAAGGCCTTATGAAGAATCTCCTGGCCCCAACTAAACCAACAGATAAATCCTACGAAGAATGTATACACTGGTCCGGGAGCACCTAAATCCTAAGGAAAGCGTTTTGATGGCGAGATATCGGTTCGACACATGTCAACGATCGGAGAGCCAGGAAGTGGCGAGCTACGTCACCGAGCTAAGGCGCCTTGCAGGACATTGTGAGTTTGAGGGATTCCGAGAACAAATGCTCAGAGACTTTTTTGTACTGGGCATCGGACATGAGACAATCCTTCACAAACAGTTGACTGTAGAAACTCCGAATCTGAGTAAAGCCATAACAATAGCCCAGGCATTTATGTCCACCAGTGACAACACCAATCAAATTTTGCAGAACAAAGCAGTTTCGGCCAGTACTGTGCATAAAGTAATGTCGGTATTGAGCAGAAATGTACAGGGCAGAAGGTACATGCTGGCTGCTGTGGCCCGACCTCAATTGACCCAGAGTCTGCCATCATCTGTTAATGCGAGGCAGTACTGTTGGTGCTGCGGGGGTGATCATCGGCCCCATCAATGTCGCTTTAAGCAATATTCGTGCAATGGCTGCAGAACAATGGGACACCTCCATTGAATGTGCAGGCGAGCTGCAAACCCTGCAAACCACCATGTTGCAGCGTAAAATCTGTCCAAAGTGGATCAGATGGAATTGGAAACTCGTACGTAGGAGGCAGAGGTGTACGGAGTACACATGTTCACGATGAAATGCCCACCAATAATGTTGAAAGTTGAACTGAACGGTATTCCAGTGTCTATAGAGCTGGACACGGGGGTAAGTCAGTCCATAATGAGTAAAATGGCCTTCGACAGGCTGTGGGGGAAGAAGGCACACAGGCCCAAGCTCAGCCCCATTCACACGAAGCTAAGGACTTATACAAAGGAACTAATCCCTGTATTTGGCAGTGCTGAAGTCAAAGTCTCCTATGATGGAGCAGTACATGAACTCCCGCTATGGATTGTGCCAGGGGATGGCCCCACCTTGTTTGGCAGAAGCTGGCTGGGGAAAATCCGCTGGAACTGGGACGACATCCGAGCGCTTTCGTCAGTTGACGACAACGCATGTACCCAGGTTGTAAGCAAGTTCCCATCATTATTTGAGCCAGGCATTGGAAGTTTCTTGAGGGTGAAAGTGCAAATCCCTTTGGTTCCCGGTACACGACCTATCCACTACAAGACTCGATGGTATCGTACATGATGCATGAAAAAGTGGAAATCAAGCTTGACAGGCTTCAACGCGAGGGCATCATTGCGCCGGTGGAGTTCAATGACTGGGCCAGTCCAATTGTTCCGGTATTCAAGGAGGACAGTACAGTCAGAATTTGCGGTGACTACAAAGTAACAATTAACCGTTTTTCGCTGCAGGACCAATACCCACTACCCAAGGCAGACGACCTATTTGTGACCCTGGATGGAGGAAAGACGTCCACCAAGTTGGACCTGACCTCAGCCTACATGATGCAAGAGCTGGAGGAGTCTTCGAAAGGCCTCACCTGCATCAACACGCGCAAAGGTCTATTTATTTACAACCGGTGCCCGTTCGGGATTCGGTCGGCTGCAGCGATCTTCCAGCGGAACATGGAAAGCCTGCTAAAGTCGGTTCCTTTTACAGTGGTCTTCCAGGACGACATATTGGTTACAGGTTGGGACACCATGGAGCACTTCAAGAACCTGGAGGAGGTTCTTAGTCGGTTGGATCGCGTGGGGCTCAGGTTGAAACGCTCGAAGTGTGTTTTCCTGGCACAGGACGTCGAATTCTTTGGAAGAAGAATCGTAGCAGACCGCATCAGACCCACCGACGCCAAGGCAGAGGCCATCAAGAACGCGCTGCGACCATGGAACATGACAGAGCTGCGGGCATTCCTGGGACTCCTTAACTACTTCCTGGGTTATTTTCTTCCTGGGTTAAACACCCTACTAGAACCCTTACATGTGCTACTGCGCAAGGGAGACGATTGAGTATGGGGGAATTCACAAGAGGCTGCCTTTAAGAAAGTCAGAACTTTACTGTGTTCTAACAAACTGCATGTCCTGTATAACCCATGTAAACGATTAGTGTTAGCTTGCGATGTGTCGTCACACGGGGTCGGGTGTGTGTTACAACAGGCTAATGAATCGGGAATTTTACAACCGGTTGCGTATGCATCCAGGAGTTTGTCCAAGGCCGAAAGGCCTCACAGCATGGTTGAAAAAGAGGCTCTGGCATGCGTTTACGGGGTAAAGAAAATGCACCAGTACTTGTTTGGCCTCAAGTTTGAACTTGAAACAGACCACAAGCCACTCATATCGCTATTCTCAGAGAGCAAATGGATCAATACCAATGCCTCTGCCCGCATCCAAAGATGAGCGCTCACACTGTTGGCATACAACTATGTAATTCGCCACAGACAAGGCACAGAGAAGTGCGCAAATGCTCTCAGTCAGCTACCGTTACCCACCACCAGGGTGGAAATGGCACAGCCAGCGGACTTGCTCATGGTCATGGAGGCATTTGAGAATGAGAAATCTCCTGTTACGGCCCACCAGATCCTTTACTGGCCCTGGTAAAAAACTGTTTCCTCCATGGGAGCTGGTCCAGTGTCCCAGTGGAGATGCAGGAAGCAATTAAGCCATTCCACAGATGCAAAGATGAGCTGTCCTTGCAGGCGGACTGTCTCTTGTAGGGCAATCATGTGATCTTGCCCAAGAAAGGCAGAGGCACATTTATTGGGGAACTACACAGCACCCACCCGGGCATCGTAATGATGAAAGTCATAGCCAGATCCCACGTCTGGTGGCCAGGCATCGACTCAGATTTAGAGTCATGTGTACGCCAGTGCAATGCTTGCTCTCAGTTGAGCACTGCACCCAGAGAGGCACCGCTAAGTCTATGGTCTTGGCTATCCAAACCGTGGTCGAGGAACCATGTATACTATGCAGGCCCATTCCTAGTCAAAATGTTTTTGGTTGTCGTGGATGCTTACTCAAAATGGATTGAATGTGCAATAATGTCTGAAAGCACGTCCATGGCTGCCATTGAAAGTCTAAGAGCTATGTTTGCTACGCACAGCCTGCCTGATGTCCTAGTTAGTGACAATGGGCCGTGCTTCACAAGTGTCGAATTTAAATAATTCATGACCCGCAATGGGGTCAAACATGTCACATCTGCGCAGCTCAAGCCCGCATCCAACGGCCAGGCAGAACGGGCAGTCCGGACCATCAAGCAAAGCTTGAAACGCGTGTCGGAAGGCTCCCTGCAGACCCAGTTGTCCCGAGTACTGCTCAGCTACAGCACCAGACCCCACTCACTCACAGGGATTCACCCAGCCGAGCTGCTCATGAAAAGGGTGCTTAAAACAAGGCTCTCTCTGGTCCACCCTGATCTACATCATCAGGTGGAGGACAAGCGACATTAACAGAATGTGTACCATGACCGTGCAAACTTGTCACATGATATTGAGATCAATGATCCTGTGTTTGTGCTTGTTAAGTCCTGACTCTAATGTACTGATTTACACGAGACACATGCTGAAGTCAAGGTCACTCAGGACCTGCACCTTTAATTCCAGCTCTCCAGTGCTGCACTTGCCTGAGACCTCCCTTTATATACCACAGTGGGACAGGTATGGAGTGTCTCCTGCAAGTGCACCCCTGGTGGTAAGGTATGCTTATTGTTACAGGTCATATCCAGTTAATGTCATGGAAAGCATGGTAAGATATATGATATCACCCTCCCCTAAGGTCTGATTGCCTTTATAGATTCAGTCTCTCAGGTGGTCTGCACTCTCGCGTAGAACGCCTTAGTTGTGGTTCAGTTGTTTGCCTTGGTGCTTGTTTTTCGTTCGGTGTGATTGCTGGTATCTCGCCTGGGCTGTCTGTTTCGTTCGGTGTGATTGCTGGTATCTCGCTTGGGCTGTCTGTTGAGACTGCCTTTTCCTCAGGTTGTTCCACCTGTCTGTCCACCAGGTGTGGTGTGAATTCCACATTGTAGTCTGCCTCTGGTTCTTCAGTGTTATCAGTGAATCTACTTTTTACTTGGTCTACATGCCTCCGGCAGGTTTGGCCATTGTCCATTTGTACAACCAGGAGCCTGTTTCCCTCTTTGTTTGTTACTGTCCCTGCAAGCCATTTGGGATCCCGACCATAGTTTAGCACAAACACTTTGTCCCCTATCTCATTCCACTTTCCCCTTGAATTTCGGTCATGGTACTCAGTTAGCTTTTGACGCTTAGCCTCAACAATTTCATGTATGTCTGGAAGGATTAACGAGAGCCTGGTCTTTAAGGTTCGTTTCATCAATAGTTGCACGGGGGGATCCCCAGTCAACGAATGCAGATGGGATCTGAATGCCAGCAGCAGTCGCGACAGGCGGCTCTGCAGCATGGGACCTTGGATTCTGAGCATGCCTTGTTTAATGATCTGCACTGCTCGCTCCACCTGGCCATTGGAGACCAACTTGAAAGGTGCCGTCTTAACGTGATTTATACCGTGGTCAACTATAAAATCGGGAAATTCTGCGCTGGTGAAGCATGGACCATTATCACTGACCAATATGTCAGGAATGCTGAGCGTTGCAAACATGGTTCTAAGGCTCTCCACAGTGGTGGAGGTGGTGCTCGAGTTTAAAATGGTGCACTCGATCCATTTTGAAAATGCATCAATGACTACGAGGAACATTTTGCCCATGAATGGGCCCGCATAGTCTACATGCACCCGCAACCACGGTTTGGTGGGCAGGGGCTTAGGGGGACCTCCCTGGGGGCATTACTGAGTTGGGCACAAATGGTGCTCCGATGGACGCAGAGCTCCAAGTCCGCATCAATGCCAGGCCACCAGACATGAAATCTGGCTATGGCCTTCATAAGAACGATCATCGGGTGCTCGCGATGGAGCTCCCGGACAAAAGCCTCCCTGCCTCGTAAGGGCATAACTACTCGGCTGCCTCACATCAGGCAGTCTGCCTGTAGTGAGAGTTCATGCATGCGCCTATGGAAGGGTTTGACCTCCTCAGGGCAGGCATCGTGAGCCTCTGCCCAGTCACCAGTTAAAATGCATCTTTTAACTAGAGATAACGTGGGGTCGCTGGTCGTCCAGGCTCTGATTTGGCGAGCCGTCATGGGCAAACCTGTGGATTCAAAGGCATTGATTGCCATGACCATCTCACAGTCCTGTTTGTCGGACCCTTCTGTGGTCACCAGGGGTAACCTGCTAAGCGCGTTGGCACAGTTGTCTGTGCCTGGTCTGTGCCTTATTGTGTAGTCGTAAGCCGCCAGCATGAGTGCCCACCGCTGAATGCGCGCCGAGGCTTTGGCGTTGATTGCCTTGCACTCGGATAGTAGGGACGTGAGGGGTTTGTGGTTGGTTTCTGATGCAAACTTGGCCCTGAAAAGGTATTGGTGAATCTTTTTGACACCGTACACGCATGCAAGCGCCTCCTTTTCAACCATACTGTACCCGCGCTCCGCCCATGAAAGTGACCTGGAGGCATAAGCAACAGGCTGCAATTTACCCGTATCATTGACGTGCTGTAAAACGCACCCAACCCCGTACGCTGATGCATCACACATAAGGACTAACTTTTTACCTGGGTCAAAAAAGGCTAAAACACTCTTGAAACATAGAAGGTTGCGTGCCTTATTGAAGGCACGTTCTTGGGCGTCCCCGCAAAACCAATCGCACCCCTTTCTGAATAGCACGTGGAGAGGCTCCAGCAGCGTGCTCAAGTTCTGCATAAAGTTCCCAAAGTAATTGAGTAGCCCGAGAAAGGCGCGCAGTTTCGAGATGTTCCGGGGCCTGGGTGCCAGGCGAATCGCTTCTGTTTTGGATTCTGTTGGGCGGATTCCATCAGCGGCAATCCTTCTGCCCAAAAATTCAACCTCAGGCACGAGAAACAGACACTTGGATTTCTTAACTCTTAGGCCTACTCGATCCAATCGACTTAGTACTTCCTCAAGATTGCAGAGATGAGGGTCAGTGTCCCTGCCCGTGATGAGTATGTCATCTTGAAACACAACCGTCCCCGGGATGGACTTGAGCAGACTTTCCATGTTGCGCTGGAATATAGCAGCTGCCGACCTGATGCCGAATGGGCATCGATTGTACACAAAAAGGCCTCGATGTGTGTTGATGGTGGTGAGTAGCTTCGATTCTTCAGTCAGTTCTTGCGTCATATACTCAGATGTGAGGTCAATTTTCGAGAAAAGTTTTCCTCCAGCCAACGTGGCAAATAGATCCTCCGCTCTGGGCAGCGGGTATTGGTCCTGTAGGGAAACTCTGTTTATGGTAGACTTGTAATCCCCACAGATTCGCACGGATCCATCAGGCTTCATGACGGGACGATGGGGCTTGCCCAGTCGCTGAATTCCACGGGAGAAACTATGCCTTCCCGCAGAAGCCGGTCCAGTTCGTTTTCAATCTTTTCCCTCATCACATAAGGCACAGCTCTAGCCTTGTGATGGACCAGTCTGGCATTCTGTGTGATGTAGATTCTAACTTTAGCCCCTTTGAAGGTGCCCACACCTGCCTGAAAGAGATGTTCAAAACGGCTTAGAACTGTTGAGCAGGAGGTCCGTTCCTCTGACGACATGGCGTGAACATCATCCCATTTCCAATTAAGTTCTACTAGCCAGCTTCTCCACAACAGGGCTGGGAGATCCCCGGGGACAATCCACAGGGAAAGTCGGTGCACCATCCCTTTGTGTGTGACTGAGAGCATGGCGCTGCCAAGGACTGGGACGATTTCTTTAGTATAGGTCCTTAGTTTGGTGTCGATCTTTGTGAGTTTTGGTCTGTTGCTTTTGTGCGGCCACAGCTGTTCAAATTGTTGAACACTCAAGAGGGATTGACTAGCCCCCGTGTCCAGTTCCATGTTGACGGGTATCCCGTTGAGTAGAACCCTCATCATAATTGGAGGCGTCTTGGTGTAAGAACAGTGGACATTGATCATGTTAACCCGCTGTACCTTGGCGTCCTGTGCACTGTTCCAACCGTCTTCTGGTCCGCTTTCCGACCCTTCCGATTCGTATACCAGCCGAGCTGTTGTTTTTCTGCACATGCGAGCCAGATGCCCTGTGTAGTTGCAGTTTCTGCAAACGGCATGCTGAAATCGACACACCCGGTTGAGTGCCTTCCCCCACATCTCCAACACAGACCATTTCCATTGTTTCCGAAGGATCAGCTGCGTCTGGCTGATCTCCCTTGAGCTTCTCTCAATCTGTTGTTGATTGCTCGCATTGTGGGTTGATGAGGTGTGATCGGCCGTTCATGTGGCCCTTGATTTTGATGGCTTCTGGCACCACTGTCTGCTGTTGAAGGCCTGCTCTCCTGCCTTTGTCTGTGTGTGGGGGTAGCGGTTTGTTTCACAATGTGAACCCCTTGTTCCGATGCCTCGTTGGTTGTCGTACCCGAAGTATAGATCAGCCTCGTTTCTTCTTCGCCTGCCAAGAACGTCTGTGCGACCAGTGCTGCTGCCTCTAGAGTCAAGTTCTTAGTCTCTATAAGCTTTCGCAATATGCCTGCGTGGCCTATTCCTTCAATAAAAAAGTTGCTCAGTACTTCTCTCCTTAGTTCATCGGGGAACTCATATGAACTAGCCAGCCTCCGAAGTTCCGCCATGGAGTCGGGTATGCTTTGGCCCACACAGCGTCTGTAGTTGTAGAACCTGTGTCTGGCCATGTGTCGGCTGTTCACTGGCTTCAGGTGGTCTCTCATTAGTGTGCTCAACTCCTCAAACGACTTGCTGGTTTCTCGGGTGCCAGCAGGTCTTTCCTTAAAGCGTATGTTTTCGAGCCACAGCTGGTCAAGAGATGGGCTCTTCTCTTGTCTGCCTTATCGTCGCCTAACCAGTCTTTGGTTACAAAGCTTTGCTGGAGCCTTTCTATAAAGTCATCTCAATTGTCTCCAGCATTGTATTTCTCATCTGAGCTGTTGGTAGCCATTCTGTGGATTCTGTGATCCCGTAACTCGTCGCCACTGTTAAGTCCTGACTCTAATGTACTGACTTACATGAGACACATGCTGAAGTCAAGGTCACTCAGGACCTGCACCTTTAATTCCAGCTCTCCCCAGTGCTGCACTTGCCTGAGACCTCCCTTTATATACCACAGTCGGACAGGTTGGAGTGTCTCCTGCAAGTGCACCCTTGATGGTAAGGTATGCTTATTGTTATAGGTCATATCCAGTTGCAGTCATGTATAGCATGGTAAGAACATAAGAACATAAGAACGTAAGATACAGTTAAATACAGTAATGTGAGATACATGACAGTGCTCAATTATGGACATGGTCCAAAATGGTTTGCTGGCATGGTCACAGCCAAAGATGGGAGTCGGCTGTTTCAGGTCAAACTGACCAATAGACAAACGCATAGAAAACACTCGGACCAAATTAAACGCGGTTCACCGACAGCTATGTACAACCCGAAGAAGACACCACCAACTTTGACCTTCCAACACACACACAAGTGGCAACTGACATCACAGTTGACCACGGAACAGAACTCATCATCCCCAGCAGCCCGGCCAGGCCGACTGCCCAACAGCCCAATGAAGAACCGATCAACCCAACCACACCAACATTTGTACCGAGACGATCGGCAAGGGTGCGCAGAGCCCCAGATCGTCTCACCTTGTAAATAAATGTATTGTTGACTTCATTGGGGAGTGATGTTATGTATTTAACCCCTTGTAACCTTGTAGCCTGCATCACACCTGTCCACCAGAGGGCCTACCTGTTGGAGTCCGAATGAATCGCAGCATCCCTTGGGAGTATAGTATATAAGCAGGCCACCCACAAAGTGCCTGCTCTCTGGAACTACAATAAAGGAGCTAAGGTCACACTTGATCATTACACACAGTACTCAGTCTGACATGTACTATGAGTATAATACATACTATTTATGTACTTTAACTAAACAACAGAAACTTAACAACGTAACATTTTCTCATACACCCATGTGCACACCCTTCTACAACTACAAAGTCTTGCTCTTCCTATTGCTCCATACGTGATGCAGCCCCTGCGGCTTAAGCAGAGGTCGTGGCAGGCTGCTCAGATCCCTGCTCTGACTGGTGAGATACTCTTGGCCGACGACCTCTGGGTTTTGGAGCTCGTGAGGGCCCCGCCAAAGACTGCTCCACCTGCACCTGTGCAAGGCAGACTCGACCATCGGAGGGCTGGGGGGCTGGGGGGAGGCGGGGGCAGACAGTGGATGAGAAGTGGAATTGCTTTGAGTGGAGTCCCCACTTCTATGTCCCCTATCACCATCATTCCTCTCATGCCTCAGCCGCATTTCACTGCTACTACTATGTAGAGAAGGCTAAGGCTAAGGTATCTGTCATTCTATTTAAGATGGTAGACACGTTGCCATCCAGGGCCTGCCTTGCCGTGGTCAAGGCGTGCATAGATTTATTTGTTTGGAGCATTGGATGTTCCACGGAATTGGCCACTCTATCCATGCAAGAACACATGGCAATGCCTTGCGACATCAACCCACTCATGCTTGAGGTTGACTCCTTCATTCTCTCTGCAATCGTGGTCAGTGGCTTGGAAGGCCTGTCAGTGCATCGCACATTCTCTGCTGCTGCTCAATGATTCTCCTTTGCATCGACAGCCGCCAGGGTGCAGCATCTGTGTCCAGCTGAGCAAAGCTTGGAGAGGGCTGCGCCTTCCTACACAGACTTGCCACTGCTGGCCCAGCCACCACCATCTGCTCTTGCTCACTTGTGTGAAGTGTGATTCACTAGGTGAAAACCCAAATATCTGCCTCAGTGCTCCCGCTGGAGTGTGAGTATCTGAGCTGGTGCATGAGCCCTGAGACGGTGCACCCTCGGAAGGATTCAGTCCTCTGAGGAATCATCGTCCACGACGTCCACCAACTGCTGCTAAACGTGCGAAGGCATTGTCTGATATAAAAGACTTGAATTTGTACTGGAAAGGCACGAGTCTTCAGATTGGCCCTTTAAATGCTGGAGTTGAGATCGCGTCACGCGGGTTCTCATCCTTATCAAGCCCGCTGCCGCGCATTGGACGCCAAATCTGGAAGTAAAATGCTCATGAGCTCGCTGAAATAAAAAGTCACTGATAGACACGTTGAACTTATTTCTAGGTTTCCTGCACGATATTGGACCCCTCCACTCGCAATGCATCTCCGAGTAAATATCGGGGCCAATATCTGCAACAAACTCTTATCAAGGGAAGTGTGTGTGAATCAATCGGTCCTATTTAATCATAGGACCCCAATTTGTAGGTAAAGTGGCTTCCCATCTGAAACAGACAGGCACTCCAGCTGCCCTTCTCAGGATCCTAACCAAGGGTGGCAGCTTAAATTGGGCAGTCATTTCAGACTACTATCACCCCATTTATACTGGGTGGAGGCACTACACCAAATCATCAGCAGCGATGGAAGGAATCATTAAGCTGCACTTCCTAATCAGTAACCTGCTCACCAGTGCTCAGCTTGGGTTCCACCAGAACCACTCAGCTCCAGACCTCATTACTGCCTTTGTCCAAAAATGAACCATAAGGGAGTGACTGCCCTTC
The DNA here is from genome assembly GCF_044704955.1 of Pristiophorus japonicus. NCBI lineage: Eukaryota > Metazoa > Chordata > Chondrichthyes > Pristiophoridae > Pristiophorus > Pristiophorus japonicus. The sequence continues at coordinate 70,102,826 of NC_091984.1, read as the reverse complement.
ATCCAGGGTGCATTCGACTGAGTGTGGCACCAAGGAGTCCTCATAAAACTGAAAATGGGATCAATGGTAATTAGGGGGAAATCTCTCCAATGGCTAGAATCATACCTGGCACAAAGGAAGATGGTTGCGATGATTGGACACCAATAATCTCAATTAATGGACATTGCTGCCACACAAGTGTCAGGCAATGACCATCTCCCCTTAATGTTCAATGGCATTACTATCACCAACTCCCTCACCATCAACATCCTGGTGGTCACCATTGACCAGAAATTGAACTGGACCGGCAACATAAGTGCCGTGGCTACTACAGCATGTCAGAGGCTGGGTATATTGTGATGAGTGGCTTACCTTCTGACTCCCCAAAGCCTTTCTATCACCTGCAAGACACAACTCAGAGGTGGATTGGAACACTTGCCTGGATGGGTGTTGCTCCAACTACACTCAAGAAGCTTGACACTATCCAGGACAAAGCACCCCATCCACTGGCTTAAACATCCACTCCCTGTCGGCGTGCTGTGGCTGTAGTGTGTACTATCTACAGGATACATTGCAGAAACCCACCAAGGATTCTTTGGCAGCACTTTCCAGACCCGCAACCTCCACCACATAAAAGGACAAGGATAGCAGGGGCGTGGGAACCCCACCACCCTCGAGTTTCGTTCCAAGTCACATACTATCCTGACTTAGACCTATATCGCTGTTCCTTCACTGCCACTGGGTGAAAATCCTGGAACTTCCTACTTAACAGCATTGTAGGAGTGTATGATGATGATGATGATGATGGTTGATGAAGGCGCACCACCACTTTCTCAAAGACAACTGGGGATGGGTAATACAGCCCAGTGATGCCTACATGCCATGAATTAATTAAAAAAAACAAAATCGGCCCCAAAATTTTTGAGTGCTTCAAGCAGACACATGCAACATGTAGAGAACGGTTGTATTCTGTAGTGCCGCTATCCCTCATCTTGATCAACTCAAATACATATTAATTCCCTAAAAGTTATGTTTGTGTACCAGAAGTATCCCGTTCCTCATTAAATATATATTTTAATGGCTTTTTATAATTGTATTTACTTGTATAAAGGCCATTTTGCTCCAACTTAAAGATATATGGAGAGAAAGCAGGAATGGGGTACTGAAGTTGCATGATCAGCCATGATCATATTGAATGGTGGTGCAGGCTCGAAGGGCCGAATGACCTACTCCTGCCCCTATTTTCTATGTTTCTATGTTTCTATGTTACCCTTTGCTGGTTCTTTCATGCTATTCCAGTCCCAAACTGTCACAGTGCAAGCTGTTACCACCAACTCCGGAAAGGCTCTCAAATTTCAGTTTGTGCTGCTGCCAAATGATATAAAACAGGACCTAATGTTTTTATAAATCACAGCATTACATTACTTCATGACACCTGATCATGATAATTAAGAAAATCTCAGGTTCCATTTACATTCTAACATTTATTAGCCTTTCTCGTCAGATAAAAGGTTGCCTATGTGGCAGTCCATGATGACAACCTATGCTCTTTAGTATTTCCTATAATTATGATATAATGATAAAATGTATTGCAGTAAGATTATTTTAATGACATCATCAAACTTGACAATTATTAAAGACACAATTAAAGTTCAAATATTAATACTATTTCAAAAGGTGAAATGTAGCAGGCGAGTCAGCCTCTGTAAAGAGAAAGGGCACAATGCGACATTTTCAGTGCGCACCTTCTATCAGACAGATGAAACAGACACACCTGAATTTTTTCTCTTTGCAGATGTTTTTCTTTCCGAATTCCAGCATTTGCAATTTTTCTTTTTATTTCAAAAGGTGATGTTTGCATCGAATTATTGTTCATTTAGAGAGTGCAAAAAGCTCAGGTTCCTTTATTGCCATTATAATTATCTGCAATTGCTCAACAGTACCGACTTGAAATGGTGATTTGTAAATCACCAGTTCCATGTGCTAATAACGTGAAACAAGAAATATAAAACAAAAACCATTAAAATGAATTGATTAAATATGATTTTTAATATGGCATTCCACTGTATGAGGCCCTAAGTTCTGGAATTCCCTCTCTAAACATCTCCGCCTACTTTAAGGCGCTCCTTATGTGGCTTGGTGTCAAACTTTGTTTGATAACACTCCTGGGACATTTTACTACATTAAAACATAATGGCCCAGAATTTGTGGTGGGTAATAACAGTGAACGAACAGCGTTCACTGTCATTTCCCCTTTGAAACTGACCGCATCTTCAGGATCTAGTGCATGCGTATCCTAACACGGAAATCCTGAAGTTGCGGTCAGATAGTCATTGCTCTGACACCCCTCCAACCCCAGTAGCCGCCAATCAGTGTAATCTGTCAAATCATGGAAACTGACGAAGACTTGAGCTTTTCTGCAGTAATATGGCTGTTAAATACCCCATTAAAAGTTCCGCCCTTTTGGATTAGGTGTAACTGGGTTTTAACAGCGAATTGACTGCTAAACAAAGGTCATGGTCCTGAAAAACTAATTTTAATTTTATGATCAAATTTATCCATTTTAATAAAAATTAATTTATTAAAGAAACTTAAGATATATATTTCAGGTTTGCCTTTTTCCCATGTGAGAGCCCCAATCTTTGTTTTGCTCTCTATAACATTTTTTAAAAGTTAAAATCAAAAGAGCTTCTTCACTTCCTGGTTCCTGGTCTGTGAGAATTCTGCATTTTTATTGTTATTACGCTATGGAAAAACCAAACTTTATGGGAAGCATACCTCAGGGCCATCGGCGAACACCTTGCTTCACCGCTCACCGCAAATTATGGGCCAATATTTAGCACTTTATTCTTGTTGTCAGTTTTCTGCCTTCCTTTCCTGATGGTGTGGACATGTGCTAGGGTACAGTCTATAGGCACCTGGACAACTAACAGTTCTTTAAGTGTAAGCCTGATGTAGATTTTCTGATCAAACATAGTCCCAACTGGAAGTTGTGCGGTACATGAATCGCATCTGCCCAACCCATGGTGCGCTGACCCTTCTGGGGTCAGTCGAACTTAAATATAATGAGCAGGCTCCAAACAGAGAAAATGCCTTTCATTGGGAGCTCAGCAGATAGAGGTGGGAAATTGTGTGTTGCTGTCGGACTGAAAGGCCTGCACCAAGTTAAAGGAGCAGGCACCCTGAAATTTCTTACTGGTGAAATAAGCAAGCCTTTGTCCAGAACTGTTTGGGACTTAAGTCCGCCCATTTCTCGGTGATATTCCAGCAGTGCGTTGTTTAAAACCGCCGGAATACCGCCGAGACCGAAGATCGCTAGTTTGGTGAAAATGTTTTCGGCGGTATGTGAGCGGTGTGCAGTGGGCGGTATGCAGCATTACAGTTGATCAAGATCGACTTTCTTGTTGATGGATGGTGCGGCACTGCACTGCGCATGCGCAAATTCTTTTGTCTCCTTTTTTTCACAGATGCTTTTTCCCCACGATTTCGGGGGTCAGGGGTCACCTGCGCATGCGCAGAGAGTTGGAGTCGAGGGAGAAAGAACGAGAAGGAGCAGCAAAGTATTCGAGGATCAGCTGTTTTCATCAGAGATTCCAGAGTTAAATAATATTAATAACAAATAACAATAATACATATTTTATAAATAAAAAATCATATAATAAATGTAATAAATATAATAAATATAATGGAAATGCTGAAAAAGAAGTCTAAGTGCAGGAATATTGAGAAGGACGAGAGGTTGAGGACATCCGCCTTTGACGAAACGGAGCTACCTGCCCTGCTGGAGAACATCACGGAGAGATACTCCGACTTAATGAAGGGTGGTCGTGGAAACCCCCCCTCAAAGGAGTACAACAAAATATGGGACGAGATCGGGGAGGCTGTCTCTTCCACAAGTGCACTACTATTCACTGGAGAAAGATATCGTAAGAGGTGGAATGATCTGGTGAGGGTAGCAAGAGTAAGTAATGATTTTATTTATGCACCCCCCATGTGTGTCATGTATCATGTAAATGTGGAGGCCCCGACCTGCGTAAGAACACCACAGCAGGTCGGCGCCATAAAAGGAGCGGCGAGCGGCCTTGGGGAGCGACGTGGAGGCCTCGGGGAGTGGCGTGGAGGCATGCCACTTCAGGGAGCAGTGCGAGCTGGTGCAGGAGGGTGACGGCAGCGAAGAGTGACGTCCTCAAGGTCCAGGTCGGTGTTTGGAGCGTGGGCAGATATAGCAGGAGCGGCGAGGTCGGGGCGAAGGAGCGGTGAGAGATTGTGGAGGGATGTGATCGGGGCCCAGGGAAGGCGTGAGTTCAGGGCCAGGGGCACAGGGGCAGCACGGGCCAGCCCACACTACGATATGTGTGCCCACTAGGTTCATGCAGCAGAGCTGGACTCCAGTTGTCTTGGTTAATCCTTGCCACTGGACCAAGACCGAGCTCTGTCAAGCCTGTGTGGTGGCTGGTGTGCAACGGCCACCCCACGTTAAAAAAATCCATGCACAGGCATCTTCCACCCTTGAGGATGTAGTTTGGGTCCTTCATTGAAACACCTGTGAACTCATCCTTTTTTGGCGTGGAAGCAAGTCATCCTGGTTTCGAGAGACTGCCGATGATTGATGAAATGTAGGTTCAATGTCACACGGATGATGTTATTTATCCCAAGGTTACAGCGTTGTATTTGTGTTTTCAGACAATGACAAGAGGATCAACCCAGTGTTTTGATGTGTGGGTGTGTATGTGAACCTGTGTGTCTGCGATGTTAAATGGATTGAAGATTTTTATTTTCATTTACTTTACTTTTTGCAGAAGAAGACATCTCCAAAAGCAGCGGATCAGCAAGGTACGGAGGGAGGACCCCCAACTCAAGGACCGTTGATGGAGATTGAGATCCGTACCCTGTCGCTGGTCGGGGATAGCAACCGTGCCACCACCGGCGTGGAAGCTGACGCACCCACACAGGATGGTAATTTCAATACAATCCCCGGTCTGTGTTGCAGTCGTGTAATGTCATATAATGTAACTGTAACTCTAATGTTGGTCTCATGTAATGTAATGTAAGTTTATTGCACTGAAATGTTGGGCTCATGTGATGTACTGCAAAGTTGGAGGTATGTAACGCAATGCATATATGTATTGTCTGTCTGCAATATTTAATGTAGTAATGCAGCAGTTTAAGTAAGACTGCACTACGTCACTGTACTCATGTACTCCTGTAACCCTGAGCCCTCCCCTGGTGCAAAGCACTTTTAAATGTTGTCTTCCAGACTCGGTGGATTCAGACCAGACCTCCGCAGAGAGACTAGATGACAGAGCTACTACCTCCACCTCTGGCGTCACCCAGCCCTCTCCCGACTTCCCCCTGCCAGAGATAATGAAGAGGAAGAGGCAGAGGAAGAGCAGCTCATCCTGGAGCCAGTGGAGGTGGAGGTGAAGGCGGAAACGGAGGAGGATATAACAGTTACATCTGGGCCAGCTGGAACATCCTCCACCATCGACTCTATATTCATGGGATTCCCCCATGGCTCCTCTGATTCTGTGGGACCAAGTGGTGCGCCAGCAACGCACCCCAGCGTTGCAGCGCCTTTGCCGCAGCGCCGGAGGTTGGGTCAGAAAAGGTCCGTTGCTGCAAGACAAATAGGCGCGTACCAGGACATGGTGCGTTTGTCACAGGCCAGCGTCGACATAGGTTGAGAGCTGCTCAAAGCCATGGCTACAATAGTCGGAAACATCGCGGCGCTATTAGAACAACAGTCCAAGGATGTTGCGTATGCAATAACAGTTAGACTGAGTACTGTTTAATTCCAAGAGGTATGATCTTGGCTCTGCTTTATTAAGGCCTAAAGTGCCTAATATACAAAATGGCCTACCTTTTATACTTGGGCTTCACACACGAGCGTGCAGCCCAATGGCCTCCAACAGTGACGCCATCTAGTAGCTAGTGATCCCAAAAGTACACACATGACAATAACCCCCTCTGAACCCTTTACAAATTGAGACGGTCCGGTGTTTTACGCTCCCGGGTTGACTGTCTCAGTTCAACTCCAGCCTTGGGTGAGTGTTCAGAGTCAGTTGTGACTGGTGGCTGGGTGCCTGACCTGGTGGGAGTGGCAATGGTCATGTCAGGGATTGAAAGTCCATTTTCATTGAACATGTCAGTGATTGAAAGTCCTGATTCACTGATCACCACTGAGTCATAGAAACATAGAAACATAGAAAATAGGTGCAGGAGTAGGCCAGTCAGCCCTTCGAGCCTGCACCACCATTCAATAAGATCATGCCTGATCATTCCGTCAGTACCCCTTTCCTACTTTCTCTCCATACCTCTTGATCCCTTTAGCCGTAAGGGCCATATCTAACACCTTCTTGAATATATCCAATGAACTGACATCAACAACTCTCTGCGGCAGGGAATTCCACAGGTTAACAACACTCTGAGTGAAGAAGTTTCTCCTCATCCGAGTCCTAAATGGCCTACCCCTTATCCAAAGACTGTGTCCCCTGGTTCTGGACTTTCCCATCATCGGGAACATTCTTCCCGCATCTAACATGTCCAGTCCCGTCAGAATCTTATAAGTTTCCATGAGATCCCCTCTCATCCTTCTAAACTCCAGTGTATAAAGGCCCAGTTGATCCAGTCTCTCCTCATATGTCAGTCCCGGCATCCCGGAAATCAGTCTGGTGAACCTTCGCTGCACTCCTTCAATAGCAAGAATGTCCTTCCTCAGATTAGGAGACCAAAACTGAACACAATATTCCAGGTGAGGCCTCACCAAGACAACTGCAGTAAGACCTCCCTGCTCCTGTACTCAAAACCCCTAGCTATGAAGGCCAACATACCATTTTCCTTCTTCACCGCGTGCTGTACCTGCATGCCAACTTTCAATGACTGATGAACCATGACATCCAGGCCTCGTTGCACCTCCACCTTTCCTAATCTGCCGCCATTCAGATAATATTCTGCCTTCGTGGTTTTGCCCCCAAAGTGGATAACCTCACATTTATCCACTGCATATTATACTGCATCTGCCATGCATTTGCCCACTCACCTAACCTGTCCAAGTCACCCAGCAGCCTTTTAGTGTCCTCCTCACAGCTCACACCACCTTCCAGTTTAGTGTCATCTGCAAACTTGGAGATATTACATTCAATTTCTTCATCTAAATCATTGATATATATTGCAAAGAGCTGGGGTCCCAGCACTGAGCCCTGCGGCATTCCACTAGTCACTGCCTGCCATTCTGAAAAGGACCCGTTTATCCCGACTCTCTGCTTCCTGTCTGCCAACCAGTTCTATATCCACATCAGTACAATACCCCCAATACCATGTGCTTTGATTTTGCACACCAATCTCTTGTGTGCGACGTTGTCAAAAGCCTTTTGAAAGTCCAAATACACCACATCCACTGGTTCTCCCTTGTCCACTCTACCAGTTACATCCTCAAAAAATTCTAGAAGATTTGTCAAGCATGATTTCCCTTGCATAAATCCATTCTGACTTGGACTGATTCTGTCACCGCTTTCCAAATGCGCTGCTATTTCATCTTTAATAATTGATTCCAACATTTTCCCCACTACTGATGTCAGGCTAACCAGTCTATAATTACCCGTTTTCTCTCTCCCTCCTTTTTTAAACAGTAGTGTTACATTAGCTACCCTCCAGTCCATAGGAACTGATCCCGAGTCGATAGACTGTTGGAAAATGATCACCAATGCATCCACTATTTCTAGGGCCACTTCCTTAAGTACTCTGGGATGCAGACTATCAGGCACTGGGGATTTATTGGCCTTCAATCCCATCAATTTCCCTAACACAATTTCCTGACTAATAAGGATTTCCTTCAGTTCCTCCTTCTCACTAGACCCTCGGTCCCCTAGTATTTTGGGAAGGCTATTTGTGTCTTCCTTCGTGAAAAAAGGACCAAAGTATTTGTTTAACTGGGCCGCCATTTCTTTGTTCCCCATTATAAATTCACCTGAATCTGACTGCAAGGGACCTATGTTTGTTTTCACTAATCTTTTCTTCTTCACATAATCTATAGAAGCTTATGTAGTCAGTTTTTATGTTCCCAGCAAGCTTCCTCTCATACTCTATTTTCCACCTCCTAATTAAACCCTTTGTCCTCCTCTGCTGTATTACAAAATTCTCCCAGTCCTCAGGTTTGCTGCTTTTTCTGGCCAATTTATATGCCTCTTCCTTGGATTTAACACTATCCTTAATTTCCCTTGTTAACCACGGTTGAGCCACCTTCCCCGTTTTATTTTTACTCCAGACAGGGATGTACAATTGTTGAAGTTCATCCATGTGATCTTTAAATGTTTGCCATTGCCTAGCCGCTGTCAACCCTTTAAGTATCACTTGCCAATCTATTCTAGCCATTTCACGTCTCATACCATCGAAGTTACCTTTCCTTAAGTTCAGGACCCCAGTCTCTGAATTAACTGTGTCACTCTCCATCTTAATAAAGAATTCTACCATATTATGGTCACTCTTCCCCAAGGGGCCTCGCACAACAAGATTGCTAATTAGTCCTTTCTCATTACACATCACCCAGTCGAGGATGGCTAGCTCCCTAGTTGGTGCATCGACATATTGGTCTGGAAAACCATCCCTAATACACTCCAGGAAATCCTCGCACAACAAGATTGTTAATTAGTCCTTTCTCATTACATATCACCCAGTCTAGGATGGCTAGCTCCCTAGTTGGTGCATCGACATATTGGTCTAGAAAACCATCCCTAATACACTCCAGGAAATCCTCTTCCACCGTATTGCCAGCAGTTTGGTTAGCCCAGTCAATATGTAGATTAAAATCATCCATGATAACTGCTGTATCTTTATTGCACACATTCCTAATTTCTTGTTTGATGCTGTCCCCATCCTCATTACTACTGTTTGGTGGTCTGTACACAACTCCCACTAGCATTTTCTGCCCTTTGGTATTCCGTAGCTCCACCCATACAGATTCCACATCATCCAAGCGAACGTCCTTTGATGACTGAGGGTAGGTTGGTCGGTCGTCGATTGTCTTTTCCCCCGACTGTTCCGGTTCCTCTGTGTGCCGCAGCTTTGTCTGATCCATATGTTTCCTGCATGTTTGCCCATTTTTAAGCTTGACAATAAATACTCTGTTGCCCTCCTTGGCCATGACAGTACCAGCGATCCACTTGGGAACCTGACCATAATTCAGAACATATACAGGGTCATTTACAGAAATATTGCGTGACACAGCTGCTCGATCGTGATACCCTTGCTGACTTTGTCTTCTATATTCAACATGATTATTCAAGTCAGGGTGTACAAGAGATAGCTTGGTCTTAAGACCTCTCTTCATCATTAGTTCAGCCAGCAAGACCCCGGTAAGCGTGTGTGGTCTTGAACTGTAACTAAGCCGTATGCATGACAGGCGGGACTGCAGTGACCCTTGGGTTACTCACTTCATACTCTGCTTTATGATTTGGACAGCAAGTTCTGCTTGTCCATTGGATGCAGGTTGAACGGTGCTGACCTTACATGTTTGATACCATTGAGTTTCATGAACTCTTGAAACTCCTGACTGGTGAAGCACGATCCGTTGTCGCTAACAATGATGTCAGGCAGACCATGTGTCATAAACATGACACTGAGATTCTCAATAGTAGCTGTGGATGTGCTGGATGACATGATTATACACTCTATCCACTTCGAATATGCATCCACCACAACTAAAAACATCTTCCCCAGGAAGCGACCTGCAAAGTCCATGTGGATCCTGCACCATGGTTTGGACAGCCACGACCACAGACTCAGCGGCGATTCCACTGAAGCTGCATGTAAGTGTTGCACTGATGCACACATGAATCCAGCTCAGAGTCAATTACCGGCCACCATACATGAGACCTGATGATGGCTTTCATCATTACAATGCCAGGATGTGTGCTATGTAGCTCACGTACAAATTTCTCTCTCCCTTTCTTGGGCGTAACAACACGATTACCCCACAGTATACAAGCCGACTGAATAGACAGCTCGTCTTTGCATCGAATGCAAGGTTTGGTCTCCTCGCACATTTGCTTGGGTACGGCAGACCAATTACCTTTGTGGATGCAACTCTTCACCACCGATAAAATCGGGTCCTGGCTGGTCCAGGTCTTAACTTGTTGAGCCATGACATGGGTTCCTTCATTCTCAAAAGCATCCATAACTAACAATAGGTCCGCCGGCTGCAGCATTTCCACCTCTAGTGTGGGCAACGGCAGACGGCTCAAAGTATCAGCACAATTCTCGGTGCCAGGTCTATGGCGAATGATATAATCATAAGCAGATGATGTCAGCGCCCACCTCTGGATGCGGGATGAAGCATTGGTATTGATACCTTTGTTTTCAGAGAACAGTGAAATGAGCGGCTTGTGATCTGTCTCCAGTTCAAACTGAAAACCAAACAGGTACTGATGCATCTTCTTAACCCCTTACACACAGGCTAGTGCTTCTTTCTCTAACATGCAGTCGGCTCTTTCAGCTTCAGACAAACTTTTTGAAGCATACGCGACTGGTTGAAGTTTACCTGACTCATTAGCTTGTTAGAGTGCGCAACCAATTCCATATGACGACGCATCACAGGCCAAAACTAAACGTTTACATAAGTCATAATGTACCAGCAGCTTGTTAGAGCAAAGCAGATTAGTGGCTTTTTCAAAAGCTCTGTCTTGAGACACACCCCACACCCAGTTGTCGCCTTTTCTTCGCAGCATGTGCAGTGGTTCGAATAAGGTGCTTAATTTAGGTTGGAAGTTACGAAAGTTGTTGAGTAGACCCAGGAATGAATGCAGCTCCGTCACATTCTGTGGCTTGGGAGCATTCTTGATGGCCTTGGTTTTCGCGTCCGTGGGCCTGATGCCGTCAGCAGCAATTTTCCTCCTCAGGAATTCGACCTTTGGTGCCATGAAGACGCACTTCGAGCATTTCAGTCTGAGTCCCACTTTGTCCAGACAATATAGAACCTCTTCTAGGTCCCTCGGAGTGATCTGTGATCAGGATGTCATCTTGGAACACAACGGTTCTGGGAACGGACTTCAGTAGACTCTTCATGTTCTTCTGAAATATTGCTGCAGTCGAGCAAATTCCAAAGGGGCACCTTTGATAAATAAACAGTCTTTTATGCGTGTTAATGCAAGTAAGTCTCTTCAACATCTCGACCAGCTCCTGTGTCATGTAGGCCGATGTCAAGTCAAGTTTGGTGAACGACTTCCCCCCCAGCTAGCATTGCAAACAAGTCATCAGCCTTCGGTAACGGGTACTGGTCCTGTTTCAAAACCCTGTTGATTGTAGCCTTGTAGTCTCCACAGATTCTGACTGTGCCATCACTTTTCAGCACAGGAACAATGGGGCTGGCCCATTCATTAAATTCAACCAGTGATATGAGCCGTTCTCACTGGAGTCTGTCCAGTTCGATTTCAACCTTCTGCCTCATCATATACGGAACTGCCCGAGCTTTTTGATGGACGGGTCTTGCATCCGAGTCTACATGGATCTGCACCTTGGCTCCTGTGAAGTTGCCGATGCCTGGTTCGAACAGCGAGGGGAACTTGCTCAGTACTTGGGCTCATGTATCTTTCTCTGACAACAACTCCTTGATGTCGTCCCAATCGCATCTGATTTTTTCAAGCCAGTTCCTGCCAAACAGCGTTGGGCCATTGCCTGGGACAATCCATAGCGATAACTCGTGAACCGCATCATCATGCGACACTTTAATTGTGGCACTGCCAATCACCGTTTTGAGTTCTTTGGTATACATGCGCAACTTGGCATTGACTGGACTCAGCCTGGGCCTCACAGCTTTAATATCCCGCAGCTTGTTGAATGCCCTCTGGCTCATTATCGATTGACTCGCCCCCGTGTTCAGTTCCATCGATACCGGTACCCCATTAAATTTCACGTTAATCATTAGCAGTTTGCTCTTAATTAGGAACATGTACAGTCCATAAATTTCCTCCTCTGGTATCTCGGATTGCGTATCCAGATCCGCGCTAGTCTGACCATCATCCTCCACTTTCTGTGTCGCAGCACACTTGCTCATCTGCGGACACTTGCACTGGAGATGCCACACTCTCAGGCAGCCTTTGCAACTATATTGCTTAAATTGGCACTGCTAGTGCCGGTGATTTCCCCCACAATGCCAACATGGAGAATTGGGATGCATCCCTGTTGGCGGACTTTGGGCAGCCACAGGTTTCGCGGACACAGTCAGGTAGGTCCTGCCATGTGCCGCTCCGCTGAACGCCGGATCAATCATATTTACAGTACTTGCCGAGTTTTGATTTTTCACTGATGTCTGCATTAGACTTCGATCCATTGTCATGCATGACTGAGCAATTGTGATGGCCCAGTTCAAGTCCAACGTCTCCACTGCCAGTATTTTGCGCAGGATCACTTCGTGGTTAATGCCGATTACAAAGAAGTCCCGCAGCATGTCTGCCAACACAGCCCCGAACTTACATGGTCCCGTTAGATGTCTCAGGTCGGCAACGAATTCCGCTGCATTCTGGCCATCTGAGCGAATGTGCGTGTAAGATCTGTATCTCGAGATGATGATGTCTTCGTCTGGCTTAAGGTGGTCCTATACCAATGTACACAATTCTTCATACGTCTTCTCTGTTGGATTCACAGGCAGGAGTAAATTCTTTATCAGACCATAAATTTTTGGACCGCAAACCGTGAGGAACACCGCCCAGCGCCGATCTGCGTCGCCGACCTCCTCCATTTTGTATTACCATGAAGAACTGGCTCAAACAGCTCACAAAGTCTGCCCAATCTTCTCCTTCCACAAATCGCTCCAACAATCCAATTGTGCTCATTTTTGCATGCAAAGGTTCTTGTTGCCTCGTCGCCAAATGTTGTGTATGCAATAACTGTTACACTGAGTACTGTTTAACTCCAAGAGGTATGACCTTGGCTCTGCTTTATTAAGGCCCAAAGTGCCTAATATACAAAAAGGCTGTCCTTTTATACTTGGGCTGCACAATGGCCTCCAACAGCGACACCATCTAGTGGCCAGTGATCCCAAAAGTACATACGTGGCAGAGCATATGTCTCGTCTAATCACCACGATGGAGTGAACCACCGACTCAGTCGATGCCATGTTGCAATCGACGGGATCAGGATATGGCATGGAATCCCCCCGTGGTTTAGTAGTCGGCTCAACAGCATCTGAGTGTGGGGACCTGCCAGCAGTTTCCGCCCTGAAGCCATGCCTTCTGGATCGCAAGCTTCTCCGGAGGCCCCATTCATTACACCTGCAATGTCTCACCCCCAACGACAGCAACAGCACTCGGGGTGCACTGCTGTACGCTGCCTTGGTACCACTACAGGGAGATCCGGGCTCAGGGGTAGTGGGAAAGGGAAGGGTGGGAGTAAGAAAGGGGGGGTCTAAATGCGGTCGAGGTCGAGGTCGAGATCGAGGACAGAAAAGTGTGTTTTGTTGTAGTCAAGTGTTGATTGTTAATTTAAAATAGTTGTAGTTGGATTTTTTAAAGTTTATTTCAGGTTGTTAAAGCTGTTAACGTTGTTAAAATTGTTAGTTGTTCAAAGTTATAATTATGTTTTACAAAATTTTACAATTGTATATTTTTTACATTTTTACATAAACATTTCAGTTGAATTTAAGCGCTCTTGTACAGTGTCAAACTTTTGGGGTAAGAGTCATCAGGGTCCCACACACTGTGTGCAGGAAAAGATGAACCGCAGCTCTCCATTTTCAAGCAAAGCGTTCATTTATGAGCTGCTCACGTAACAATTTTGCAGAGGCATACGCTCCGTGTGCTCTCTGCTGTGATGTTGGTAGGGGTGGTGCCATGGGTTCATCTGGAATCTCCTCCTCAACCTCCTCCCCCTCATTCTCCTCTTCTTCCTCCTCCGTCCCCTGCACTCTCTCCTCAGGTGGTCCCGCAGTCTCTTGTGGCAATTCCTGTCCCCACAGGATTGCTAAATTATGAACATGCAGCACACCACTGTGAACTGAGCAACCTGCTCAGGGTGATATTGCAGCCTGCCCTCCAGAGTGGTCCAACATCGAAAGCACTGCGTCAGCACTCCAATTGTCTTTTCGATAATATTACGTGTGGCTATATGGCTCTTATTAAATCGTTGCTCAGCTTCTGTCTGAGGGTTCCGCAGGGGGGTCAAGAGCCAGGTGGCAAGGCTGTACCCTTTGTCCCCCAGCATCCAGCATTTACCTTGTGGCTCAGATTTCAGCAGGTCAGACGCAGTACTCTCACGCAAGATGTGCGCATCATGGATGCTCCCTGGAAGGTAGGCATTCACTGCCGTTATGCGCTGTGTATGGTCGCAGACGAACTGCACGTTAAGGGAGTGGAATCCCTTAAGGTTTCGGTACACCTCCGCCTCCTGTAATGGTGCTTGCAAGGCAATATGGGTACAGTCAACAGCACCCTGCACCTTGGAGAAGCCGGCAATGTGTGCAAAATCCAAAGCCCTCTCACTCTGTGCCTCCCTGGTCATTGGGAAGTTTATAAATTCCATCCGGCGTGCATACAGTGCATCAGTTACCTGTCGAATGCAGCGATGAGTAACGTGCTGAGAAATGCAGTATATGTCCCCAGCTGATGTCTGAAAAGAGCCGCATGCATAAAAGGAAAATGCTGCAGTCACCTTCACCTCGACAGAGAGTCATCATCATCATAGGCAGTCCCTCGGAATCAAGGAAGACTTGCTTCCACTCATGAAGTGAGTTCTTTGGTGGTTGAACAATCCAGTACAAGAGTCACAGACTTTGTCACAGGTGGGACAGATAGTCGTTGAGGGAAGAGGTGGGTGGGACTGGTTTGCCGCACGCTCTTTCCACTGCCTGGGCTTGATTTCTGAATGCTCTCGGCGTTGAGACTCGAGGTGCTCAGCGCCCTCTTGGATGCACTTCCTCCACTTCGGGCGGTCTTGGGCCAGGGACTCCCAGGTGTCAGTGGGGATGTTGCACTTTATCAGGGAGGCTTTGAGACTGTCCTTGTAACATTTCCACTGCCCACCTTTGGCTCATTTGCCATGAAGGAGCTCCGAGTAGAGCTCATGTCTGGTATACGAATTATGTGGCCTGCCCAGTGGAGCTGATCGACTGTGGTCAGTGCTTCATTGCTGGGGATGTTAGCCTGGACGAGGATACAGATGTTGGTGCATCTGTCCTCCCAGGCGATTTGTAGGATCTTGCGGAGACATCATGGGTGATATTTTTCCAGTGACTTGAGGTGTCTACTGTATATGGTCCATGTCTCTGAGCCATACAGGAGGGAGGTATTACTACAGCCCTATAGACCATGAGCTTGGTGGCAGTTTTGAGGGCCTGGTCTTCAAATACTCTTTTCCTCAGGCGGCCGAAGGCTGCACTGGCGCACTGGAGGCGGTGTTGGATCCCGTCGTCGATGTCTGCTCTTGTTGATCGGAGGCTCGTGAGATATGGGAAGTGGTCCACGGTGTCCAGGGCCGCGCCGTGGATCTTGATGACTGGGGGGCAGTGCTGTGCGGCGAGGACAGGCTGGTGGAGGACCTTTGTCTTACGGATGTTTAGCGTAAGGCCCATGCTTTCATACGTCTCAGTAAATACGTCGACTATGTCCTGGAGTTCAGCCTCTATATGTGCGCAGACGCAGGCATTGTCCACGTACTGTAGCTCGACGACAGAGGTTGGGATGATCTTGGACCTGATGTTGGTGGTACTGGGCTGCAGGTCTGCCTTAATGAACTGGCAAATCTCATTGATCACCTCTTTTTGGAAGCGCAGCCTTCGAATGCACTGTCGATAGGTCAGGTCCAAGTATGAGCGCTTCTCCCTGAAAATCCTTTGGGGCTGTGTCCTCCTCTTCCTCATCAATCTGCGACCTCCTCCATTACCCTAATAATTCTGCTCAATAAACCTTCTCCCATCTGGATCCTGCATTAGACAAATAGTCAGCAATAAAGGTTGAGACAGCACAGGCCCCATTCTTTTTAAATCTCTAGAATCTCCTCAAATAGCCTGAGATAAACTCAAATGATTTTTCAATTAAAAAAATATTAGATCAAATGTCTTCTATCTTAATACCAATAAAAATATCTTTCCCACTGTAAATCGCACTGTAAAATCACTGTTCACCTCTGAAATACTGAGGTGCTGTTTTTGCTGATCGTTCCCGATTTCAAAATGGCGACACCGAGCACTACCGCCCATTCCCGCCCACTTAAGATCGAGTAAAACCACCTTCTCCAGGACGGTATGCAACTCCGGTGGTATGTTGGCGGTATGTCATGAAACTTGCACTTTTTGGGCGGTATGCGGGCGGTTCTGCATGGCGGATGGTGTGCATACCGCTCGGCAGTATGTCAAAGATGAATCTTCCGCTGAGCGGTATGTCGGCAGTATCTACCTGTTTTTTGACGAGACTTGTATTTTGGGGCGATAAGCGGGCAGTAAGTGGACGGTAGTGGGCGGTATGTCGAAGAATTTCGGGGCCTTTGGAAGGAGCGTCGCTGCCCTCCACGATGATTCCACTTTGGAGGGCAATGGTGTGGCTCAGTGTTAGCATTCTCTGTTCTGAGTCAGAAGGCTGTGGATTCAAGTCCTATTCCAGAGACTTGAGCACAAAATATAGACTTATGTTCCGAGTGTAGTACGGAAGGAATATCTTTCGGATGAGATGTTGAACTGAAACCCCGCCTGTCTATGTATATTTCTTTATTTCCTTTTATTCATTCCTCAGCACGCAGCCAACAGCAACAGACCTTATAACCCATGCTGCCCTACATTGAAAGATGCCCATGGATCCTCCCAGGCTCCTGAAGCTCTGATGGTACCTGTTCATGCGATGATGACTCTGATAGATGATGGTGTGTTATTGTATTTGTGCTCAGATGGTGTCCTTGGATACTACATAGGTGTCATGACGCATGATTCCAGAGGATAGCTTTGATTGCCCAGGAGACTTGCTTTTATGGGTTAAGTAGTTAACAGTGGATTTCCTTCCAATGAGGACATTGTACTAGCTGCCTGGGAAGGGAGCACGAATTGTGTAATTATTGCTGATAGTTGCTAAACTGCTGAACATTCAGACAGTGGCTAGCACAAAAAAAGCAAACAAAGGAGCTGAATAATGCTACAATTTTGTAATCTTTTTACTGGGGCTCTTTAAACTTACTTCTGTATACAGCTCAGTGCTTACTACCCCTGGACACATAATTAACAAGGTGAGTAATGAAGACAAGCAAAAATACAACAAAAATGTGTATAATGTCATGATACCATTTTGTCCAAATTTGCATACAAACTGGTGAATGCCTCTTGGATCCATTAAAATCATATTTGCAAATTCAGACAGCACACAAAATGGGTGGATATGCAGCGTAATGGATTTCCACACAGTTTTCCGATCAATAAAGATACAGATCAGCCATGATGTAATTAAATGACGGAACAGGCTCGAAGGGCTGAATGGCCTACTCCTGTTCTTATGTTCCTTCCATGCATACATACAATAAGCATACAGATAATGATCAGAACATGAACTGTGGTCAATTATTTTCCCTCCCTGACGAAGGAGTGCCGATGCTAACTGTAGCACCCATACCACTGCCCTGACTGAGGTCATCTAACTCTAGAGAGATTCGAAATTGAGTATTAAGTGTCTATGATCGGCATGTCATTGTACAGCTGTACAAATGTCGGATTATGCCTGTAATTATCCACAAAGGAAGTTCCTGCTCTTATTTGGACCACTAGAAGGAGATTCAAATTAGAAGCCATTTATTTCTCCAGAGGGAGGGAAGGGAAAGGAAGGAGAGGACAATTCATCCCAAGCCAGCTTTGCACACATCTTAGCTTCTGGCAGTTGGGCATTTGCCCACCCCCTCAATTGATGAATTGTGTGTAGAACCTAAAGGGGGAAGAATATGTATTCAAAAAGGGATAATCAATTCGTGAATAATTATAAAGATAATGTTGTTGCAAGAGCGATAGACTTCTTAAAATATCAAATAATCGTTGAATATCATTGCCACAATAAAATCATAACTAAAAGTGGATATGTTCAATATAAAAACGATAAGGATTAATGTCGATAGCCAAAACAGAAATAAATATATAAAGTCTTTCATGACCTCAAGATATCCCAAGCAACCTTACAGTCAATTAAGTACTTTTGGAGTTGTCATCACTGTTGTAATGTAGGAAACATGGTAACCAATTTGTGCACAGCAAACTCCCACAAACAAGATAATGACCAAACAATCTGTTTTTGTTATGTCTATAATATACTTATGAATGACTCCACGAGGCAATGTGTTGGACTTGAATTGTAGTGACCTTGGTCCTTTATTCTAAACTCCAGAGTGTTGTGCAAGCATGATGTGCAGCCTTTTATACAGTGCCCTGCCACCAGGGCAGGAAACCCCCGGTCTCCACCAGTTGCAGCCTCTAGTGGTGCCAGCATGTCGGTACACGGTGTGAACCTTATTGATAGTACATCAGGTAAAAATGTCTCCATCTTATACAATCTCACAGTGACTACACATAGAGTACATTCATAGTCAACATATACGACATCACTCTCCCTCAAGTCCTTTGTGCCCATTACCTTTGCACTATGTGCTCTGGCTTAGCTCTCCCCATACTTAAGTGACAATAGCCCTTGTATCTTGGCTGTGCTTTGGCTTGGCCCTCTCCCTGTTAACCCCCAAGTCCTTTTGTCACAAGGTTGGGTAGTGGTTTTCAGATTGGATGGTTCGATGATGCGGTGGAGGTTTCAGTCGGTTCTGGGTCTGATCCATGTGTGTATCCATAGCTACATACATCCATTCCCCTCCCCCCCGAATCGCTGTCCGTTAACCTCGTGCTCCTGATGACGTATAACTCTAACATCTCCTCTTCCTGTTGTTGTTCTTCCATGCTATGTAGTCTCTGGGGATTTCTACTCATAGCTTTAAAAAGTGGTTTACCCTTCAGTCGGCATGCCTTCACAAGATGCCCAGTCTTTCTGCAGAAGAAACACTCTGCCTTCACATATGGACAACTTTGAGCAATGTGCTGTCCCAGGCACCGATAGCATAACTTTGGTGCTCCGTTAGAATTTCCAGTTTCTGAGACTTTGGCCCCCCACCGCCTTTTACTTTGAATCTGCAGGCGATTCACCTCGGTTGACTGACGACCATAGTTATTATGAAATGCTGGGGAATATTGATCAGCCATGCCCATCGATCTCACTGTCTGACAAGCAATCTCAAAAGTCAAGTCATCCGTCGTCAATAACTTTCTTCTGATTTCATCATTTTCACCCCACAAGCAAAACGATCCCGCACTGCTCAGTTTTGAAAGTTTCTGAAATTACAGTGAATAGATAGCTTTTTTAATGCTATAATGTAATCACTGATACTTCCATCAGTCTTTTGATTTTGTATACCGAAACGATAGCCTTCAGCAATTCCTAACTGTTTGGAGTTATATTGCTGCTCCAGCTTCATTAAAATCTCTTTAAGCGTTGTGTCCTTTGGCTCATCAGGCACAAACAGATTTATCAGCGTTTTATACATTGCCGGACCCGCCTCCGATAAGAAGATAGCTCGCTTCCGTTCCAACACCGCCCGGTTCTGATCTGCATTCTCTGGAACTTCGATTATGTTATTTGCAGTGAAGTACATTTCTAGCTGGTCCACATATGCTTTAAAACGTTCCCGGCCATATCTATATTCATCCAAATGTCCCATTACTGCTACGGGTGCCGCCATTTTAAACTCTGCAATAATTAGTGTGCTCGTTTCTAACTCGGATTTTGTAGCTTTTTCCAAAGACAGAGAAGCACTTTGTCGGCTGGCTGAATCCTTCACCAACAAAACTTCAGCTTTAAATCATCCTAAAAATCCCATCTCGCCACCAAATCTGACTTATTCACAGAGCACAAGCACACACACAGCTTTCTAACATGGCAGGCAGCTCTCGGAAGTCTCCAAATCTGCTGCTTCTGTTTACTTATTAACTCTGTAGTTGCAGTACACAATATGTCCAATCCACAGTTTGGAGCTACAAACATTACAAGCTTACAGACATTACAATTCAGTTGGTTGCAGATCTCCTTTAAGAGAACTCTGCTGGCTTTACCCCAATCCGATCCTTTGTTGGTCCCTCAGTGTTGCGCCCTGTGATGTTGCCGTGACCATCTTTCTTTTCAGCCACGCTGCTCCTCGCTGCAGCAGGAACGCCATCTTGCCTCGGTCCTTGAGGTCAACTGCCTTGATCTTTCTCTCCTGCGATTCTGCCAGAAACGCTGGAAGGGTACTTGCGATTTCGATCTTCCTCCCCAGGAGTCCTGCCACTGGAGCCAAGAAGGTACTTTTAGGTCGTTCCAGTCGGATCTTTGCCACGCAGTCGTGATGGATGGTCTGTGCCTCAGGTTCTGCGCTTGTCTGTTCTCTGGTCCCTGGCCCAAGCGAAGGTGAGGTTTTGCTCTGCCTCTGAGCATGGGGGACATCAATTGCTGGAGTGAGGAGGTCTTCCCATTTCCACTGGATCTTCCCCATCCACCTTCTTCCTAGTAGCGTTGGACCATCACCTGCAACAATCCACAGAGGTAACTTATGCACCACGTCATTAAGGATTACACTTACATCCGCACTACCAAGGATTGGGATCAGCTCCTTGGTGTA
The DNA here is from genome assembly GCF_044704955.1 of Pristiophorus japonicus. Classification (NCBI taxonomy): domain Eukaryota; kingdom Metazoa; phylum Chordata; class Chondrichthyes; family Pristiophoridae; genus Pristiophorus; species Pristiophorus japonicus. The sequence goes on along the minus strand of NC_091984.1, from coordinate 70,082,204 downwards.
GGTGCGCAACGTTTCCTATACTAGAACCAACTCGTGTCATTTTTCATTCCACAGCCTCTCGAAGGCATCCTGGCTCATCACTGACTGGCTCGCTCCCGTGTCCACTTCCATGAAGACTGGCATGCCGTTTATCTCGACTTCCATCTTCACTGGAGGACAATCGGTGGTGCAGGTATACACTCCATACACTTCTTCTCGGGGCTGAGCTGCCTCCCTGACCAAATCATCATACTCCCCGCTGGATTCAAAGTCATCTACCGACTCCTCTGCTGAGTCATATTCTTTTACACATGCGCTGGAGGTGGCTCTTCATACTACACGATTTGCATATGTACTCAGCAAACCGACACTGGTGAGCCCTATGGTTTCCTCCGCAATGCCAGCATGGTGCTACTCGAACTGAAGGATATCCTTATTAGGCAGGAAATTGTGTTAGGGAAATTGATGGGATTGAAGGCCGATAAATCTCCAGGGCCTGATAGTCTACATCCCAGAGTACTTAAGGAAGTGGCCCTAGAAATAGTGGATGCATTGGTGATAATTTTCCAACAGTCTATCGACTCTGGATCAGTTCCTATGGACTGGAGGGTTGCTAATGTAACACCACTTTTTATAAAAGGAGGGAGAGAGAAAACAGATTATTATAGACCAGTTAGCTTGACATCGGTAGTGAGGAAAATGTTGGAATCAATCATTAAGGATGAAATAGCAACACATTTGGAGAGCAGTGATAGGATTGGTCCAAGTCAGCATGGATTTATGAAGGGTAAATCATGCTTGACAAATCTTCTGGAATTTTTTGAGGATGTAACTAGTAGAGTGGACAGGGGAGAACCAGTGGATGTGGTGTATTTGGACTTCCAAAAGGCTTTTGACAAGGTCGCACACAAGAGATTGGTGTGCAAAATTAAAGCACATGGTATTGGGGGTAATGTACTAACGTGGATAGAGAACTGGTTGGCAGACAGGAAGCAGAGAGTCGGGATTAACGGGTACTTTTCAGAATGGCAGGCAGTGACTAGTGGAGTGCCGCAGGGCTCAGTGCTGGGACCCCAGCTCTTTACAATATATTAATGATCTGGATGATGGAATTGAGTGTAATATCTCCAAGTTTGCAGATGACACTAAACTGGGTGGCAATGTGAGCTGTGAGGAGGATGCTAAGAGGCTGCAGGGTGCTTTGGACAGGTTAGGCGAGTGGGCAAATACATGGCAGATGCAGTATAATGTGGATAAATGTGAGGTAATCCACTTTGGGGGCAAAAACACGAAGGCAGAATATTATCTGAATGGTGGCAGATTAGGAAAAGGGGAGGTGCAGCGAGACCTGGGTGTCATGATTCATCAGTCACTGAAGGTTGGCATGCAGGTACAGCAGGCGGTGAAGAAGGCAAATGGTATGTTGGCCTTCATAGCAAGGGGATTTGAATATAGGAGCATGGAGGTCTTACTGCAGTTATACAGGGCCTTGGTGAGGCCCCACCTGGAATATTGTGTTCAGTTTTGGTCCCCTAATCTGAGGAAGGACGTTCTTGCTATTGAGGGAGTGCAGCGGAGGTTCACCAGACTGATTCCTGGGATGGCAGGACTGACATATGCGGAGAGACTGGATCGACTTGGTCTGTATTCACTGGAGTTTAGAAGGATGAGAGGGGATCTCATAGAAACAGATAAAATTCTGATGGGACTGGACAGATTAGATGCAGGAAGAATGTTCCCGATGTTGGGAAAGTCCAGAACCAGGGGACATAGTCGTAGGATAAGGGGTACGCCATTTAGGACTGAGATGAGGAGGAACTTTTTCACTCAGAGCATTGTTAACCTTTGGAATTCCCTGCCGCAGAGAGTTGTTGATGCCAGTTCATTGGATATATTCAAGAGGGAGTTCGATATGGCCCTTGTGGCTAAAGGGATCAAGGGGTATGGAGAGAAAGCAGGAACGTGGTTCTGAAGGAATGATCAGCCATGATCTTATTGAATGGTGGTGCAGGCTCGAAGGGCCGGATGGCCTACTCCTGCACCTAATTTCTATGTTTCTATGTTTCTATTAGCACCCCTCGGCGGACTCTGAGTTCTGGAACCCTGAGGTCTGTGCTCTCTGCCCTGGGCAAAGTAATGTTTTACAGTCTTGCCTGTGAAGGGCACCATTTTGCATGCAGTACTTGCCGGGTTTGAGTCCACAGCCTGAATGATTTGCTTGGTGCTGCAGGTCGAGGTCATGAATGCCTGACTGATGCCGATGGCTTTCTGCAGATTGACTGTGGTGTCGGCAGATCGTAGCTTGTGAAGGAGGCCCTCGTGGCCAATTCCTATAATGAAGATGTCTCGCAATGCTTCGTTGAGATGCGTGCTGAAATCACACGGTGCCGCAAGTCACCTGAGGTCGGCAGCATATTTTGCAATCTCCTGGCCCTCAGCTCTGCGGTGAGTGTAGAATTTGTTCCTGGCCGTGGGGATGCTCTCCTTTGGTTTAAGTTGGCAGCGAATTAGTTCAGTCAGCTCATCGTATGTCTTATCCTTGGCCTTCGTGAGTGCCAGCAAGTCCCTGACGAGGCGGTAGACTTCGGGCCCACAACTGGTCAGCAGTATGGCCTTGTGCTTCTCCACCAATGTGTCCATCTCCCCTGCCAGGTCGTTTGCCACAAAATATTGCTCAAGCCTTTCTGTGAAGGCATCCCAATCATCACCCTCTGCAAAGTCTTTTAGTGTGCCAAAGGTAGCCATGATCGTGTGAAAGTCCTTATTCTCATTGCCAGTAGTTATGTCTATTATGTACTTATTACTGACTCCACAAGGCAATGTGTTGTACTTGAACTGTAGTGACCTTGATCCTTTATTCCAAACTCCAGAGTGCAGTGCTAGCATGGTGTGTGGCCTTTTATACAGGGCTCTGCAACCAGGGCAGGAAACCCCTGGTCTCCACCAGCTGCACCCTCTAGTGGTACCAGCATGTATGTACCCAGTGTGAACCTTATTGATAGTACATCAGGTAAAAAAGCCTCCATCTTTTACAATCTCACAGTGACTACACATAGAGTACATCCATAGTCAGCATATGCAACAGTTTTAGCGATGTTAAATGAGGGATACATGTTGGGCACAACACTGGGAGAACTCCCTGCTCTTCTTTGAAAAATGCCAAGGGACTGAGACGGTAGACAGGGCCTCAGTTCAATGTCTTATTGAAAAGATGGCACTTCTAACAGTGTAGCATTCCCTCAGTACTGCATTGAAGTGGCTGCTTGGGTTATTTGCTCAAGTCTCGAGGGCAAGGCTTGAACCCATGACCTACTGACTCAGAGGCAAGAGTGCTACCACTCAGCCACAGCTGCCACATTTAATCGTCTTTAATAGATTTTGGAAGCCCATCAAAAATGTTTACTCTTTTGTGCTACTTTCCTACAGTGTTTTTAAGTCTGGAAAGTTTTAAGCAAGGCACACGCTAAAATTCTGTGGTTAAATCTACAACAGATCCCCATTGGCTAATGGCAAAATGCATTGTCTGGTGTGGTTATATGAGTCATACAGATTATGAGCATGCCAGGTTCAATCTCTGATCGGTGCTGAATTAGCTGGTCTCAGGCAGGCCGGCAGTGATGGTATAGTTAGTCTCAGCAGCTTGCGGTTAGCTAGGAGAAAAGCACTCAAGGATCTTTCACCTGAACAATAATCAGTGTCTCTACTGAAAACTGTACATTTTAGACATCATCTGTGATGCCCCAATGGACAGAGAGCCTATTGATACTCACTGTCTAAGCTTACACATGAAAAATGGCTGCTTGGGTAAGATAGCAGAGTGATGTTAGAACCCATGTTATTTTGGGCCTGAATTGGGCCAAAATGGAGCACCCGACCCTTCAAATTATACAACATATGAGTAACATATCCACCATGATATAAATGGGACCTATGGGGACACCTTCAATTAGTGTATTTTCCGTTGGCATTTGCCGCCCCTCTGCCTCACCCCCCTCCTTCACCTACTGCTCCTCCTCAATGGTTCCTCAGTGCCCTCAGCAAAGCTGCTTGAAGGCCACTGTGTCTCTGAGGAATGCAGGTCAGATGGCCTAGGAGGACGCCCTCTATCAGCTGTAGGCATGGAGGGCCCGACTGCTGACTGCACCGCCTCAGGATGGGCGGCAGCAGTGTGGGATGGCTGGGGTGTAGGGCATGGCAGGTGCAGAGGCGGACTGGCAGTGGCGGGAGCCAGAATGCTATCATCGTGAGCAACAACAGCACCTTCCATTTTCAGCGGCACATTGGCACTCCTCTGGGGTGGTGCCAGGTATGAGGAGCAATATGTGCCCCCACAGATTGCTGACCTGCTGTGCACCGTCTGTTCCCCATCTGACTATGGGGAACACAGAGAGGATAGCGGCAGACAGTTTGCATGGCATCACTCTGAGACTGAAGGAATGCTGGGAGCGCCTGAAACACTGCAGTCTGAGCTTCAAACGCTGCAGTCTGAGCTTCAACTGCTGCAGTCTGAGAGTGCGTGCCAGCAACCAGTGTCTGCATGACATCAGGAAGACCTTGCGTGGCTTCGGCCGGTGATGTCATGGCTGCTGCCATGTCAACGATGGCACACGCTATCACCTCTGGGATCCCACTGTCGCTCGCTGAGGCATTTGCTGGTCTAGACAGCCAAGGATGGTCTCAATGGACTGCTGAGAGGCATGGTCCATGCTGGAGCCGCACTCACACCAAGTGCAGCCACGCTCCGCAGCACAGTCCCCAATGCGCCCATCATCTGACGGTGCATCTGCGATGACTCCCTGTTCAGAGCCTCCCAATCCAGGTCCTCATCTGCCTGACTCTTAGCAGGACTCATGGGCCGACTTACCCTCCAGAGAGCTGGACCCTAATCTTCCCCTCATGCTACGTTTTGCTGCAGGCCACTGGGTTCAGGAGAGTCAGGATCTGGGAAGCCCCAGAAGTTGGTGGTGTCCTCCACCGAGCTGGTGTGCTCAATCACGGGCACTGGGGTCGGGTCCCAGTCGGTGGCCATACACATCCTGACATCCTCCCCAACGTTTGAGCCGCAGGCTGATGGGCAGGCTGCAGTACATTTGGTTGATCATCTGTAAGCACAAAGCAACATAAATGTGGGTAGCAGTTGGGGAGGGGCAGGAAGGCAAGAAGGAGGGTGTGATACATTCTTACAACATCACTAAGCAGCACACACACACAAGATGGCTCTTGACAGAAACCTGTCATCATGTGAGCTTACCACATGATCCTTTATTATTTACATCGATAGTTGCATTGGCACAGTAGTCCACGAGGTGGAGCAGTAGTCCACTAGCGGGAGCTCCATTACAGAGAGGGCATCGTTTTTGTTGCAAAGCATGTAGGATGAAGGGTGAGGGGTGTCACAGAAAACGGACATCTCATTGACAAACTGTCAGTTTCCTGCTGGGGCTCTGCCTGTCCGACTGCCACCACTCCGACTGCTGGGCCGATGAGGAATTCACTTGTTCCTCTATGGCAGTGAGGTCCTCGAGGTCTCCAGTCCCCTCCTCCAGTCCACTGCTGCTCTCGCCTGTTGTGGGCGAGCTTGGCCTGCAATGACCAAAACAAGATGTTTCAGTGGGTCTGTAGCTACTGCTGTGCAACATCTGTCGGTAGTAAGTGAGTCAGTACTGATGTTGCGACTTCTCAATGTCTGCATCTCAGACTGCGATGCAGCTCACAGTGGATGTGTAAGAGGTGGGGTCTGGGCACAAGGAGGTACGAGTCAGTAAGATGCTGAAGGCCTGTGACCGCATGCGGAGAGTTAAAAGATCTTAATATAGAAACATAGAGAATAGGTGCAGGAGTAGGCCATTTGGCCCTTCGAGCCTGCACCACCATTCAATATGATCATGGCTGATCATGCACTTCAGTACCCCATTCCTGCTTTCTCGCCATACCCCTTGATCCCTTTAGCTGTAAGGGCCACATCTAACTCCCTTTTAACTATATCTAACGAACTGGCCTCAACTACTTTCTGTGATAGAGAATTCCACAGATTGTCAGTTCTCTGAGTGAAGAAGTTTCTCCTCATCTCGGTCCTAAATGGCTTACCCCTTATCCTTAGACTGTGACCCCTGGTTCTGGACTTCCCCAACATCGGGAACATTCTTCCTGCATCTAAGCTGTCCAATCCCGTCAGAATTTTATATGTTTCTTTGAGATCCCCTCTCATTCTTCTAAATTCCAGTAAATATAAGCCTAGTCAATCCAGCCTTTCTTCATATGTCAGTCCTGCCATCCTGGGAATCAGTCTGGTGAACCTTGCTGGTGTCCTCAGGCTGAGTCGGGAGCTAGATGCTGAGAGACATTTCGATGGGCGCGTCATGTCAGGGGAGGCTATAGAGAGCTTTAAGAACATAATAACATAAGAAATTTCTCCTCAGCTTAGTCCTAAATGGCCGACCCCTTATTCTGAGACTGTGACCCCTGGTTCTAGACTCCTCAGCCAGAGAAAATGTCCTCCCTGCATCCACCCTGTCAAGCCTGTAAGAATTTTGTATGTTTCAATGAGGTCACCTCTCATTCTTCTAAACTCTAGAGAATATAGGCCTAGTCTACTCAATCTCTCCTCATTTGACAATCCCCCCCATCATATGAGTCAGTCTGGTGAACCTTCATTGCACTCCCTCTATGGGAAGTATATCCTTCCTTAGAGAACCAGACCAAAACTGTACACAATACTCCAGGTGCGGTCTCACCAGGGCCCTATATAATTGCAGTAAGACGTCTTTTCTCTTATACTCAAATCCACTTGTAATAAAGGGCAACATGTTTCTATATTCAAAAAGGAGTTAGATGTAGTCCTTACTACTAGGGGGATCAAGGGGTATGGCGAGAAAGCAGGAATGGGGTACTGAAGTTGCATGTTCAGCCATGAACTCATTGAATAGCGGTGCAGGCTCGAGGGGCCGAATGGCCTACTCCTGCACCTATTTTCTATGTTTCTATATAGCTCCATCTAGTGGACTACTGTAGTAAAGCAGCCATTGCTGTAAATACAATAAAGGCATCAGGTGACAGATCACCTGATAAGTTCCTGTGTTACGAGCCATCTTGAAGTCTGTGTGTTTGCGATGTCATAGAGAATATACCACATTTGGCGATGAAGGATAGGATCTCTGGATATCCTAGCTGAAATTTTTGTTGGTCGATGATTCCAAACAACAGAGAGATTAGAGAGGTCCTTTGTTTGCAGAGCAGCTAAGAATCCAAGGTAAATTACAAGCACACTTGGCTGAACTGCCAGAGTCCAGATGGCCACGCCTATGAGAATAATAGGGAGCTTGGGTGAATTCCATCATGACTGAGAAACTTTCGGAGCATATGTGGAGTGGCAAGAAATGTTTTTCACCGTGAATAGAATCAGCAAAGAACCCGATGATGAAAACTGTAACCAGAAAGAAAACGGGCTATTTTCTTGACTTAAGCAGGCCCCGAGGTGTATGAAACTCTGAAAAATGTGCTTGTTCCCATCAAGTCAAAGGACACATCACCAATGGAGATTCTATGCAAGTTAGAACAGTACTACTATCCTGAGACCCTGGAAATTGCTGAAAGTCATTGTTTTGGAATACGAAATCAATTACCTGACGAGAGTATCAGTGGGTACATTGTAGCATCCACTGTCATCTCAGAAACTTTCAGAACCGAGCATTGCGTGACCGCTTTGTTTGTGGGATAAAAAATGAAGCGATCAGAAGAATGTTGTTGACAACTCCTAAATTAGCTTTTGATTTAGCTTGTCAGACAGTTATGTCGATGGATATGGCCGACCAATATTCCCGAGAATTTTGTACCATTTCCAGTTGTCAGACAACCGAGGCAAATTGCCTGCAGGTTAACAGTAAAAGGCAGTTGAGCCCCAAGGCCTCAACAACTGGCCAAGGTAACAGAGCATTGAAGTTGTGCTATCGGTGTCTGAGGCAACACATTGCTCAAAGTTGTCATATGTGAAGGCAGAGTATTTCTTCTGCAGGAAAACTGGGCCAACTGAGGAGCAAACCAACTTTCAAGGCTATAAGTAGAAATCCCCAGAGACTACATAGCATGGAAGAAAAGCAACAGGACGAAGAGATACATGTCATCAAGAGCACGAGGGTATCTAACAGCCATTCAAAAAGTATCGTCATCCAAGTAGATGTTGCAGGAACCAGGATACAAATGGAAATCGACACTGGCGCATCCGTGAGTGTAGTACCAGAATCACTATATCTCGACAAATTACGTGATTTCCCATTGGAGAAATGCAAGGTAGAGCTGGGAGGCTCCTCAGGAGAGCAAATTCCTGTGATAGGTCATATCACCGTACTGGTGAAATACAAGGTTCAATTTCAGAGCTTGCTTCTCTGAGTAGTGACAGGAGACAAGCCTGCCTTACTAGGTAGAAATTGGTTGGGATCACTGTAACTGGATTGGAATGAGATTCTTTTCGTGTTGAAACGAGATTTGCATCGAAGGATGATGTCATTAAGAAGTATCCGAAGGTGTTCCGCGAAACAGGCAGTCTGATCCAAGGCTTCAAGACGAGTATCAGGGTACAGAAGGACGCGAGACCAGTTTACTACAAGCCATGTCCCATACCATATGCACTCAAGGAGAGAGTTCAGCAAGAACTCAAAAGACTAGATACTGAGAACATTATCTCTAAGAGAGATCGATGTAATTGGGCTACACCCATTGTTGTTGTACCTAAGTCAGATGGTAAGTTAAGGTTGTGTGGTGATTATAAAATAACCGTAAGCCAGGTTCTAGAGAGTAATCGCCCCAATACATTGCCAAATATAGAAGATTTGTTCACAACGCTGACAGGTGGTCAGATCTTCTCAAAGTTAGATCTTACAAATGCCTACTTACAACTTGAACTAGATGAGGAGTCCAAGTCATGCTTGACTATAAATACTCATCTAGGCCTATATCAATTTAATAGGCTACCATTTGGAGTGTCTTCCGCCCCCACCATATTTCATGGGGCGGTGAACCAGATTTTGCAAGGTATTGAAGGGGTAGTATGTTATTTAGATGACATACTCATTTCAGTACCAAACAGGCAAATCCATAATAACATATTGAATGAAATGCTCAAACGGCGAGAAAAGCACAGAATACGCGTGACTGCTCACAAGTGTGAGTCATTTCAAAACTCAGTGGAATACTTAGGGTACAGAGTAGACAAAGATGGTTTACATCCAACCAAGAGAAAGCTGGATGCAATCAGAAATGCACCAACTTCCAAGAATGTCACTGAACTTTGATCATATTTCAGTCTTTTGAACTATTATGGGAAGTTCCTACTGTTATGTCTCAAATAAAGCAATGTGACTGAGTACTGTAGACTTGAGTAAGTGTGACCTTAGTCTCTTTATTCAGACTCCAGAGTGCTGCTTATATGCAGTGCCCCCAAAGGATGCTGGGATCCCTTGGGACTCCAGCAGATGCGCCCTCTGGTGGCAGTAGAATGCTGCTTACAAGTGTTGCATACATAACATCACTCCCCCTCCCCAAAGTCAATAGTATACTTATTTACAGAGTGAGACAATCTGGGGTTTTCGCTCCCTAGTCGATCGTGTCGGTACAAACACAGATGCAGGTGAGTTGGTTGGGCCTTTGCTGGGCTGCTGCGTAGCTGGCCTTACTGGGTTGCTGGGGATGATGAGTTCAGCTTTGTGGTCAACCATGATGTCGGTTGCCACTTGTGTGTGTATCGGAGGGTCGAAGTTGGTGGTGTCCTCTTCAGGTTGCTCGTGGCTGTTTGTGAATTGCAGTTTGTTTGGTCCAAATGCTTTCTGCAAGTTAGTCCATTTGCAAGTTTGACCTAAAACACCCTACTCCCTTCTTTGGCTACAACAGTGCCAGCAAGCATTTGGGACCATGTCCATAGTTGAATACAAATACAGGGTCATTGACTTCAATATCGCATGACAAATTTGCACGATCGTGGTACATGCTCCGTTGATGCCGCCTGCCCTCGACATGATCATGGAGATCAGGGTGGACTAGAGAGAGTCTTGTTTTGAATGCCCTTTTCATGAGCATTTTGGCAGGGAAAACCCCAGTGAGTGAGTGGGGTCTTGTGCAGTAGCTGAACAGGACTCAGACAGGCAGGTCTGCAGGGAGCCTTCGGACACACATTTCAAGCTTTGCTTGATGGTTTGGACTGCCCATTCTGCCTAGCCGTTAGATGCGGGCTTGAATGGGACAGATGTGATGTGCTTGATCCCATTGCGGGTCATGAATTCCTTGAATTCAACGCTGGTGAAGCACGGCCCACCTGTTGTCGCTGACAAGGACATCAGGTAGCCATGCATGGCAAACATGGCTCGTAGGCTTTCGATGGTGGCAGTGGATGTGCTTACAGACATTATTACACACTCAATCCATTTTGAATAAGCATCCACAACAACCAAAAACATTTTGCCTAGAAATGGGCCAGCGAAGTCAACATGGATCCACGGTTTGGAGGGCCATGACCACAAACTAAGCGGTGCCTCCCTGGGTGCATTGCTCAATTGAGAGCAAGTGCTGCATTGGCATGCGCCAGACTCCAAATCTGAGTCGATGCCAGGCCACCACACATGAGATCTGGCTATAGCTTTCATCATTACTATGCTTGGATGGGTACTGTGTAGGTCGCGTATGAACATTTCCCTGCCTTTCTTCGGCAAAACCACACGATTACCCCACAAAAGACATGGACATTTCGTCTTTGCGCCGCTGGAACGGCTTGATCTCTTCATGCATCTCTGCTGGGACGCTGGACCAACTCCCATGGAGGACACAGTTTTTTACAAGGGACAGTAAAGGATCCTGGCTGGTCCAGGTCCTGATCTGGCGGGCCGTAACAGGTGACATTTCGTTTTCAAATGCATCCATCACCAAGAGCAAGTCTGCAGGCAATGGAATGGTAACCAACTGAGAGCATCAGCGCAGTTCTCTGTACCTGGTCTGTGGCGAATTACATAGTTATATGCAGACAGCATGAGCACCCATCTTTGGATGCGAGCAGAGGCATTGGTATTAATACCTTTGCTCTCTGAGAAGAGCGATATGAGTGGCTTATGGCCAGTTTCTAACTCGAACTTCAGCCCAAACAGATACTGGTTCATTTATTTTGCCCCGTAAATGCATGCCAGAGCTTCTTTTTCAATCATGCTGAAGGCCCTTTCGGCCTTGGACAAACTCCTGGACGCATAAGCGACCGGTTGCAATCTTCCCGATTTGTTTGCTTGTTGTAACATACACCCAACCCTGTACGAAGACGCATCGCAAGCTAGCACTAAATGTTTACATGGGTCATACAGAACAAGCAGTTTGTTGGAACATAACAAATTTCTGGCTTTCTCAAAAGCAGTCTCTTGTGATTTCCCCCATACCCAGTCATCTCCCTTACATAGCAACATGTGTAGAGGTTCTAGCAAGGTGCCTAACCCGGGTAGGAAATTACCAAAATAATTGAGGAGTCCCAGGAATGACTGCAGCTCGTTCTTGATCGCCTCCGTCTTGGCATTGGTGGGTCTGATGCTGTGTGCCGCAATTCTTCTCCCTAAGAACTCGACCTCTGGCACCAGGAAAACACACTTCAAGCGTTTCAAGCTGTGTCCCATACGATCTAGCTGATTAGAACCTCTTCCAGGTTCTGCAAGTGTTCAATGGTGTCCCGACCTGTGATCAATATGTCGTCCTGGAAAACCACGGTGCGTGGAACCGACTTTAGCAGACTCTCCATGTTCCTTTGAAAAATATCCACGGCTGATCGAATCCCAAACGGACATCTATTGTAGATCTTTGTGTGTCTTGATGCAGGTAAGGCCTTTCGAAGATTCCGCCAGCTTCTGCGCCATGTAGGCCGAGGTCAGGTCCAACTTGGTGAACGGTTTCCCTCCTTCCAGCGTCGCAAATAGGTCGTCTGCCTTGGGTAGCGGGTACTGGTCCTGCAGCGAAAACTGGTTAATCGTTACTTTATAGTCCCCATAAATTCTGACTGTGCCATCGTCCTTGAGAGCCGGAAACAATTGGACTGGCCCACCGTTGAACTCAACCAGCGTGATGATGCACTCTCATTGCAGCCTGTCCAGCTCGATCTCCACTTTCTCTCGCATCATGTATGGCACCGCATGTGCCTTGTGGTGGATGGGTCATGTACCGGGAACCAAGTGGATCTGCACCTTCGCCCCAGATAAATTTCTGATGCCTGGCTCAAACAATGATGGGAACTTGCTGAAATCCTGGGCACATGAAGTGTCGTCGATGGATGAAAGTGCTCGGATGTCGTCCCAGTTCCAGCAGATTTTTCCCAGCCAGCTTCTGCCAAACAGTGTGGGGCCATCTCCTGGTACAATCCATAGTGGTAGTTCATGCACCGCTCCATCATAGGAGACTTTTACTGCTGCACTGCCAATTACAGGGATCAGCTCTTTAGTGTAAGTTCTCAGCTTGGTACGAATAGGGCTCATCTTGGGCCTTTGTGCCTTGTTGCATCACAGCCTTTCAAAGGCCTTTTTGCTCATGATAGACTGACTCACACTCGTGTCCAATTCCATGGATACTGAAATTCCGTTCAGTTCAACTTTTAACATGACTGGTGGACATTTCGCGGTGAAGGTGTGTACCCGTATATTTCTGCCTCCTTGGTTCGAGTCTCTAGTTCAATTTGATCCACCATGGATCGGTCTTCCTCTGCAACGTGGTGGTTTGCAGGGTTTGCAGCTCATCTGCACATTTGCTGGAGGTGTCCCATTGTTCCACAGCCTTTGCATGCATTGAGTTTGAAGCGGCATTGATGGGCTCAATGATCACCTCCGCATTCACACTTGATGGCGGCCTCTGAGTCATCTGAGGTCATGCAGCTGCAGGTGTGTAGGTTCTGCTATATGCATTCCTGCCTGAAAACGACATTACTTTGTGTACAGTACTCACCAATGCATCTTTATGCTGTGAAATTTGTTTGGTGTTATCGTTGGTGGACATAAATGCCTGGGCTATCATTATGGCTTTGCTCAGGTTCGGTGTTTCAACAGTCAATAGTTTGCGAAGGATAACCTCATGGCCAATGCCAAGCGCAAAAAAGTCTCTTAGCATTTGCTCCAGGAATCCATCGAATTCGCAATGTCCTGCAAGGCGCCTTAGTTCGGTGATGTAGCTCGCCACTTCCTGGCCTTCAGACCGTTGACATGTGTAAAATCGCTACCTTGCCACCAGAACACTCTCCTTCAGATTTAGGTGTTCCTGGACCAGCGTACACAGCTCTTCATATGATTTGGTTGTTGGTTTCACCGGAGCAAGAAGATTCTTCATGAGGCCATAGGTTGTTGCCTCGCAGACGGTGAGGAGGATCGCCCTTCGTTTGGCAGCGTTCTCATTCCCTTCCAGCTCATTAGCCATGAAGTATTGGTCGATTCGCTCCTTGAAGGCTTTCCAATCGTCACCTTCTGAGAAGTTCTCCAGGATACCAACAGATCTCTGCATTTTCGCCTGATGGTTTGTTATCTATTACTCGTCGCCCGTTGTTATGCCTCAAATAAAGCAACGTGACTGAGTACTGTAGTCATGAGTAAGTGTGACCTTAATCTGTTTATTCTGACTCCAGAGTGCTGGCACAGCATGGGAGGCCTGCTTATTATGTAGTGCTCCCAAGGGATGCTGGGTCCCTTGGGACTCCAGCAGATGTGCTCTCTGGTGGCGGGAGAATGCTGGTTACAAGGTGTTGCATACATAATACATACCGAATTTGGCTGCAGTGTTACATCCACTGAATGAGCTGTTGAAAAAACAGGTCCATTGGAAGTGGTCAGAAGAATGCGATGCAGCATTCAAGGAGTGTAAAAGCCAATTGGTAGAGAGTACCATGTTAGTTCATTATGACGATTCTAAGGAGATCAAGCTAGCATGTGATGCCTCTCTATATGGAGTTGGGGTAGTTATCACTCATGTATTAGTTAGTGGGGAGGTGAGACCAATTGCTTTTGTTTCATACACTCTCAGTGCCAGTAAGCATAATCATGCGCAGATCGAAAGGGAAGCTTTGGCATTAATTTTTGGGGTCAAGAAGTTCCACAAATACTTGTATGATCATAAGTTTACCATCGTTACAGACCATCATCATCATAGGCAGTCCCTTGAAATAGAGGAAGACTTGCTACCACTCTAAAAGTGCGTTCTCAGGTGACTGTACAGTCCAATAAGAGAATTACAGTCTCTGTTACAGGTGGGACAGATAGTGGTTGAGGGAAGGGGTGGGTGGGGAGTCTGGTTTGCCGCACGCTCTTTCTGCTGTCTGCACTTGATTTCTGCATGCTCTCAGCAATGAAATTCAAGGTGCTCAACGCCCTCCCGGATGCTGTTCTTCCACTTATGGTGGTTTTCAGCCAGGGATTCCCAGGTGCCGGTGGGGATATGCACTTTATTAACGAGGCTTTGAGGGTGTCCTTGAAACGTTTTCTCTGCGGCATGCTTGCCGTGTAGGAGTTCTGAGTAGAGCGTTTGCTTTGGGAGTCTCGTGTCAGGTATACTGACGATGTGGCCCGCCCAACGGAGCTGGTCGACTGTGGACAGTGCTTTGATGCTGAGGATGTTGACCTGAGCGAGAACACTGACATTGGTGCATCTATCCTCCCAATGGATTTGCAGGATCTTGCACAGGCAGCACTGATGGTACTTCTCCAGTGCTTTGAGGTGTCAACTGTATATGGTCCACGTCTCTGAGCCATATAGGAGGGCGGATATCACAACTGCCCTGTAGACTATAAGCTTGGTGCCAGATTTGAGGTCCTGGTCTTCAAATACTCTCTTCCTCAGGCAACTGAAGGCTGCGCTGGCACATTGGAGGCGATGTTGGACCTCGTCATCGATGTCTACCCTTGCTGATAATAGGCTCCTGAGGAATGGAAAATGGTCCATTGTGGATTTTGGCCACGCTGTGTTTTTTGATGACCGGGGGGAAGTGCTGTGTGGCGGGGTCAGGTTGGTGGAGGACCTTTGTCTTACAGATGTTTAGTGTAAGGCTCATGCTTTTGTATGCCTCGGTGAAGATGTTGATGATGGCTGGGAGTTCAACCACTGAATGTGCGCAGATGCAAGCATCGTCCGTGTACTGTAGTTCGATGACAGAGGATGGGACGACCTTGGATCTAGCCTGGAGGCGACAAAGTTTGAATAGGTTCCCATTGGTTCTATAGTTTAGTTCCACTCCAGTGGGGAGCTTGTTGAGAGTGAGATGAAGCATTGCAGCAAGGAAGATCGAGAAGAGCATTGGTGCGATGACGCAGCCCTGCTTGACCTCGGTCCGGATGTGGATTGGGTCTGTGGTGGATCCGTTGGTCAGGATCGTCGTCATGGAGCAGGCGGAGGATGGTGACAAACCTCTGGGGGCAACCGAAATGGAAGAGGGCACTCCATAGTCCCTCGCTGTTAATTATGTCAAAGGCCTTTGTGAGGTCAAAGAAGGCCATGTACAAGATTGGTGCTGTTCCCTGCATTTCTCTTGAAGTTGTCGTGCGGCGAAGTTCATGTCTGTTGTACCCCTTAGTGACCGGAATCGGCATTGTGACTCTGGGAGAAGCAGACCATAAGCCCCTGACAGCAATCCTCCATCAAAAGTCTGCAGTTCCAACCTTAGCTGCAGCCTGAATGCAGAGATGGGCTTTGATTTTGTCAGCATATACGTACGCTATTGAGTACAGACAATCGGCTGATCACAGTAATGCTGATGCTGTCTAGGTTGCCTTCCCCATCACAAGTTTCACCCTATAGGGAAGAAGTGTTCTATTTTTCATACATTGATGAACTGCCAGTCACAGCTGAAGAGATTGGTAAAGTAACCAAATGTGACCCAGTTATGTCAAAGGTGTATGATTACATCGCAAATGACTGGCCAAACCAGGTATCAGAGGAAGATATTCATTCATTCTTCATTCGTAGGAATGAATTGTCTGTGGATAAAATTGTATCATGTCGGGTGCAAGAATAGTTATTCCAAATAAATTTAGGTCCAAATTATTAGGAGATCTTCATGATCAACACCTGGGAATGTGCTTGACCAAGAGATTTTCGCGCAGTTACTTATGGTGGTCTGGTCTAGATAAAGATATAAAATACATCGTGAGTCAGTGTACATAAGAAACCACCATCAGTACCATTAATGCCATGGAAATGGCCTCCCAGGGTGTGGCAACGGTTACATATCGATTTTGCTGAGCTAGATGGACAGCAATTGTGCGTTATGATTGATAACCATTCGAAGTGGGTAGAGGTAGAAAATAACAACAAGTAAAACACTAGACAACTTGTGAAAATTATTTTCTTTATATGGCCTCCCAGAAGAGATTGTGGGGCTGAAATCCACCATCCCTTAAGGGACAGCTATCGCGGGGTTTGGGTGGCCGATCGAACAAATCGATTGACTGCCGTGGTCGGATGATATTCCCTCCCTGCGCCATATTCAACTCGGGTGGGGGGGGGGGGGATTTGAATGGTGCTCACTTCCGCTGGAAACAGCTGGTGAAGCCGCTGTAAAGGTAACTTTCTAGTGGTGAGCTCTGCAGCGTGTGGGCCGCTGAAACGCGGCAAGGACAAGGATTTTCAGCTGCAAAAAGGTAAGACTTTTCTCAACAGTGCCCCGCGAGGTATTCAATGTGGTGCTCAAACGCAACACCGCTGGAGTGTTGCTGCGATCGGGGCCCTTTGGTAGGGAAATAGTTTTATTCATATTAGTGCTTTTATTTCAGATTCCAGCATCCACTGTAGTTATCTTTTCATGCAGTTTACTTAATTATTAGTGTTTTTATGTGAGATTACATCATCCACTGTATTTATCTTTTCATATAGTTTTATTAATTATTAGTGTTTTTATGTGAGATTACATCATCCACTGTATTTATCTTTTCATACAGTTTTATTAATTATTAGTGTTTTTATGTGAGATTACATCATCCGCTGTATTTATCTTTTCATATAGTTTTATTAATTGTTTTGGCTCCATTCACCCTGCTAAGTGCTGCTCAGAGGTTTGCACATACTTTTGTACAACTTTCAGGTCTGACTCTTTAGTGGAAGCCTGTGGACTGCAGAGACCTGCTTGGCAGGGTTCACCCTGAGGATGGGAGGAGTGTTGGGAGGGCAACACCTGGTACACCTGGTCAGAAGCAGGGCAGCACGCAGGAGAAGGCGTCGCCATCAGCACCGTGCAGAGAGGCAGTGGGCAAGGGAGGCAGCAGCTATGATTCGTTCATTCTGCGCTAGACCTCTGTGTCCGCTGTCTTGACCGGCTCAAATCAGGATTGCGATTGGCTGCTTGGGGACGAGGGATATCCCCTGTCCACTTGGCTGCTCACTCCACTGTGGAACCCCAGGACAGTGCCAGAGTATGCGTACAATGACGCTAATTGTGCCACCAGGTGTATCATCGAGCAGTGCATAGGCTTCCTTAAGCAGAGATTCCGGTGCCTGGACCGCTCTGGTGGCACCTTGCAGTATTCTCCTCAATGGGTCTCCATCATCATCGTGGTCTGCTGCATGCTGTAGAACCTGGTCATCATGAGGGGACAGCCGCTGGAGATTGAGCCAGCAGTACAACCTGAGGAGCAGGAGGAAGAGGAAGAGGATGAGGAGACGTAGGAGGAAGAGGAGGAGGGTCCCCATCGCCCCAAAGCTAGGAGGCGTCAATCCATCACTACCCTGGAAGGGCCGGGTGCAGACTGGCCAGCACCCTCCTGGGAGGGTGCGTCCTCACATATATGGAGGTGCCTGACACCTCCCCTGCAATCTCCCTCCATGCATTATGTATCGGCGGTCTGCCAGGTCTTCCCACGTCAGTATTCTTCTGTCCTTCACACCATCCATCAGTGTCTCCAGCTCCATATCAGTGAATCTGTTGGCTCTCCTTGCACCTCTTATACCAGCCTTCCTGCCAAACTCCTTCCCCCTTCAGGGTCTTGCTGCAAACCCTGGCCTTTAAAAAATTGTAAAACATGCCTGCATCAAACAAATGTTGGATCCAAATACAAAGAAACAACAGTTGTCGTTGGACCTCAAATTGGCAAATTTTCGAATTAAGTATCGTATTACTCCTCCTACAACTACAAGTAGAACACCAGCAGAGTTGTTTCTCACATGACAGCCACGAACCAGATTCTCGTTGTTAAAACCAAACTTGGCACTGTCTGTAGAAGAGACCACTGTGGTAATGCAGCCATTGCTGTAAATACAATAAAGGCATCAGTTGACAGGTCACCTGATAATTTCCTGTGTTAAGAGCCATCTTGCAAAGTCTATGTGTTGTGATGTCGTAAGGAATATATCACACTGTCTATATCCCCTTGAAGCCTCTTTGCATCCTTCTCACAACTTGCATTCCCACCTAGCTTTGTATCATCAGCAAACTTGGATATATTACATATGGTCCCCTCATCCAAATCATTCATATAGATTGTGAATAGCTGGGGCCCAAGCACTGATCCTTGTAGCATCGCACCAATTACAGTCTGCCAACCCGAAATTGACCCGTTTATTCCTCCTCTCTGTTTTCTGTCCATTAACCAATCCTCAATCCATGCTAGTATATTACCCCAATCGCATGAGCCCGAATTTTGTTTAATAACTTCATGTGTGGCACCTTATCGAATGTCTTCTGAAAATCCAAATACACCGCATCACTAGTTGCCCCTTATCTATTCTACTAGTTACAACCTCAAAAAACTCTAACAGATTTGTCAAACATAATTTCCCTTTCATAAATCCGTGTCGACTCTGCCTAATCCTATTATTATTTTCTAAGTGCCCTGTTTCACGTCCTTAATAATAGATTCTAGCATTTTCCATACGACTGATGTCAAGCTAACTGGTCTGTAGTTCCCCGTTTTCTCTCTCCCTCCTTTCTTAAATAGTGGAGTTGCATTAGCTACCTTCCAATCTGCGGGAACCGTTCTAGAATCGATGGAATTTTGGAAGATGACAACCAATACATCCACTATCTCTATAACCACCTCTTTTAAAACCCTAGGATGTAGGTCATCAGGTCCAGGTGATTTATCGGCTTTCAGTCCCATTAATTTCTCCAGTATTTTTTTTTACTAATACTAATTTCTTTCAGTTCCTCATTTTGGCTAGATCTTTGGTGCTCCATTATTTCCCAGAGGTTTATTGTGTCTTCTTCCTTGAAGACAGACAGGTCATTGAATTTCTTCTGACATTGAGTCGTGGCCTTGGGCACTGTGTCACGGGCAGAGATGTGCTGTGTGACCTCCCGCCACAGCCTCCTGAAGACACTGGGGGATGGCCTACGTCCCCCTACAGGCAGCAGGGCATCTTGACCCCGTTCCACAGCCTTCAGGAGCGCCTCAAGGGCCGCGGCCAAGAAGCGGTGCGTACGGTGTTGAGCTGCCTTCGCATCCGTCCTCCTGGACTTAGGTGAATAAGAGTTTCGAAGTGCGCATACTTATAGAAACATAGAAACATAGAAAATAGGTGCAGGAGTAGGCCATTCGGCCCTTCGAGCCTGCACCGCCATTCAATGAGTTCATGGCTGAACATGCAACTTCAGTACCCCATTCCTGCTTTCTCGCCATACCCCTTGATCCCCCTAGTAGTAAGGACGACATCTAACTCCTTTTTGAATATATTTAGTGAATTGGCCTCAACAACTTTCTGTGGTAGAGAATTCCACAGGTTCACCACTCTCTGGGTGAAGAAGTTTCTCCTCATCTCGGTCCCAAATGGCTTACCCCTTATCCTTAGACTGTGACCCCTGGTTCTGGACTTCCCCAACATTCTTCCTGCATCTAACCTGTCTAAACCCATCAGAATTTTAAACGTTTCTATGAGGTCCCCTCTCATTCTTCTGAACTCCAGTGAATACAAGCCCAGTTGATCCAGTCTTTCTTGATAGGTCAGTCCCGCCATCCCGGGAATCAGTCTGGTGAATCTTCGCTGCACTCCCTCAATAGCAAGAACGTCCTTCCTCAAGTTCGGTGACCAAAACTGTACACAATACTCCAGGTGTGGCCACACCAAGGCCCTGTACAACTGTAGCAACACCTCCCTGCCCCTGTACTCAAATCCCCTCGCTATGAAGGCCAACATGCTATTTGCTTTCTTAACCGCCTGCTGTACCTGCATGCCAACCTTCAATGACTGATGTACCATGACATCCAGGTCTCGTTGCACCTCCCCTTTTCCTAATCTGTCACCATTCAGATAATAGTCTGTCTCTCTGTTTTTAACACCAAAGTGGATAACCTCACATTTATCCACATTATACTTCATCTGCCATGCATTTGCCCACTCACCTAATCTATCCAAGTCACTCTGCAGCCTCATAGCATCCTCCTTGCAGCTCACACTGCCACCCAACTTAGTGTCATCCGCAAATTTGGAGATACTACATTTAATCCCCTCGTCTAAATCATTAATGTACAATGTAAACAGCTGGGGCCCCAGCACAGAACCTTGCGGTACCCCTCGAGTCACTGCCTGCCAATCTGAAAAGTACCCATTTTCTCCTACTCTTTGCTTCCTGTCTGCCAACCAGTTCTCAATCCATGTCAGCACACTACCCCCAATCCCATGTGCTTTAACTTTGCACACTAATCTCTTGTGTGGGACCTTGTTGAAAGCCTTCTGAAAGTCCAAATACACCACATCAACTGGTTCTCCCTTGTCCACTCTACTGGAAACATCTTCAAAAAATTCCAGAAGATTTGTCAAGCATGATTTCCCTTTCACAAGTCCATGCTGACTTGGACCTATCATGTCACCTCTTTCCAAATGCGCTGCTATGACATCCTTAATAATTGATTCCATCATTTTACCCACTACCGATGTCAGGCTGACCGGTCTATATTTCCCTGTTTTCTCTCTCCCTCCTTTTTTAAAAAGTGGGGTTACATTAGCTACCCTCCACTCGATAGGAACTGATCCAGAGTCAATGGAATGTTGGAAAATGACTGTCAATGCATCCGCTATTTCCAAGGCCACCTCCTTAAGTACTCTGGGATGCAGTCCATCAGGCCCTGGGGATTTATCGGCCTTCAATCCCATCAATTTCCCCAACACAATTTCCCGATTAATAAGGATTTCCCTCAGTTCCTTCTCCTTACTAGACCCTCTGACCCCTTTTATATCCGGAAGGTTGATTGTGTCCTCCTTAGTGAATACCGAACAAAAGTACTTGTTCAATTGGTTTGCCATTTCTTTGTTCCCCGTTATGACTTCCCCTGATTCTGACTGCAGGGGACCTACGTTTGTCTTTCCTAACCTTTTTCTCTTTACATATCTATAGAAACTTTTGCAATCCGTCTTAATGTTCCCTGCAAGCTTCGCAATCCGTCTTAATGTTCCCTGCAAGCTTGAGTTGCTGCGCCTTTAAGAGTCGACTGTTCCTGGGGTCTGACTCAGAGCTCCGCGCATAGGCAATGGATCCGCAAAATTTACCGACCAGACATTCATTATCGGCCCCCCAGCTCTGGTGTGCAACGGCTGGTTTAGCACCCCTGACAACTCTTCACCCGATTCTGGTGAATTTCTGGGCGGAAGGCGCAAACTGTTTCAAGGTGCTAAAATTACCATTCCGACTGGGTTACCGCCCCAAATGAGGCGTGACCAAATTTCTCCCTCTATAGATTTGTGGCTAAAGCACTAATAACTTCACAGTTAATGTACATTTTATTATGTTCGTCATCATATTTGTAGATAGAGTCATATTACTTAATGATAATATTATTTAACTATTTCTTTATCACTCATATATAACTTAATTTTACAATAAAGATTCAACACCCACTATGTTAGATTGAGCATAAATTTAATCTGGCCTTGGTCCCTTGAAGGATCCTGGCTTAAAACGCATCATGAATTACATCAGCAGCCCCACTCCATCTAATTGGGCCAGGTAACGTGCTGGGCGGGCATAATATGCCCCATTAAAGTAAGTTCATTTTGTATAATGGAATAGAGCCAGCAGCAGAGTCGGGATCCGACACGGACACCGCCCACACCGGAACCGCCCAGGTAAGGATATTTCCCGCCATTATTTCAGCGAGCAAGTGGCAAATCTATGGAACAGACTCCCGAGGGAGACGCAGATAGTACTGGAAGCAGATAGTACTGATTCATTGAAATGTAAACTAGATAGATTTCTTTCAAAAAATAATATTTTGTGATACAGTATATGAGTAATTTGAGGCAGGTTAAGTGTAGCAGGCTTGGAAGGAACAGGTGACTTTGGACCTACGGGAGTAGAAATTTGTCTTGGGTGAATGAGTAAAACAGATGGTATTGCATCGGGCAGTAGTTATATGCCTCCTCCACTATTCAATTCCACTGACTTCAATGGAACTGAATGTTGGGCTAGACTTATAACTGGCGCCCGATACGCTACTGCACATTTTGCTACAGATTAATAGCCCATGGTTCCCAAAGGTTCCCATCTCTGAGGGGTTTCCTCGCCTCATGTCTGGGTCAGTTGTGGACTAATTGATAGAGGTTGATTACCATCTTTAGTCAACAATTCCATTACTTTTGTATCATACAGGTACCAGGATGGTAGAAGGTGAACTCGATGGACCTTGGTCTTTTTGTTGACTGGCAATTCCTATGTTGCTAAGAAATGAACAAAGGTTAGCAGTTGATTTTCAAAATAGTTTATACAAATTGCTACGACTGTTAGTTGTACACCCTTTCATTCTGATACTCACATTTATATTGCCTTGCTCCACTTTTGTCTCATTACACTTCTGGGAAGTGCTTTGAGATGTTTTTCTACATTAAAAGTATTATGTAAATGCAAATTGTTACTTCCCTGAACTACAGTGAGATAATGGCCCGGAAAAGTAAGCTTCCCACAAAATTCTCGCGATCTCTGTGTCGAGAAGTACAGGTTTTTGATGTGTAATTCAGATCAACATAATATAATGGGAATCCTCTGGTGGGAGCTGCTGTGATGTCAACAAGCTGTCTACGCAGCCAATCAAAACACAGAATTCACAAGGACAGAGATCCAGGAAGTGAGCAAGCTCCTTTGATTCTAACTTTTAAAAAATGTTAGAGAGCAAAATAAAGATCGGAGCTCTCACATGAGGAAAAGGCAAACCTGAAATAAAAATTAACAAACTTTAAAAACAAATTACATTTTTTTAAGTTTCTTAAAAATGTAAATTTTTAATAAAATGGATAAATTTGATATTGCACAAATTTGAAGTTAGTTTTTCAGGGCCATAACCTTTGTTGAGCAGTAAATACCCTGTTAATACCCCAGTTACACCTAATCCCTTTGGGTCTAACTTTTAGTGGGGAATTTAACAGTGTAATTACTGTAGAAGAGCCAAAGTTTTCATCAGTTTCCACGATTTGAGAGATGTTACTGATTGCTGGTTCTGTGGGGGGTGGGGGGGGGGGATGTGGGGGGAGGAGGGGGGCTCTGGGGAGGAGAGGGGACACAGCACAGCCTGCGTCAGAGCAGTGAATGGCAGACAGCAACTTCAGGATTTCTGCAAGCACTTGCGCATGCGGCAAATTCCGGAGCTGCAGTCAGTTTCAAAGGCAGAATGGTGGCTAACGCTGCCAGTTCACCATCACCAGGACCGCAAATTCTGGGCCAACATTTCTTGATGTATAACGCAAGAGTAAGGAAATATTATGAAATGCTTTTGTAAAACTCTGAAAGTTGTGATAATTCTAACCTACTTAGATTCCTGCCTGTATGTCTATATTGTGCTTTAAAAAAAATCTTATATATCCTCCCATATGTCTTTCATATACACCTTAGGTATAGAGGCCTGCATTTTCTGAATGGTGTTCCCTGACCTTGGCTGAATTTCCAGCGCTGGCACCATCTGCAGGCTCTCAGGCCATACCTGGCTGTGGGTAGGTTTCTTATTCTGGGAGCCCTGGGTTGGGTGGGGAGGTGGGGATGTGGGGTAGTGTCTGCCGCAGTGGGAGGAAGTGACAGACAATAGGCTGTGTGAAAATTGGGGTACTTTTAAAAATATATATATTTTAGGGTAGTCCTGTGGCATTTAGTGCCAGCTGTGGCTCAGTGGGTAGTACTCTCGCCTCTGAGTCAGAGGTTGTGGGTTCAAATCCCACTCCAGGGACTTGAGCACCTAAATCTAGATTGACACTCCAATGCAGTGCTGAGGGGGTGCTGCACTGTCGGAGGTGCCATCTTTCAGATGAGACTTTAAACCGAGGCCCCGTCTGCTCTCTCAGGTGGACGTAAAAGATCCCACGGCACTATTTCGAAGAAGAGCAGGGGAGTTATCCCCAATGTCCTAGCCAATATTTATCCCTCAATCAACATAACAAAATGAGATTATCGGGTTGTTATCACATTGTTGTTTGTGGGAGCTTGCTGTGTGCAAATTCTCACATTATAACAGTGACTACACTCCAAAAGTACTTTATTGGCTGTAAAGTGCTTTGAGACATCTGGTGGTCGTGAAAGGCGCTATATAAATGAAAGTCTTTCTTTTTTTGCATGGCATCTTTGTAAGAGCAATTGCACAGAGCCCTCTCCCAAGAACCCCTCCACTGAGAGCTTGCATTATCGGAGTCCGGGACCTAACAAGCACCCCGGCGCCCAGCGTTCAATTGGGCATGTGCTGGGAAACAGAGCAGAGGTTGTATTTTCCTAATTAAAATTTGCATGCACCCATCCACATTTGCCACCATGCGTGACCACTGGGAAATGGGGAGGAGGTGGGTACACAGTGAAGTGCCCCCACCCAGAGCAACTTTCCACCGCCGCCATCCTCAGACCCACCAAATAAAATTGGCAGGTGGGAGTTGAAAATCTCGGCCAGGGTACCATTCAATTTTCATAAGAAAACGAAAGAGAAAGTTGGCCAAGTTAGCAGAACTTAAATCAAATCAGTTGAGGATATTCATAATAATCATAAGATTGTCTTCAATAATCCAATACTTTTTATTTCATATCAACCCATCATTGGGATTGTCAGAAAGTTTGTGTTTTTCTGCCCATGCTACTTTACTCCAGTTACTGAGGGATTCCCAGAGACTGGTGCTGAGAACCACTATCACATTCAAATCCTACACCCTTTGCTAGCTGCTAATCCCAGACCTGGAATAGCATAACAGACTGAGAGTGCCACTGCAGTCCATACATCAGCACTTGCCTGAACAGCATGAGCTGGGGATTTGTGTGCCAAAATCAATCCTTCCTGAAAAATTGCCTAGTTCAAGCTTGGATTTTGTTTCAATTTTTTTTTTAATCTAAAATTCTGCTTCTTCAATTCAAACCTCATCAATACTGTTGAAAAATACACAAAGTACACAATAAAATTGTTTGACGGGTTTTCTATTTCAATCATATAGACCATGTCTGGATTAGCTGTTTCATCTTTTTGGGTGAACCTGCTAATAGTTCATACTGTTCAGCAGTTCATGCATTTACCCCATTGATTTTTTTTTAGCAATGCATTGAAATAATATTTATCTATTAAAATTAATAAAATGAATCTTCCCTGATGAACAGATAAATGATGGGACAACATAAGCAAATTAACTGGGGAGGTTCAACAACATTTCAGTAGAGGACAACAGAACCCAATTAAAGGCATAAGGCTTGGACTATCCTCTGAATTACCACCCATTTTGGGGTGGATTTGGGCTGGTAATGGGGTAAATGAGGTCTACCCCCCCTCAAATCCACTGCTAGAAAACTGCCACTAAATTATCCTCTACTTTAAAGATTACCAAGTGCCTAATCTGCCACATTTAAATGTGTTGTGGGTATGGCTAACCTTTCCGATACAATCCCTCTAACTTCCCCCCCAAACCCACCCCAAGTACTTACCCCAACTCTATAAATGATATTAGGAGCTGCAAGATGTTTTCCCTGAAGAGGGTAACGCATTGAGGAGGACATTTTTTGTGCTGCTACTGAATTGCTATTACTTCTTCTGCGTATCAGTCTCTTTCGTTCTTTTGAGGTCCATTCATGAATTCTGCTGCTAGTGTTACTCAGTTCTGTTCAAAGTATTGCTTTGCATTGGGGACTTAGATTTCCCTCTATTCTTATGCTATGGAAAGGATGTGGATGAGAATTGGAGTCAGAAGGTGTCATACCCATTCACCAGGGTCTAAGCATATCCTGCTTAGACATTCTGACCATCAGAAGGCTGTGCTTCGAACAGAGCCTATTGGCAAAATATGCCAACTCCTGCCTGACGACCTGTAGCACACATCCCCCAAAGAGAATAGCATTGTTTGTTCCAGTCAATCTCTGTTCCTTGCTGCTTCTCCTCTTCCTCCTCTTGATTCCAGAGTGTGATTCCTGGAAGGACCCCCATCAAAAGCCAATCACAATGCCTGAAGCCCCTTAACAGTTTCGAACCTACAACAATGACTACAATCACTTTCAAATCCTTTAACATCAAAAATAAACACAAGCTACTGCAAGAAAAATGTCTCCAAAAGCTGAGGATTCCTTTCAATAACATTTAAAATGGTCACCTCAGGAATTTCACCGCCCATAGTTGGTGGTTAGGAGCAGGACATGGTGGTGACGATCAGACTGTGAAGTTGTAAAATGGCATTAACATTGCAATTATGTAATTTAATCTTTATTTGGATATATTCATGAAGCTCACACCTGTTTCTGGCGGGAACTTGCTGCCAGAAATTATGTATTGCTGAAAATGAGACACGTTGAAAAATCAGTGATAACTGGGCAAGAGGAGCTAACATTTTATTTTCTGCCCACTACCGTCACATCTTCGGAGCAAAGGAAGACCAAAATCACAGCCATGGACTGTGTTACGTTGTCACTTGTGTCCAGACATTCCATCCACAGATTATACTAATAGATTGGATCTAGCAGTCAACTTGCTTAGAGAACAACCATAAATGAGGCATTCATAGAATTCATAGATTCCCCCAATTCAACAATTTTATGAATCAGTGGACATGCTAGGAGATAGCTTACAAAAATGGCAATGCATAGTGAAGCACAAGAGACATTCATGTGAGCCCTGGTTTTGTTCTGCTTCCAAAAGCAATGAGACCTCAGCAACCGGAGCAAAATGTTGACCAAACACGAATGTAGGTAGATCAGAGGAAGTCACAGGTATAGGTAGTGGGTCTTCTGAAATCCCTGTAGCTCATAAGTTAGCTGAGCAGCTACAAAGCACCTCAGCAAAGGGAATACTCAGGAGTCGGCGCATACACAAAGCTCAGAAAGAAGGTATTTTATAGGGAACTTCTTTTTCATTTATTTTCAGGATGTTTAGAAATATTAAAGTCATAAACATATATTGTATTGTGTATGAAATAATCTCATGAGGCCGCGTACTGTAAGCTGAAACTAGTATGACCTTGGTCTCTATATTCTAACTCCAGAGTGTCTAAACAACAAGATAGCAAGCCTTTTATACCAGCACAGCACGAGGTGTGGGTGACCCGTAGGACTCCAGCAGTCACACCCCCTGCTGGCAACTATATATAGCGACATACATAATATCACTCCCTCCAAAGTCTTTGATACAACTATTTACAGATTGAGATGGGTCGGGGGCCCTTTGCTCCCAGGTTGATTGTCTCAGTTCGAAGGGTGAGCCGGTCAGGGCATTGCTGCACTGCGGTGCAATGGGTCTGGCCGGATTCTCCCGGGGGATGGGTTCTTCTTCATGGTTAGTAGCAGGGTCGATTGCTGGTTGTGTGTGTTGTGGTGGGTCGTCAATGTTGATGTCTTCTTCCATTTTTTCCTGGTTGTTGGTGAAACGCAACCTGGTCTGATCAATATGCTTTTTGCATGTTTGGCCATTTGTCAATTTGACTACAAACACCCTCTTCCCCTCCTTGGCCAAAACAGTGCCAGCAACCAACTTAGGACCTGGACCATAATTGAGCACAAACACCGGATCATTCACGTCAATATCACGAGTTACAGCCGCGCGGTCATGATACATGCTCTGCTTTTGCCGCCAGGTTTCCACATACTCATTGAAGTCTGGGTAGCCTAGGGAGAGCCTTGTCTTGAGGGCCGTCTTCATAAGAAGTTTGGTGGGCGAGAGCCCTGTGAGCGAGTGGGGTTGTGTCCGATAAACGAGCAGAACGCGAGACAAACAGGTCTGCAAAGAGCCATCTGTCACTCACTTCAGGCTCTGCTAAATCGGTTGGACTGCCCGCTCCGCTTGGCCATTGGAGGCAGGCTTGAAAGGAGCAGACCTAACATGCTTGATGTCATTGCGGGTCATGAACTCGCTGACCACAGAGCTAGTGAAATAGGGTCCATTGTCACTGTCATGTATTCAACCAGCATTGTAACCCATGTATAATCTGACCTAAGTTGTACACTGTGAGAAGAATGACCACTAGATGGGAGACACTCCTAACCTAGACCTTCAGGTATAAAAGGGGAAGCTCCACCCACCTTCATCACTTGAGTGCTGAGGAATAAAGGACAGGTCACAGACTGACCTTCTCTCAAGCATGGGCCTCGTGTGCATTTATACTGTATCAATGGCGACAAGAAACTGGGATTTAAACCACGCGAGCATGGCCACTAACAGAACAGACGAGAGGTACTGTGTTAAGGAATGGTTGGGACAGAAATTCAACATTGTTAAAGCAGCACACAGTTCTCCAGGCAGACAAGGGCAATTGGACATGCCCCAACATGTAGTCGAACCCAGAGGGGAAGTTCGACAGAGACAATGGCAAGCTGAACGGCGATTCACGCCATTGCAAGGGACAATGCGGCCAGTAATGGGGCCATCAACACCTGTTAATCTGTTAATGGCGCATTCAAGGACAGTCACAGGGGCAGTCAGGGATGATCGTTTGGCAAGGGACCTTTTGTTTCAAACAACAGCTCATGTTGGAGGCGTGGAGGCACACACTCAGCTGGAGTTTGCAGAGATGAGCAAAATACCTGCAGAAATTGCAGAAGTGAACGCTGGGGGAAATCGCTGGAAGCTGAAGTTCAGCGAGTTCATGTGGAGCACGTATACAGTTCATACACCAGGATGCCGCCGATAATGATGAAAGTGCTCCTCAATGGCATCCCAGTATCAATGGAGCTTGACATGGGGGCCAGCCAGTTCCTGATGGGTATCAAACAGTTCAAAAAGTTGTGGGCGTCCAAGGCCAGGAGGCCAGAATTATCACCGATTGACGCACAGCTACGAACTTACACAAAGCAGATCATTCCGGTGTTAGGCAGCGCCACGGTAGTCGTGACCCACAAAAATTCGAGAACAGGTTACCACTCTGGATTGTCCCAGGGGACGGTCCCGCACTACTGGGGAGGAGTTGGCTTGCTGTCATAAACTGGAAATGGGGCAATGTCAATGCAATTTCCTCTGTGGAGCGAGTATCATGCACACAGTTCCTGGACAAATTTGACTCATTATTTCAACCCGGCATCGGCACTTTCATGGGGGCCAAGGTAGTGATTCACATAAACCCGGACGCCAGGCCAGTACATCACAAGGCCAGAGCAGTGCAGTACGTGATGTGGGAAAAGATAGAAGGTGAATTGGACCGCCTGCTGAGGGAAGGCATCATCTTGCCAGTCGAATTCAGTGACTGGGCGAGCCCGATCGTGCCGGTGCTCAAGGCGGATGGGTCGGTCAGGATATGTGGTGATTACAAGGCCACCATCAATCGGGTGTCACTCCAAGACCTGTACCCGCTACCGAGAGCGGAGGACCTCTTTGCGACGCTATCCAGTGGCAAACTTTTTTCAAAATTAGACCTGACCTCAGCTTACATGACCCAGGAGCTGGCGAGTGAGTCGAAGAAGCTGACCACCATCACGACACACAAGGGGTTGTTTGAGTACAACAGATGTCCGTTCAGGATTCGCTCAGCCGCCGCGATCTTCCAATGAAATATGGAAAGCCTCCTCAAGTTGATTCCAGGGACGGTGGTTTTTCAGAACGACATCCTCATCACGGGTTACGATACTGAAGAACACCTCCACAACCTGGAGGAGATGCTACGCAGACTGGACCGGGTAGGGCTGCGACTGAAAAAGGCGAAGTGCGTCTTCCTAGCTCCAGAGGTAGAATTCCTGGGGATGAGGGTAGCAGCAGACGGGATCAGCCCTACTGCGTCCAAGACAGAAGCGATCCAGAGAGCACCCAGACCCCGTAACACGACGGAGCTGCGTTCATTCCTGGGGCTCCTGAACTATTTTGGTAACTTTCTTCCCAAATTGAGCATGCTGCTAGAGCCGCGACATGTGCTCCTATGCAAAGGTTGCAAATGGGTATGGGGGGACAGCCAGGAAAAGACTTTTAATAGAGCACGCAATTTGTTATGTTCCAACACTCTGTTAACACTATACGACCCATGTAAGAAACTTGTGTTAAGGTGCAATGCGTCGTCCTATGGTGTCGGGTATGTGTTGCAGCATGTCATTGTCAAGGTTCAGTTACAGCCGGTAGCTTATGCCTCCAGGAGTCTGTCCAAGGCAGAAAGGGGTTACGGGATGGTAGAAAAGGAGGCGCACGCATGTGTACATGCTGTAAAGAAAATGCACCTGTACCTGTTTGGCAGGAAATTTGAGCTGGAGACAGATCACAAACCCCTAACGTCCCTTTTGGCCGACAACAAGGCCATAAATGCAAATGCATCAGCCCGCATACAGAGGTGGGCACTCACGTTAGCCGCCTATGGCTATACAATACGGCACAGACCGGGCACCGAAAACTGCGCCGATGCACTTAGCAGGCTCCCACTAGCCACCACTGAGGGGGCTACCGAGCATGCTGCTGAGATGGTCATGGCTGTTGAAGCTTTCGGAAGCAAAAGCTCACCCGTGACAGCCCGTCAGATTAAAGTCTGGACAGATAGAGACCCGCTATTGTCTCCAGTCAAGAAATGTGTCCTGAATGGGGACTGGGCAGCCACGTACAGGGCATGCCCTGAGGAATTTAAACCATTTCACAGGCGCAGGGATGAACTCTTGATTCAGGCCGATTGCCTACTGTGGGGAAACCGCGTAGTCATGCCTCAGATGGGCAGAGAGGTGTTCATCAGAGAACTCCACAATGAGCACCCGGGCATTGTCATGATGAAAGCAATTGCCAGGTCACACGTTTGGTGGCCAGGGATAGACGCAGATCTGGAACTTTGTATTCGCAGGTGCAACACGTGTTCCCAGCTGGGCAATGCGCCCAGGGAAGCCCCCCTTAGCCCCTGGCCATGGCCCGCCAAGTCTTGGTCACGCATCCATGTGGATTACGCAGGTCCTTTCATGGGGAAAATGTTTTTGGTTGTAGTAGACGCCTACTCCAAATGGATCGAGTGTGTCATTTTAAATTCAAGCACAGCCTCTGCCACAGTAGAAAGTCTGCGGGCAATGTTCGCCGCCCACGGTCTACCGGACGTCTTGGTCAGCGACAATGGCCCGTGCTTCACAAGCACTGAATTCCAGGACTTCATGGCAGGCAATGGAATTAACCATGTCAGAACGGTACCGTTCAAGCCGGCCTCAAATGGCCAGGCAGAACGAGCAGTGCAGATAATCAAACAGGGGATGCTCAGAATCCAAGGGGGTTCCCTACAAACCCGCTTATCACGCCTCCTGTTGGCCTGTAGATCCCGACCACACTCGCTCACAGGGGTTCCACCCGCAGAGCTGCTAATGAAAAGGATGCTCAAAACCCGGCTATCCCTTATACACCCCACCATGAAAGAAATTGTCGAGAGCAGGCGCCAGCCACAATATGACTACCATGACAGGAATGCGAGGGCGCGATGTATTGATGTAAATGATCCTGTTTTTGTCCTCAACTACGCTGCAGGGTCCAAATGGCTCGCAGGCACTGTGATTGTCAAAGAGGGAAATAGGATTCTGATAGTTAAACTTACCAATGGACAATTCTGCCGCAAACACGTGGATCAAACAAAAATGAGGTTCAGCAACCCCATAAAAGAAGCAGAGGAAGAACACGATGTCGAGTTCATTCCACCACAGGTGACCGAACACCGGAACCAAAGGGAGGAGAGCCCAATCACTGTGGGCAGTCTGGACAGGCCTGAGGCACTGCAAACAGCAGACACTCAGGCCAGCGCCCAACAACCGGAACCCCAACTCAGGCGCTCTACAAGGGAGCGTAAACCACCAGAGAGACTCAACCTGTGATCCAAATAAGACTTTGCGGGGGAGGTGATATCATGTATTCAACCAGCATTGTAACCCATGTATAATCTGACCTAAGTTGTACACTGTGAGAAGAATGACCACTAGGTGGGAGACACTCCTAACCTGGACCTTCAGGTATAAAAGGGGGAGCTCCACCCACCTTCATCACTTGAGTGCTAAGGAATAAAGGACGGGTCACAGACTGACCTTCTCTCAAGCATAGGCCTCGTGTGCATTTATACTGTATGGTAAGGATGACAAGGACGTCGGGCAGGCCATGGATGACAAACATTGCCCTGAGGTTTTCAATGGTGACTGTGGACATGCTGGATGACATTATCACACATTCAATCCACTTAGAGTAGGCATCCACAACTACGAGAAACATTTTCCCGAGGAAAGTACTGGCATAATCCACATGCATCCTGGACCATGGTTTGGAGGGCCATGACCACAGGCTCAGCGGAGCCTCCCTGGGTGCATTGCTCAGTTGTGAGCAACTGTAGCATTGGCGCACGAATGATTCAAGATCTGAGTCGATGCCAGGCCACCACACATGCGATCTAGCAATGGCCTTCATCAAGACTAGCTTGGAGGTCGCGTATAAAGGTCTCCCTGCTTTTTTTTGGCAAAACCACGTTATTACCCCATATTAAGCAGTCAGACTGAATAAACATTTCATCTTTACAGCAGTGAAAAGGTTTAAATTTATCCTGCATTTCCCCATGAACAGGTGACCAGTTTCCGCTTCGGACACAACTCTTTCTTGAGATATCACCGGATGACCCCTCGCTCTCAAAAGCCTCCATGACCATTACCAAGTCTGCGGGCTGTTCCATTTCAACCCCGGCCGTGGGTAGTGGAAGCCGGCTGAGTGTATCAGCACAGTTGTCGATGCCTGGTCTGTGGCGAATAACATAGTCGTACGCAGGTAGTATCAGTGGCCATCTTTGGATGCGGGCTGAAGCATTGGTGTTCATACCTTTGCTTTCAAAGAACAGTGAAATGAGCAGCTTGTGGTTAATTTCGAACTCAAATCGCAGGTCAAATAGGTACTGGTGCATTTTCTTAACTGCATAAGCGCACGCTAAGGCCTCTTTTTCAAACATACTATAGGCTCTTTCAGCCTTGGAAAGGCTCCTGGATGCATATGCAACCGTGTGGAGCTTCCCCGATACATTGGTTTGCTGTAGCACACAACCGATCCCGTACGATGAGGCATCACAAGCTGGCACTAATCGTTTGCATGGGTCATATAGTACAAGTAACTTATTAGAGCATAACAGGTTCCTAGCCTTCTCGAAGGCTGTCTCTTGAGATTTACCTCAAAACCAGTCATTACCCTGACGTAGCAACATGTGCAAAGGTTCTAACAACGTGCTCAACCCAGGTAGAAAGTTACCAAAGTAATTGAGGAGTCCCAGGAACAAAAGCAGCTCCGTCACATTTTGGGGTCTAGGTGCATTCTTGATGGCCTCCGTCTTGGAGTCCTTGAGCCTGATGCTATCAGTTGCGATCTTCCTCCCCAAAAATTCAACCTCTGGCGCCAGGAAAACACACTTGGAGTGTTTCAGCCTGAGTCCCACTCTGTCCAGGCGATGCAGGACTTCTTCTAGGTTGTATAGGTGTTCTGTGGTGTCATGACCTGTGATCAGGATGTCAACTTGGAACACGACAGTCCTCGGGATGGATTTTAGCAAGCTCTTCATGTTCTTCTGGAATATTGCAGCAGCCGAACGAATCCCAAAGGGGCATCAGTGATAAATAAACAGTCCCTTGTGCAAGTTAATGCACGTCAGATTTTTCAAGGATTCAGCCAGCTCTTGAGTCATGTAGGTGGAGGTCAGGTCCAACTTGCAAAACGACTTCCCGCCCACCAGCGTTGCAAATAGGTCGTCTGCCTTTGGTAGTGGGTACTGGTCCTGTCGCGAGACTCGCTTGATTGTCACCTTATAGTCCCCACAATTTCGGACCGTGCCGTCGCTTTTCAAAACTGGGACGATGGGACTGGCCCATTCATTGAACTCGACAGGCGAAATGATTCCTTCACGTTGAAGTCGGTCCAGCTCGATCTCGACTTTCTCTCTCATCATGTAAGGACTGCCCGAGCATTGTGAAGGGCAGGCTGTACATCCGGGACTAGGTGGATTTGCACCTTGGCTCCCGTGAAGTTGCCGATGCCTGGTTCAAATAGCGAAGGGAACTTGCTCAAGACCTGAGCACACGAGGTGTCATCCACTGATGACAAGGCTTTGATGTTGTCCCCGTTCCATCTGATTGTTTAGAGCCAACTTCTGCCAAACAGCGTTGGGCCATTGCCTGGAACAATCCATAAGGCTAAATCATGCACTGTTCGTACGACACCTTCACAGCTGCACTTCCAATGACTGGAATGAGTTCCTCGGTGTAGCTACGAAGTTTTGCATTTACGAAGCTCAGTTTAGGCCTCTGTGCCTTGTTGACCCACAATTTTTCGAAAGCCTTCTGGCTCATTATTGACTGACTCACACCCTTGTCTAACTCCATAGATACTGGAACTCCATTTAGCTTTACTTCCAGCATGAAAGGAGGGTTCTTAGTGGTGAAGATGTGCACCCCATGCACTTCCTCCTCGGGTTAAGTTGCCTGTTCTGCGTGATCCACACCAGATCAATCATCCTCTGCCACATGGTGTGTCGCAGCATGTCTGCACATTCACTGGAGGTGCCTCATTGTTGCACAACCTTTGCACACATAGTGCTTGAATTGTCATTGATGGGCCCGATGATTGCCCCCGCAGCACCAACAAGGTGCTAATGGATTCGCATTCACCCATGGTGGCAGATTCTGAGTCACTCCAGGTCTTGTAGCAGCAGGCAACTTGGCCCAGCCATGAGCAGTTCTGCTTGCTGGCGACATTAGTTTGTGTACAGCACTTGCCGGTCCCGTTGAGCCTCGATGTTGAGAAGTGATCACTTTAGTGTTGTCGTTTGTGGAAATGAATGCCTGGACAATCGTGATGGCTCTGCTCAGGTCTAGGTTTTCGGCAGCTAGCAGCTTGCAAAGAATGACCTCGCGGCTGATTCCCAGCACGAGAAAGTCCCACAGCATTTCCCGCAATGTAGCTCCGAATTCGCAGGGCCCAGCAAGACGTCTCAGGTCGGCGTCAAATCCCGTCACTTCCTGGCCCACAGCGCGATGGTGCGTGTAAAAGCAATACCTGGCCATGAGGATGCTCTCCTTCGGTTTTAAGTGGTCGCTGTGATGGTTTCGTTGGGGAGAGGAGATTCTTGATGAGTCCGTATATTTTGGACCCACAAACGGTGAGGAGGCCAGCCCTGCATTTAACAGCATTGTCAGCTCTTTCCAGTCCATTGGCCATGAAGTACTGGTCGAGGCGATCAACGAAATCTTCCCAATCTTCCCCTTCAACAAATCGTTTTAAAATACCAAAGGCAGCCATGGTCACATGAAAGTTTGTATTTCTTTACTCATCGCCAGTTATTGTGTATGACATAATCCCACGAGATCGAGTACTGTAAGTTGAAACTAGTATGACCTAGGTTTCTTTATTCTAACTCCAGAGTACCGAAACAACAAGGTAGCAAGCCTTTTATACCAGCACAGCACGAGGTGTATGTGACCCGTAGGACTCCTGCAGTCACGCGCTCTGGTGGCAACTATATATAGCTACATTCATAACATATTGATTATGTATTTTTCAATGAAAAGAATTGCTACTTTTGTTGGGAACAATTACCAAGTAAATTTTAGAAAACTAGATTATAAAGAATAAGACCCTTAACACAAGGTTAATGAGTCAAAGGTTTTAATGATTTTCAGACTGGATAAGTAAATGACAATTTTCCTGGAGCAGTTAAAAAATTGCATTCAATTAATTGTAATTAATTCTCTTTATAGGATCTTCTGTTTTGGCCTGAGGTTATGGTTGGAATGCTTTAAGGCTTTAACACAGCATTGTTACTGGAAGTTATACAACAGACCAACAGGAACAGTCAGCAGTGCATAAAGTCACCACCCAGCAGTTGCCCAGCAAATCCTGAAGCAAGCAAGCCTGGCAGGAAGTATCAGAAGAGGGTTGAATTTCTAAGAAAATGCCAAACAAAAGATTTAGTGTTCACATGTCCTGAAAAGCAGAATAGAAACGAGAGAGTATTGGGGAATCAGCTCAGGTAATAAGCTCAATAATATAGCCTACAGTCTTAGGAGGAAATCGTATCCTACACTAACATTAACTGTCTCTGAATTTCACCTGGAAGTTTTTGTACTTTATTTCATACTATTGTCAGAGGAAGCAATGGTTTGAAAAGGAAGGCACAATTTCAATGTCTTACTGATGTTAAAAATACCAACTTTACTGTTATTTTATTTGCACACTGGATAAATACAGTATGACTCAATGTTATTTATAAAATACACTATATTGGCAGAGAGAAGAGGAAATTGATAGATAAATAATTTTGCCCATGGACAATGCAGAACATCTACAATAATTTATGTGATTCTCTATTAAATGCATGAATATTTCCCTCTTGTACAGCCATAATTCGACACATTAATAATCTGTTGAGTGTTGTGTTTCCTTTTTAGTTGATGAACAGTGGTGTACTTTCAAATGCACAATAAAATGTGCTTTTCAAACGTATCTTGTTTCTTTTGAAAAGCTGTGAATAAAGATTTGGTTCTAATATTGTCAATCTCTAAATAAAAGGCGAATGATTTTACAATGCAACTCCAAGCCTTAAAACATTTCCTGTACTTCCATAACTGTTTGTCATATTCGCTTTCAAGCTTCACAATAATAGAAAGTTTCATATTTGCTATACCCAGGATCCATATTATGCCTGCAGAAATTAGGATCAAAAAGTTTTATGAGCTTTGAATCAAGACAATCCATTGATCTCTTATTAGGATCACCACCGGGAAACCTTTGTGTAGAAAACTGTTCCTTGTTAGAAACGTTTGGATATTGTTAACCTCAGCCCCATAAACTGAATGAGTGATTAAAATATTTTTTTAACTTTTTACTTAAGATTTTATTCCTTTAGGTAAACACAGAATCAAACAACGAATAATGAAATTTGTATAAATAGTAAGGTTTAATATGTGGAAGGAATCATGCAAAAATACAGAACTCTCAACCCCATCAGACCTCCCAATCCTTGGGGATACTAAGAAAATGAGGGTCATTTACACTGTATTTGTGATTAACCCCTGTACACCCATGAATGATCAGTCCTGCTACAGCTTGAAAAGCTTTGCCACCAGAAGATGGGTGATTATTTTTCTTCCTCTGTAGAGCAAGTTGGGCCTGACCTTGGGTGAATATAACCCAAGTAATCACCTGTAACCTCCTGCACCCCTCCAACCCTCCAAGGTCCCTGGGCTCCTCCAATTGTTGATTCCTCAATTTTCTTCGCTCCACCATTGGCAGCCGTGCCTTCAGCTGCCTAGGTCCTAAGCTCTAGAACTCCCTCCCTAAACCTCTCTGCCTCTCTATCCTTCTTTAAGCCGCTCTTTAAAACCTACCTCTTTGACCAAGCTTTGGTCACCTGCCTAATATCACCTTATGTGCACTGGTGGCAAATTTTGTTTGATTTTGCTCCTGTAAAGCATCTTGGGATGTTTTACTTCATTAAAGGCGCTATATAAAGGCAAGTTGCTGCTGTAAACTCTCCAGCCTATTCACTGCATATTATTGGCCCGCCAATTAAATTTAGCCATTAAATGACTATATCTTTGAAACAAATTCCATTTTATAGAACCGTTTAATAGTCAAGGGGAAGAAATTGGGGATGTTTGCGCCTCCCGTTAGCGCCCCTGGCTAATGGCTCGGCAACTGCTCCCCGGTGGTCCAGGTAGGGCCCTGCAATCTGCAGCTTGGTTCTCCCCTTTAATTAAAAGAGAGGGCCCCTTCTACGTGGCAATGCTACGTGCCCCAGCACAGTGCCCCTCTTCCTGTGCTTGCGCCCCATTAGCACCCCACAGAGGAAGTGGAGCACGTTTATTTGTGCTCCGCCTCCTCTCGGGGGTGGAACCCCAATTTTGTGAGCGGGACAAGACTCCCGCTCCTAGCACAGGCACTCCCACCTCGCAGATGTTACCGCCACCAAACGGGCCGCTACACAATTCCCCCCCCACCCACCCCGGCAATTATTTATATATGAAATTATTCTAACAGATAATTACTTTTATTAATAACTATTGCACCAAATACCATCACCAATGCGCAATGTGGTGCAGCACCATACAAAACACGCTAAGAAAGCCCCAAGTTTATTTCATGCTTTGTATTGAATTAGCTTATCCCAACCAGGATAGAAGTGGAGGAACAGTGCGACAACTGGCCTAAGCATCCACGGAGTGGAAAAACCTTCAGGGCTCACACCCCTAATGCCTATCCATTTAGTGTTTTGCACATAATGCTGATAGGTAAGAAAAGAATCAGGATGAGCAAAGGTTGTCTCATTGTCAAGCAGCAGGCAAACACTCACTGTCCATGAAGAACAGATACTGATGTGAGCAATTGAAGGGTTGCTGCACACAGAACCATACCTCCACATAAATTACTGCCTTTAATTGGAGAGAGTTAATGGAAGTGGGAAACTGCATTTGAAATAACCCCAGTGAGTTATGGAGGGCGAATCCTTCAATATCCCTATTGGCTTTTGTGCTTCTCTTCATCTGACTATGTCTCTCTGGTCTTGTTTTAAACTAAAGGTTATCAGCAAATATCCATAAGTATTAGACCAGCTGGCTAGAATAATGACAGTCAACTCCGATTTCCATAGTCAAATGTTTGTGTGCTCTAAAATGTCAAACATAATGGCTCAACTCACATTACATGGAGGAAAAAAACTGAGTGGTTCCTTTGGCAACTGAGTCAGCCATGAACCCTTCATTGACAATTTAAACTAAAGAATGCTCTCAGTTAAATATCACGTCTTAATTTATTTGTGGGTCAAATAATCTACTAGTTGATATCAATGTATTACTGTTCATTATATTTATACATTGAGTGTTTTGAAAGTTTCACTGTTCATTTATTCAGGTTGTGAATTTTAGAGCTGCTTGTATAGTATAAGGAATAAGAGTTATATTATTGTACTTAGCTCAGCAGAGGAAATATGACAACTTCTATTACTTACATTATACCCCCACCCCACCAAATTTAGGATAATTTACTGCTGATGCCAAAGATTGTACTATTGTCAAGTATCAAGTTATCCATTCAACAATAGCTCAATCTAGGTAGTCATTTCAAACCTTATCCTTCTATAGTGAATTATTTAATGAGGGAAAACACATTTGAATCCACCTCAAACCATCATTGTTTAAGAAGAAATAAGCTGAAAAGTGGAAGTGCTGCACCATATCACTATACTCTCTTGAATAGCTTTGGACTATGGTATTTTTTTGTAAAATAAACATGGGAAATGAACTGCATAATTTGTATATTCCCATTCAATACAGCACTTAAACTTTTACCTTATCTAAACACACAGAGCCTGCTGGTTTTGATCTGATGCCTACTCAGTTATAAAAAGTTGTCTTGTTTCACAAATAGTCTAGCAACTTTTGTGCCAGATCTTGGCAGAAATATTTAATTTTGTTGGCATTTGAACTGAAATGGCATTATATTCATTCTGAGATCAACATATGCTTCAGAATCCAAAGAACAAAATGTAACTTCTCCTTGCCAAAAACATAGAGGAGAGGCAGTTCACAAACAATCTCAGTCAATCTTTAATTCATATTTTTTACTTGGGATTATTTTAGTTTCTGTTTACCAAGTGTTATTTTATGGTGGTCGACAAAAGCTTTTTTTCTATTTTGTTAAGATTGGAGGCTACAGAATGAGAGGCTGGTACGTCAAGAACCGTTATATCAGATACATTAGAAGTCAAAAGCAAAATACTGCGGATGCTGGAATCTGAAATAAAAACAGAAAATGCTGGAAGGCTTCTGACGAAGGATCTTCAACCTGAAATGTTAACTCTGTTTTTCTCTCCACAGATGCTGCCTGACCCGTTGAAATTTCCAGCATTTTCTGTTTTTATATTACATTAGAAGTCACGTGTACTGCAGAACTCTTCTTCAGAAAAGCAGACATTGCATTAGTCTGCCTTTCTTTATTTTCCATATTGTTTATCCGTTCTGAATAAGATTGTTGAGAAAGTAACAATTAACTTAATTTAAAGGTTACTTTTGTGCTGAGCCCTTACTGCCAGCTGAATACTTGGCTGCAATTGTTCAGGCTCCTTTTATTTTAGCATCTCATTGCAGTCTGAAGAGAAAGAAAGTTTTCATTGTACCAGTGATGTCTAGATTCAAAGTCAAAGGCCCAGATTCTCAGGTCTGCAACACCTGTCAATGTGACAGCTGCTAACCCGCTGCATTGAGGATATATGGGGGAAGTCTCCATGACACTCACAGGCCTGCAGTATTGTGTTAATTCTCTCTAAAGAAAAAAATGGTGTGTAATCAACACTACAGAATGTCAACCAAGGTAGGACCACCGTCACTGAAAACCCTGATTCTGTAATAAGTGGATGTGTTAAACTTAATAAGCAGATGGTAAGAGCCTTTAGGAGAAGGTGAGCAGACAAGGAAAGGTTGGTAAAGGCTGGGCAATGTACTGCTTCTGCCGACTGCCGCCGAGTTTTGCCTCTGGTTTCCTATCTCTCCCAGTCTCCACTTGGGCTGGAGCAGACGGGAGGGGAGTACCGTCGGGAATCTCCCGCTGACATCCTCTGGCGGCCTCCCGCCTGCCGAGATGTCAGATTGGTGCGGGCGGGAGTCGACGCCAGCAGGGGGAAGGACCGCTGCATGGAGGCAGGACTAGCCCCAATGGTAAGTTTGAAGAAGGGAGAAAAAGGTTACTGAAAATATTTTAATTGTTTTTTTTTAACAGAGACTTAACTGGATGGGGTCCCCTGAAGGTGTTCCGGTATTTTTTTTGTTTCCTATGATTTTTCTTTGCAGGTCTTCCATCCTCGACGGCACTTGGGCAGCAAGAGCCTTTGCCGCCCAGATTGAGAGCTCCCGCCCGCTGTCGCCCAGATTGAGAGCTCCCGCCCGCTGCCACCCAGATTGAGAGCTCCCACCCGCTGCCACCCAGATTGAGAGCTCTCGCCCGCTGCCGCCCAGATTGAGAGCTCTCGCCCGCTGCCGCCCAGATTGAGAGCTCCCGCCCGCTGTCGCCCAGATTGAGAGCTCTCGCCCGCTGCCGCCCAGATTGAGAGCTCCCGCCCGCTGCCGCCCAGATTGAGAGCTCCCACCCGCTGCCACCCAGATTGAGAGCTCTCGCCCGCTGCCGCCCAGATTGAGAGCTCCCGCCCGCTGCCACCCAGATTGAGAGCTCTCGCCCGCTGCCGCCCAGATTGAGAGCTCCCACCCGCTGCCGCCCAGATTGAGAGCTCTCGCCCGCTGCCGCCCAGATTGAGAGCTCCCGCCCGCTGCCGCCCAGATTGAGAGCTCCCACCCGCTGCTGCCCAGATTGAGAGCTCCCACCTGCTGCCACCCAGATTGAGAGCTCTCGCCCACTGCTGCCCAGATTGAGAGCTCTCGCCCGCTGCCGCCCAGATTGAGAGCTCCCGCCCGCTGCCACCCAGATTGAGAGCTCTCGCCTGTTGCCGCCCAGATTGAGAGCTCCCACCCACTGCCACCCAGATTGAGAGCTCCCACCCGCTGCCACCCAGATTGAGAGCTCTCACCCGCTGCTGCCCAGATTGAGAGCTCTCGCCCGCTGCTGCCCAGATTGAGAGCTCCTGCCCGCTGCTGCCCAGATTGAGAGCTCCCACCCGCTGCTGCCCAGATTGAGAGCTGCCGCCCAGATTGATGGCGTAAGCCATTGTTTGGCCGTCGGACGGTACTGCCATCTCTTTTAGAGGAATCTCCCAGGCAAAGCATCGCCCGGTCTCTCGGCAACCATCGGTGGACCTTTGTGCGACACTTGGCCTTCATCAATTTTGGCCCCATCTGTTTCAACTTTATGTGCTTTCTCAAAGTATTATAATGCCCTTACACTCACCTGCCATTTCTTCATGGGGAAATGTCACTTTGCACAGCTAAACAAGTAGTTCTGCTTTCACATCATCATTGGTATCTTGGAGAATGATGCCAGGCACTCAGATGGCCTCCCAAGCACTTCCAGAGAAACAGCTGCTGCAATGTTCCCACCAACTCTACCATGGCATTTTACCTGTGCAAGCATCAGCACAGAGACACCGACTCATGAGGAATCAGTTAGATAGTCAAAAAGGTAGTCACTGGGTGAGTCACTGAGCACTAGTGAGAATGAGGACCCCAAAATGGAAGAGGGAGTGAGCTGATGTGCCATGGAGGGAAGAGAAACAACCTCCTTCAGCTGAGGAATCTAGAGACCCAGACCTCAGGGACTCTATCTTCCAAAGATCTACAATTCAGAAGCATTGATCTTGATTTCCATGCAATAGGTTCAGCTGATCGACAGGTGCCTTTATCTGCAACACATTGCAAAACGTTTCCGGCAGCTTGCAGGACATCCTGGAGGTGGTGATAGCCTCGGAGTGTGTTGCAACATTAAAGCAGCAGGAAGAGTTTCAATGATACTGGCCCTGAATTTGCGGTTGGAGGTTTCCCATGGGGAAATGATTCCGATCCGCAAATAAATGCCCATGTACTGGGGGGTACGGATATTTGTGATCCTGGGCTCTCCGGGTACCTGCAGGACGAGGCCCACATATCTCAGGGAACACGCAGTTCGTGAGCACACCTGGGATCACGTGGTACCGGCCCAACGAATGACAGAAAGGAATCCCCATTCATGTTTATGTACGGAAATCCCATCAATATGAATGGGAATACCCCCCAAAATACATCTAGACATCAAATACATTTTTTGAAAAACATCACATATTTAAAATTAATTAAAATAGCATTTATTTAAATATTTTTTAAAAATGTAATTTTTTGAAAAATAAATGTACATATTTTAAATGTAGAAAATAGGAACATAGAAAATAGGTGCAGGAGTAGGCCATTCGACCCTTCGAGCCTGCACCACCATTCAATATGATCATGGCTGATCATGCAACTTCAGTACCCCATTCCTGCTTTCTCCACATACCCTCTGATCACTTTAGCTGTAAGAGTCACATCTAACTCCCTTTTGAATATATCCAACGAACTGGACTCAACAACTTTCTGTGTTCGAGAATTCCATAGGTTCACAATTCTCTGAGTGAAAATGTTTCTCCTCATCTCGGTCCTAGATGGCGTACCCCTTATCCTTCGACTGTGACCTCTGTTTCTGAACTTCCCCAACATTGGGAACATTCTTCCTGCATCTAACCTGTCCAATCGTCAGAATTTTATATGCTTCTATGAGAGCCCCTCTCATTTTTCTAAATTCCAGTGAATATAAGCATAGTTGATCCAGTCTTTCTTCATATGTCAGTCCTGCCATCCCGGGAATCAGTCTGGTGAACCTTTGCTCCTCAGATTAGGAGACCAAAACTGCACACAATATTCAAGGTGTGGTCTCACCAAGGCCCAAAGACCAAGGTACAATTGCAGAAAGACCTCCCTGCTCCTACACTCAAATCCTCTCGTTATGAAGGTCAACATGCCATTTGCTTCCTTTACTGCCTGCTGTACCTGCATACCTACTTTCAATGACTGATGTACCATGACACCCAGGTCTCGTTGCACCTCCCCTTTTACTAATCTGTCACCATTCAGATAATAATCTGCCTTCCTGTTTTTCAAAGTGGATAACCTCACACTTATCCACATTATACTGCATCTGCCATGCATTTGCCCACTCACCTAACCTGCCCAAGCCACCCTGCAGCCTCTTAGCATCCTCCTCACAGCTCACACTGCCACCCAGCTTACTGTCATCTGCAAACTTGGAGATATTACATTCAATTCCTTTGTCTAAATCATTAATGTATATTGTAAATAGCTGGGGTCCCAGCACTGAACCTTGCGGTACCCCACTAGTCACTGCCTGCCATTCTGAAAAGGACCCGTTTATTCCTACTCTTTGCTTCCTTGTCTGCCAACCAGTTCTCTATCCACATCAATACATTACCCCCAATCCCAGGTGTCTTAATTTTGCACACTAATCTCTTGTGTGGGACCTTGTCAAAAGCTTTTAGAAAGTCCAAATACACCACATCCACTGGTTCTCCTTTATCCACTCTACTCGATGCATCCTCAAAAAATTCTAGAAGGTTTGTCAAGCATGATTTCCCTTTCATAAATCCATGCTGACTTGGACCGATCCTGTCAGTGCTTTCCAAATGCACTGCTATTACATCTTTAATAATTGATTCCAACATTTTCCCCACTACCGATGTCAGGCTAACCGATCTATAATTCCTTGTTTTCTCTCTCCCTTCTTTTTTAAAAAGTGGGGTTACATTAGC
Organism: Pristiophorus japonicus; assembly: GCF_044704955.1. NCBI lineage: Eukaryota > Metazoa > Chordata > Chondrichthyes > Pristiophoridae > Pristiophorus > Pristiophorus japonicus. The sequence goes on along the minus strand of NC_091984.1, from coordinate 70,037,672 downwards.
TACCCTCCACTCCATAGAAACTGATCCAGACTCCATGGAATGTTAGAAAATGACCACCAATGCATCCACTATTTCTAGGGCCACTTCCTTAAGTACTCTGGGATGCAGATTATCAGGCCCTGGGGATTTATCGGTCTTCAATCCCATCAATTTCCCTCACACCATTTCCTGACTAATAAGGATTTCCCTCAGTTCCCTCAGTTCCTCCTTCTCGCTAGACCCTCGGTCCCGAGTATTTTCGGGAGGTTATTCGTGTCTTCCTTAGTGAAGACAGAACCAAAGTATTTGTTCAGTTGGTCTGCTATTTCCTTAATCCCCATTATATAATTCGCCTGATTCTGACTGCAAGGGACCTACATTAGTCTTCACTAATCTTTTTCTCTTCACATAAAGGTGCTACACATAATCTGACTTTTGTTCACAGGTTTTTAAATGTATAAATTATTGATAACATTTTATTTTTCTGTTTTTTAAACACTTACGATGGTAAAAGCAGGCGTAAGAATTTCATGGGCATTCGTTGGGCAGGTGTTGGGCTACTCTCCGCCCGCAGCTGTCCTTTACCGGGGGATGAGGATGATCTGTCAAGAGAATTCTTGATAGATCGCAAGTTCCGGATTTTCACACATGCCTAAACCCGGAACTTGCGCGGCCCCTACAGGCGCACGCCTCGTACGTGCCCACAGGGACCGCAACACTTGGCCCACAATTTCTGGAGTGGCAGCTAACGTTGCTCCATTGGATGCTTTGAACAGAAACACTTTCACATGGCTTCTATGACCTGATTGTAACTATTCGTTCTGTGATGCCACCAACCAGTAGCACCTGAGAATCTGTGCTCAGCTCTCGTAGACCGCAAGGTGTGGGTGCAGATACTGCTGTCTTTCTGGAGTGTACAATGAAGCTGCTTCCCTAACACTCCCTCCAATGCCTACATATGAGGGAGCTTCAGACATGGGCCAGGCACCCTTTGCTACTAGAAGTGCCAGGCTGCCAGAATCTGGTGCCTCTGGGACTGCAGCTACCCTACGATGAGAGTCAGCTCAGGTTTCTGAGGCTTCTGGGGAACTACCACAGCCACCACTTAACCTCATCACACTCAGGGAGCACTTCATAGGAGCAGTAAATTAGAACTAGAGTAATCAGTGAGCTGACACAAAGGATAGTCACGGTGTTGCAGATTGGGAAAATTGATTTTATTAGCACTTTTTTGATGATTGTTTTTGTTTCAAGACAATTAAGTTCATTTTTGTGTCTGCTTTCAACTCTTGGGAGTTGTTTGATGGCAGGAGAAATATACTCTGTCTTACGAAGGTCCTTGCAGAAGTCTTGAAAAGTGAGGGACTTTGTGAGGGTACGTGGCCAGAGAACGGGGAGGTGTGAAATGACTTTATTTGATGAGTCAACCTTGATTTATTGAAAGTTCTGGCCTGCCAACAATGTTCCCTCTAAGCGCGTGGCCGTGTAGTAATAGGAAAGGCCCCGCCCAGGCTGCTCATTGGTGTTTCCAATATAAGTACCACGCCTGCACAGAAATTTAAAGGGACCACGCAGTCAAAGAAACAGGTCACGCAGAACAAAGCGCAGCTTACCGCGAACTTTCCTCTCCTCTTGCATTTTCTCTGATATAGTGGCAGTAAATATTTTGGGCAGGAAAGGAAGCAAAGGGGGCAAAGTGGTTAGCCATGCTCCCTTGACCCATTTAAATGTGGCTGAGCTGGCTTCTGGTAGACCTTAAAGGGAACATGCAGTTTTTTAGAAGGGGAATGCGAGTGCAGCTTTTTTCTAGCTGTTTTGAGGCCGTATCCTTAAAGAATACATTTTACTCTGTTTACTGCACCAGAACAAGTGGTAATTCAGAGGAGAATCCAAGACAAAGTCTCAAAGCTGAAGGGATAATGGGTTGATTTTCAATTGTATCTGTCAGCAAAACCACTGTGATCTATCACATTGTGCTTGGTAACCAGCAAGCCACGCTGAAAACATTAATTAGCTTGAATTGAGTTATTCCTGGTCCATTTGTGAGTTCATTAATTGAGATCAATCAGATTTCATTAATAAAAGTCCTGCCTGTACACAAGTATAAAATGTCCCATTACACAACACAGTGTCATTTTTTAATGTCCCACCATTATCGGATATAATTTGGAGAATTAAAATCAGCCGTGCTTCAGTTGGTAGCACTCTTGGCTCTGAGTCAGAAGGTTGTGGGTTCAAGACCCACTCAGAAACTTGAGCACAAATGTCTAGGCTGATGCTCCAGTGCAGTACTGAGGGAGTGTTGTACTGTCGGAGGTGCCATCTTTCAGATGAGATGTTAAACCGAGGCTCTCTGTGAATGTTAAAGATCCCATGGCACTATTTCGAAGAGCAAGAGAGGTATCCCTGGTGTCCTGGCCAATATTTATGCCTCAATCAACCTCACTAAAAACAAATTATCTGGTCATTATCATGTTGCTGTTTGTGAGAGCTTGCTGTACGCAAATTGGCTGCCGCGTTTCCTACATTACAACAGTGACTACACTTCAAAAGTACTTCATTGGCTGTAAAGCGCTTTGCGATGTCCTGAGGTCGTGCAAGGTGTTATATAAATGCAAGTCTTTCTTTTCTATTTCCTGGTTCCCTGTCTGTGAGAATTCTGCAATGCGATTGGCTACTTAGACAGCTTGTTGCCGTCACAGCAGCTCACATTATGAGATTCCCACAATACTACATTGATTTCAGCTGCATGTTGGAAAATGCCAAACTCACGCAAAGATTGCGAGATCTTTGTGGGTAGCTTACTTCAGATCCAGCAGCGAACTCCCGCTGCCTCAGAGAGCTGTGGAAGCTGGGACATTGAATACATTTAAGGCAGAAATAGACAGTTTCTTAAATGATAAGGGGTTATGGGGAGCGGGCAGGGAAGTGGAACTGAGTCCATGATCAGATCAGCCATGATCGTATTGAATGGCGAAGCAGGCTCGAGGGGTCATATGGCCTACTCCTGCTCCTATTTCTTATGTTCTTATGTTCTTTGCTTCGCCGCTAACTGCAAATTATGGGCCATTAGATTTAACACAAATCCATAACACCATAGAGCATCTTTCATTGCAATGACAAACAGGATGTAATACTTAATAAGGCCTTTACTGAAGATGTTGACAGTGGTTCCCAATCCCTGCAGGCCACTGTTCAACCTTCCTGCAAAACATGATCTGTCTGACTTCAACAGGTTAACTTCCCATGGAGTTATTAAGACAGACTTCAAATCACACGGTCTGGTGCCCACCTTTGGAAAAAAAAGTCCTTTATGCTCTCAAATATCATAGAGATATTTTAGCAGCGTGTTTCATAAAACCAGCTACATTAGTTGCAGATTTGTTAAATTAGTGCCGATGGATTTGGTTTTACTAAGCCAAATGGAAAAAGAAAAATTGAAATTATACAAAATGTACCTTGATTATAGTTTTTGTTGTATACAAATGAACATTGTTTCTTCTTAGGACTGTTTTACTTTCTCATTTTCTCTCCATGTACCTCCCCTACAGCTGTTCAGGCAGGTGGGCCTGCACTTATGAAACTTTCTGTGACCGACTGTCAGGAAGTTTAAGTGAACCAGGTTCGACCAGTTTTTGTACTTTTTTTGCTATCAAAGGGTCAGCTCTGATGAAGGGTCACATCCAAAATGTTTACTTATCTTTCTCTTTCAGGACTTTTTTGATCTGCTGTGGATTTCCAGAATTTATATATTTTTTTCATTTTACCCCAGATAGAATTTTTTTGTGTTCTGTCCAACAATCCAGCTGAAAAATTAAATTAAAACACAATCACATCAGATGAGTGCGTTTGAGCAATTGGGAGCCTTCGTCTTGATCTTCTGGTTAAGAACTTACGCGCACGTTCCAATCTGTAAACTTTGCTCACGAAATAGAAATTAAAGCCTGATGAATCTCATGCTGCATTTACTTATAGCATTAGACTTTTGGCCTGAAAGGAAGGTTGAGCTCACAGGCTCTGACTGTCCACAAGCTGTGTCTGAAACATCAGCTTTGACTGAAGTGATTAGGAAAACCTTTTCTGTGAAAACTGCCTTTTAACATTTTCAGACAGGGAAATCTTTTGCTTTCCTTCTCACAAAGCCCTCACCATGAGGATCATTTTGGGTATATCCTTATGATGCAGGGGCAGGGTGAGAGGAAATGAAAGACACACAGGATAAGGATACAGCAAAGGAGAAGAAGATCAACCAGGAGGCGGCCTTTCATCAGAGTCTACAGGCAGTGTCACTGTCTCGATGATGTCCCAGAGGAAATTAATTAAGGAAGCATCCCATTGCAAACTGACCTCCAAACATTCTCTCAAATGCAAAAAAACAAAGAACAGATTAACATCAGAACACTGAATTTCACATCACAAAGTGGTTTTATTGTGCACATGCATATTTACAGCGTGCTTCTTATTACCACTCTCCCTACCCCCGATGCCTCTCTGTGCTGTTCTTAAATCTATCCAGCTGCTGCACTGAGGTGATACCAATGATGCCAGTGATTGGCTGCGTTGTGGTATCATGAGCCTCTTGGGGCTGATGTAACTCCTGGTCTCAAAGCTTTTGAGTCCATGGAAGATTCCTCAGCAGGCTGTTTTGTGACTGCAGCCTGGTCCTGGATCCTGATACCAACACGAGCAGAGGACTGGCTTAAAAGGGTGCAGTATAATGTGGATAAATGTGAGGTTATCCACTTTGGGGGCAAAACCATGAAGGCAGAATATTATCTGAATGGCGGCAGATTAAGAAAAGGGGAGGTGCAACGAGACATAGGTGTCATGGTACATCAGTCATTGAAGGTTGGCATGTAGGTGCAGCAGGCGGTGAAGAAGGCAAATGGTATGTTGGCCTTCATAGCTAGGGGATTTGAGTATAGGAGCAGGGAGATCTTGCTGCAGCTGTACAGGGCCTTAGTGAGGCCTCATCTGGAATATTGTGTTCAGTTTTGGTCTCCTAATCTGAGGAAGGACGTTCTTGCTATTGAGGGAGTGCAGCGAAGGTTCATTAGACTGATTCCCGGGATAGCGGGACTGACGTATGAGGAGAGACTGGATCGACTGGGCCTGTATTCACTGGAGTTTAGAAGAGTGAGAGGGAATCTCATAGAAACATATAACATTCTGACGGGACTGGACAGTTTAGATGCAGGAAGAATGTTCCTGATGTTGGGGGAGTCCAGAACCAGGGGTCACAGTCGAAGGATAAGGGGTAAGCCATTTAGGACTGAGATGAGGAGAAACTTCTTCACTCAGAGAGTTGTTAACCTGTGGAATTCTCTACCGCAGAAAGTTGTTGATGCCAGTTCGTTAGATATATTCAAGAGGGAGTTGGATATGGCCCTTACGGCTAAAGGGATCAAGGGGTATGGAGAGAAAGCAGGAAAGGGGTACTGAGGTGAATGATCAGCCATGATCTTATTGAATGATGGTGCAGGCTCGAAGGGCCAAATGGCCTACTCCTGCACCTATTTTCTATGTTTCTATGTCACTTAAGTTATCATCAGGAGAGAGGACAGCATCATGAAGGCCGATTCTCACCATGCTGCTTGTGCTAGTTTTGGATTTGAGTATCCACTGATCAGTAGGGGGCCAGACCTCATGCTATCAGTTGGATCCTGTCGCAAAGCTCTTGAATGTCGCTTTATATATTTTGCTCTAAACAATCATTTGAGTCCTGGAGGCAAACGGTAAAAGCATGCACTTTGGATGCACTAACTGGTCTGGAGGAACACGTGAATGTTCATGGTGCCACAATCTGCTCCAGGTAGCACTACAATGTGTCAAACCCTCCTTGGCAGTTGCCATTCAGGATGGCATTGCACTCTGCCATGTCAACTACAATTTACCTCGGGTCCTCTCTGCTGTTCTTCAGTGCCTCCCTGTGAGTATGGTGTTCATTCAGCATCCATCGTTTTAGAACCTGGGCTCCAGAGATCCTAGACTGCAGGCTCATTAGTGAGGGGATGACTCCTGTGTTGCCTCCTCCCTACTGTCAGATCTCACTTTCACCTCTGCCTTTTCTGGTACTGGGGATAATGAATAAAGCAGTGCCACACATATAAAGCGATGGCAGGGGAGCAGGTAGCTTACTGTGGCTGCTCTGGTGAGGTCCTCCTGCACAAACTGGTCTGAACAAACAGAAAAGGATCTTTTACATCCACCTGAGAGGGCAGACGAGGCCTCGGTTTCACATCTCATCCGAAAGACAGCACCTCCCGCAGTGCAGCACTCTCTCAGCACTATACTGGAGTGTCAACCTAGATTTTTGCACTCAAGTCCCTGGAGTGGGACTTTGAACCCGCAACCTTCTGACTCAGAGGTGAAGAGTGCTACTAACTGAGCCACAGCTGACACTAATAAAGGAAGCACTAATACTTTAAAAAACATTTACAGAGTGAGAAATAAAGATTTTTTTACATACACATTGGGCTATGATAGAAGCTGAAATATCATGAAAAAACATTTTCAAAATTCTTATTTTTATTTATTTTAAAATCTAATAATTTTTTACTTAATGGAGAAATTTAACATTCTACCAATATAAAATTGGTTGCTCAGGGCCAGAACGGTTGTTTATCAATAGTTATTATTCAGATTGCCGTTAAAATCCATTTACACCTCATTTGAATGGTCTAACTTTTTATGGGGTTTCCAACAGCGATATTTGTTCGACAAAGAGGAAATTTTCTTCAGATCAGTGATTTCACGGATTGCTGGCGAGGGTGGGGGAAGGGGCGGGAGGAGGGGCGAGAGATGGTCCAAAGCGTAGCCTGTAGAGGCGCAATGTCAGCAAAGTTTGCAGACAGGTTTCTGCTGCAGACCGCAACTTCAGGATTGCACTAAGTCCCGAAGTTGCAGTCAATTTCAAAGACGGAATGACAGCGAACGCTGCCAGTTCACTGTCATCCCAACTGCAAGTTCCGGGCCAATAAAAATCTGTGTCCTTTTTGCACCCCTATCTCCCTATTTCGCTTGCCTCATGGAAATCCAGGAGATACTATCTGCCATCCTGTCCCACAAACTGTACAGCAGCAAAGAAATGATCGAATGGAAATGTTTTGTAAAAGGTTATCAGCTAATAGATTCCAGTGGAGAGCCCACACAGATTAGCAAGGCTTTCTCTGCGAACCTGTAGCTCAAACAAAGTGGGATTTACTGGTGTCATGTTTTCTTTCGAGCTTCAAATGAACAGCCAAATGACATCCCACCGTGGAAAAGTCAGAAAAGATTTGTAGAAACTAAAATAACAAAGTTAAATTAATTATTAGAGGGAGGCCCATGTGGATCAAGGTATCTTGGGTGTGCTGGGGCTCTGAGGCACTGCCAATCATAATTTGGAGTCACATTTGGCGACAGACCTAAGGGACATTCGTGAATCTTTTCCTTTTTTTAATTCACAAGCTGGCTGACTCACTCATTCACTCAGGCGTACCCTCAAGCACAACACTGACACACATTGCCAAGAAAATGCTGTTTAAAGGGTTGTTCAGCAGCCAACATTGTAACATCTATGTCTCTTCTGTTTCTGTAGAGTACCCCAAGAATCTGCCGGCGCTCCCAGTGGCAAAAAAGAACAGCACCCAAAATCATTCACTCCACCTGTCACATCACAAGCACCAGTGCAGGAATTTAGGCAGTCAATTTAGACGACATTCAGGCTTGGGCTGATAAGTGGCAAGTAACATTCGCTCCACACCAGTGCCAGGCAATGACCATCTCCAACAAGAGAGTCTAACCATCTCCCCATGATATTCAACGGGATTACCATCGTAAAAAATCCCCCCCATCAACGTTCCGGTGTTCTCCATTGACCTGAAACTTAACTGGACCAGCCACATTAATACTGTGGCAACAAGAGCAGGTCAGAGGCTGGGTATTCTGCGCGAGTGGCTCATCTGCTGACTCTCCAAAACCTTTCCACCATCTACAAGGCACAAGTTGGATTTGCAGAAAGCATTCGGATAAGGTGCCACATAAGAGGTTACTGCACAAGATAAAAGCTCACGGGGTTGGAGGAAATATATTGCATGGATAGAAGATTGGCTAACTAACAGAAAACAGAGAGTCGGGATAAATGGGTCATTTTCCGGTTGGCAAACAGTGACTAGTGGGGTGCCGCAGGGATCAGTGTTGGGTCTTCAACTATTTACAATCTATATTAATGACTTGGATGAAGGGACTGAGTGTAATGTAGCCATGTTTTCTGATGATACAAAGATGGGTGGGAAAGCAAATTGTGAGGGGACACAACAAATCTGCAAAAGGATATAGACAGGCTAAGTCAGTGGGCTCAAAAGTTGGCAGATGGAGTATAATGTGGGAAAATATGAAGTTATCCACTTTGGCAGAAATAATAGAAAAGCAAATTATAATTTAAATGGAGAAAAATTGCAAAGTGCTGCAGTACAGAGAGACCTGGGGGTCCTTGTGCATGAAACACAAAAAGTTAGTATGCAGGTACAGGAAAGCAAATTGAATGTTGGCCTTTATTGCAAGGGGGATAGAGTATAAAAGCAGAGAAGTCCTGCTACAACTGTACAGGGTATTGGTGAGGCCACGCCTAGAGTACTGCATACAGTAAGACAGCTTAAAAACAACAAGGCTACGGGAGCAGACGGATCCCCTGCTGAAACACTGAAGTATGGCGGAGAGGCACTGTTGGCGCAAGTACATGACCTCATCTCTCTCATCTGGAGGGAGGAGAGTATGCTGGGCGATCTCAGAGAGGCAGTGATCATGACCATCTTTAAAAAAGGGGACAAGTCCGACTGCGGCAACTACAGAGGAATCTCCCTGCTATCAGCCACTGGGAAAGTCGTTGCGAGAGTCCTCCTCAACCGTCTCCCCGCTGTGGCCGAGGAGCTCGTCCCCGAGTCGCAGTGTGGATTTCATCCCCTACGGGGCACAACAGACATGACTTTCGCAGCGCGACAGCTGCAGGCAAAATGTAGGGAACAGCGCCAGCCCTTATACATGGCCTTCTTCGACCTTACAAAGGCCTTTGACACTGTCAGTTGCGAGGGTCTATGGAGCGTCCTTCTCCGTCTTGGATACCCATAAAAGTACGTCACCATTCTCCACCTGCTCCACGATGATATGCAGGCCGTGATCCTTACCAATGGATCCATCACAGGCCCAATCCACGTCCGGAGCGAGGTCAAGCAGGATTGCGTCTTCGCCCCAACCCTCTTCTCAATCTTCCTCGCTGCCATGCTCCATCTCACAGTCGACAAGCTCCCCGCTGGAGTGGAACTAAACTGCAGAACCATTAGGAACCTGTTCAACCTTCGCTGTCTCCAGACCAGCTCCAAGACCACCCCAACCTCTGTCGTCGAGCTACAGTATGCGGACGATGCCAGCGTCTGCGCATGTACAGAGGCTGAACTCCAGGACATAGTCGACGTATTTACTGAGGCGTACAAAAGCAAGGGCCTTACACTAAACATCAGTAAGACAAAGGTCCTCCACCAGCCTGTCCTCGCCGCACAGCACTGCCCCCCAGTCATCAAGATCTACGGCACGCTCTGGACAACGTGGACCATTTCCCATATCTCGGGAGCCTTTTATCAACAAAGCAGACATTGATGAGGAGATTCAACACCACCTCCAGTGCGCCAGAGCAGCCTTCGGCCGCCTAAGGAAAACTGCCCTTAAAACTGCCACCAAGCGCATGGTCTACAGGGCTGTAGTAATACCCGCCCTCCTGTATGGCTCAGAAACATAGACCATGTACACTAGACACCTCAAGTCGCTGGAGAAATACCACCAATGATGTCTCCGCAAGATCCTACAAATCCCCTGGAGGACAGATGCACCAATATCAGCGTCCTCATCCAGGCCAAGATCCCCAGCATTGAAGCACTGACTACACTTGATCAGCTCTGCTGGGCAGGCCACATAGTTCCCATGCCAGATACGAGACTCCCAAAGCAAACGCTCTACTCGGAGCTCATTCACGGCATACGAGCCAAAGGTTGTCAGCAGAAACGTTACAAGAACACCCTCAAAGCCCCCCTGATAAAGTGTAACATCTCCACTGACACCTGGGAATCTCTGGCCAAAGACCGCCCTAAGTGGAGGAAGTGCATCCGGGAGGGCGCTGAGCACCTCGAGTCTCGTCGTCGAGAGCATGCAGAAATCAAGCGCAGGCAACGGAAAGAGCGTGCGGCAAACCAGTCCCACCCACCCCTTCCCTCAATGACTACCTGTCCAACCTGTGACAGAGATTGTGGTTGTCGTATTGGACTGTACAACCACCGAAGAACTCATGTTAAAGAGTGGAAGCAAGTCCTCCTCGATTCCAAGAGACTGCCTATGATGATGACTGCATACAGGATATACTTGCATTGGAGGCTGTTCAGAGAAGGTTCACTAGGTTAATTCCAGAGATGAGGGGTTTGACTTATGAGGATAGGTTGAGTAGGTTGGGCCCACACACATTGGAGTTCAGGAGAATGAGAGATAATCTTATTGAAATTTGTAAGATAATGAGGGGGCTTGACAAGGTGGATGCAGAAAGGATATATTCACTCATCAGAGAAACTAAAATTAGGGGACATAGTCTTAAGGGGTCGAATTTAAGGAGCTAGGAGCTAAATTAAAAAGTAAGACCTCAAAAGTAGTAATCTCGGGATTGCTACCAGTGCCACGTGCTAGTCAGAGTAGGAATCGCAGGATAGCTCAGATGAATACGTGGCTTGAGCAGTGGTGCAGCAGGAAGGGATTCAAATTCCTGGGGCATTGGAACCGGTTCTGGGGGAGGTGGGACCAGTACAAACCGGACGGTCTGCACCTGGACAGAATCGGAACCAATGTCCTAGGGGGAGTGTTTGCTAGTGCTGTTGGGGAGGAGTTAAACTAATATAGCAGGGGGATGGGAACTAATGCAGGGAGACAGAGGAAAACAAAATGGAGACAGAAGCAAAAGACAGAAAGGAGATGAGTATAAGTGGAGGGCAGAGAAACCTAAGGCAAAAAACAAAAAGGGCCACCATACAGCAAAATTCTAAAGGGTCAAAGTGTATTAAAAAGGCAAGCCTGAAGGCTCTGTGCCTCAATGCGAGGAGTATTCGGAATAAGGTGGACGAATTAACTGTGCAGATAGCAGTTAACCGATACGATGTGGTTGACATCACGGAGACATGGCTCCAGGGTGACCAAGGCTGGGAACTCAACATCCAGGGGTATTCAACATTTAGGAATGATAGACAGAAAGGAAAAGGAGGCGGGGTGACGTTGCTGGTTAAAGAGGAAATTAATGCAATTGTAAGGAAGGACATTAGCTTGGATGATGTGGAATCGGTATGGGTGGAGCTACGGAATACCAAAGGGCAGAAAACGCTAGTGTGAGTTGTGTACAGACCTCCAAACAGTAGTAGTGATGTTGGGGAGGGCATCAAACAAGAAATTAGGGATGCATGCAATAAAGGTGCAACAGTTATCATGGGTGACTTTAATATGCATATCGATTGGGCTAACCAAACTGGAAACAATACGGTGGAGGAGGATTTCCTGGCGTGCATAAGGGATGGTTTTCTAGACCAATATGTCGAGGAACCAACTCGGGGGGAGGCCATCTTAGACTGGGTGTTGTGTAATGAGAGAGGATTATTTAGTAATCTCGTTGTGCGAGGCCCCTTGGGGAAGGGTGACCATAATATGGTGGAATTCTGCATTAGGATGGAGAAGGAAACAGTTAATTCAGAGACCATGGTCCAGAACTTAAAGAAGGGCAGCTTTGAAGGTATGAGGCGTGAATTGACTAGGATAGATTGGCGAATGATACTTAAGGGGTTGACAGTGGATGGGCAATGGCAGACATTTAGAGGCCGCATGGATGAACTACAACAATTGCACATCTCTGTCCGGCGTAAAAATAAAAAAGGGAAGGTGGCTCAACAGTGGCTATCAAGGGAAATCAGGGATAATATTAAAGCCAAGGAAGTGGCATACAAATTGGCCAGAAATAGCAGCGAACCAGGGGACTGGGAGAAATTTAGAACTCAGCAGAGGACAAAGGGTTTGATTAGGGCAGGGAAAATAGAGTACGAGAGGAAGCTTGCAGGGAGCATTAAAATGGACTGCAAAAGCTTCTATAGATATGTAAAGAGAAAAAGGTTCGTAAAGACAACCTGTAGTCCCCTGCAGTCAGAATCAGGGGAAGTCATAACTGGGAACAAAGAAATGGCAGACCAATTGAACAAGTACTTTGGTTCGGTGTTCACTAAGGAGGACACAAACAACCTTCTGGATATAAAAGGGGTCAGAGGGTCTAGTAAGAAGGAGGAACTGAGGGAAATCCTTATTAGTAGGGAAATTGCATTGGGGAAATTGATGGGATTGAAGACCGATAATTCCCCAGGGCCTGATGGTCTGCATCCCAGAGTACTTAAGGAGGTGGCCTTGGAAATAGCGGATGCATTGACAGTCATTTTCCAACATTCCATACACTCTGGATCAGTTCCTATGGAGTGGAGGGTAGCCAATGTAACCCCACTTTTTAAAAAAGGAGAAAGAGAGAAAACACGGAATTATAGACCGGTCAGCCTGACATCAGTAGTGGGTAAAATGATGGAATCAATTATTAAGGATGTCATAGCAGTGCATTTGGAAAGAGGTGACATGATAGGTCCAAGTCAGCATGGATTTGTGAAAGTGAAATCATGCTTGACAAATCTTCTGGAATTTTTTGAGGATGTTTCCAGTAGAGTGGACAAGGGAGAGCCAGTTGATGTGGTGTATTTGGACTTTCAGAAGGCTTTCGACAAGGTCCCAAACAAAAGATTAATGTGCAAAGTTAAAGCACATGGGATTGGGGGTAGTGTGCTGACGTGGATTGAGAACTGGTTGGCAGACAGGAAGCAAAGAGTAGGAGTAAATGGGTACTTTTCAGAATGGCAGGCAGTGACTAGTGGGGTACCGCAAGGTTCTGTGCTGGGGCCCCAGCTGTTTACATTGTACATTAATGATTTATGCCAGGGGATTAAATGTAGTATCTCCAAATTTGCAGATGACACTAAGCTGGGTGGCAGTGTGAGCTGCGAGGAGGATGCTATGAGGCTGCAGAGTGACTTGGATAGGTTAGGTGAGTGGGCAAATGCATGGCAGATGAAGTATAATGTGGATAAATGTGAGGTTATCCACTTTGGTGGTAAAAACAGAGAGACAGACTATTATCTGAATGGTGACAGATTAGGAAAAGGGGAGGTGCAATGAGACCTGGGTGTCATGGTACATCAGTCATTGAAGGTTGGCATGCAGGTACAGCAGGCAGTTAAGAAAGCAAATGGCATGTTGGCCTTCATAGCGAGGGAATTTGAGTACAGGGGCAGGGAGGTGTTGCTACAGTTGTACAGGGCCTTGGTGAGGCCACACCTGGAGTATTGTGTACAGTTTTGGTCTCCTAACTTGAGGAAAGGCATTCTTTCTATTGAGGGAGTGCAGCGAAGGTTCACCAGACTGATTCCCGGGATCGCGGGACTGATATATCAAGAAAGACTGGGCTTGTATTCACTGGAGTTCAGAAGAATGAGAGGGGATCTCATAGAAACGTTTAACATTCTGACGGGTTTAGACAGGTTAGATGCAGGAAGAATGTTCCCAATGTTGGGGAAGTCCAGAACCAGGGGTCACAGTCTAAGGATAAGGGGTAAGCCATTTAGGACTGAGATGAGGAGAAACTTCTTCACCCAGAGAGTGGTGACCTTGTGGAATTCTCTACCACAGAAAGTTGTCGAGGCCAATTCACTGAATATATTCAAAAAGGAGTTAGTTGTAGTCCTTACTACTAGGGGGATCAAGGGGTATGGCGAGAAAGCAGGAATGGGGTACTGAAGTTGCATGTTTAGCCATGCACTCATTGAATGGCGGTGCAGGCTCGAAGGGCCGAATGGCCTACTCCTGCACCTATTTTCTATGTTTCTATGTTGCTAACAAGCTGCACATTCAGGGAGTGGAATCCCTTTCTGTTACGAAACATCCCTGCGTTCTGTAACGGGCTGTCAGGGCAATATGCATACAGTCTATTGCTCTCTGCACCTTGGGGAAGTTTGCTATTTTCGAGAAACTCAAAGCCCTCCTGGTCTGTGCCTCCCTGGTCATAGGGAAGCTTATAAAGTCCATCCTGCGAGCATAAAGGGCTTCAGTCACCTGTCAAATGCAACAGTGTGTGGCATGCTGAGAGATACCACAGATGTCGCCAGCTGAAGCCTGAAAGGATCCCAACGCGTAGAAAGATAGTACGCAGTAACTTTCATCTCAACGGGCAGTGCGGTCCTAATGCTGCTGGAAAGCTGCAGATTCCCCTTGATGAGATGGGAAATCTCATCGATGACCTCCTTCCGGAAGTGCAGCCTCCTAAGACACGGGTTTTCACACAAGTTGAGGTAAGCTTGCATTTCTTTGTACCTTCGTCTGCTGAACGCTCGCCTCCTCTGTCTCCTCTGTTTCTGTCTATGCATTACTCTGCCACCTCTTTGATTGATCCTTTTAGAAACCAGCATATGAGCAGATACGAGTAATGGCACAGAAAGCATAGGCCCCATCACTATCAATAACTATTTTCACTTGCAATAAATGCATTTTTCAGTAAAAAATGCCTAATCTACTAAGCTACTATTACTACAATTAAATGTAAGTATAAATCTATCTGTAAAAGACCCTGAAATAACTCACAAATATCTTAGCTCAAGTTCTTTAGCTGCCTCCTCCCTTTCTCCGAAATTCAAAATGGTGTCCGTAGTGCCCAGTTCGGTCAGGAAAGCTCGGGAAAAGCAACTATTATCCAGCGATGTTCTCGGTGAGCGATCAGCCCGGCGATGTGACAGCGATGTGCCGGAAGTTCAAATCGGCGATGTGCGGGCGATCAGCTTGGTGATCAGCTCGGCGAAGAGAGCCGAAACTTGGGGGCTTTATTTTCCGGCGATGTTGAGGCCTGAGTTTCCATCTTTTGCTCAAAATGGGCAATAGACATCTGTTTTGGGTGATATATGGGCGATGTGAAGTGGAAAGTCTGGCCCGTGGAATTCTCTGCCCCAGAGAGCTGTGGAGGCTGGGTCATTGAATAAGGCAGAGGTAGACAGATTTTTGAGTGATAAGGGAGTAAAGGGTTATGGGGAGCGGGCAGGGAACTGGAGCTGAGTCCATGATCAGATCAGCCATGATCTTATTGAATGGCGGAGCAGGCATGAGGGGCCAATTGGCCTACTCCTGTTCCTATTTCTTATGTTCTTATATTCTTAAGTCATGAGTGTGATGGAATACTCTCCACTTGCCTGGATGTGTGCAGCTCCAACAACACTCAAGAAGCTCAAAACCATCCAGGACAAAGCAGCCCACTTGATTGGCAACTGATCCACTACCTTAAACATTCATTCCCTCCACCACGGGCACACCGTGGCTGCAGTGGGTGTCATCTATAAGATGCACTGTCGCAACTCGCCATGGCTTCTTTGGCAGCACCTCCCAAACCCGCGACCTCTACTGCCTAGAAAGGCAAGGGTAGCAGGCGCATGGGAACACCATCACCTGCAAATTCCCCTCCAAGTTACACACCATTCTGACTTGAAACATATCGGTGTTGCTTCATCATCAGTGGGTCAAATTCCTGGAACTCCCTCCCTAACAGCACAGTGGGAGTACCTTCACCTCGAGGACTACAGCGGTTCAAGAAGGCGGCTCACTACCCCCTTCTCAAGGGCAGTTGAGGATGTGCAATAAATGCTGGACTCGCCAGCAACGTCCACAGCCCAGAACAATTTTTTTTTTAATTGTGGAGGGACTAATGGGCAAAAAGCACATGATTGAGTAAGCAGGACTATGCAGTCGTGCAGTGGAGTCAAAGTGTACTTGAATGAACACGTAAAATGTGTCCTTCACTTCCATAGTTGCTTCCCTTTAAATGGCCGCTGCGGTACAGTAAATCCCAACTCCCTGCCTCTGAGCATTCAATGTTAGCCTACCGTACCAGCAATGAATATGGGAAGAGGGCAGAACACAAAATTTACAGTCGAAACAACCTTTCAGAAGCAGTCGAGTGGATGGCACACGCCACACTATCATTCGGAAGATCCAGAGTATATGTATAAGCTGCTGCGTTATTGTCCGAGTACTCCTCAAATTTTGAGACTCATCCCGTCTGCAATACTGGAACATAGATTCTCTCTAATACAGGAACAAGTTTGAATACTGATCCCTTCACCAGTACAAACTGAATGATGGCATCTTTCAGCATCACTTAATTAAGAAGAAGAATGGAGAGTGATAGCTGCAAACATTTACCGCTTGGTTTGGGGTTTGAAAATACGTTGCTTATCATTGAAGATGTTGGTCCCTGAATAAGAACTGGTTGTACACTAGTAAGGGAAGGTTACCATTAACTGCCTTTCAGTGTTGAGAGATATCATTATGAACAAGAACAATAAACTTTCCACATACAGTGATAATGCCTAGAAGCCTTTTGTACTGTAGGAACCCAATATATTTTGATTAAGTTAGCTCTCTTTGACCCTATTATGGAAAGAAACAAGCCCTTAACTTTGTTGACCAGCTGTTTTGAAATAATTTTGGAATCACAGTTAAGAGCCAGACAAGGCAGTAACTTATGCTATCTACTGGTCCTATCTTTCTGATGATAGACCAAGGTTAGGGAAAGGTTCTGGGAGAATCAAATAGTGGCAATTTTAAGTTGATTGCATATTGCTACTTAAAATCTGCTCAAGAGTAAGAAATTGATAATTGTGTGCCACTCGACTAATCCTATATTCTAATTTCCTCTGGAGTGGTACAAAGTCAAAGGTGGAAGGAAGGGAAGGCTGTCTTAAAAAATTCTTATGCTAATTTGAGAATAAAAGCTTGTTTGATTTTCCGCAGTAAAAGCCCAACATACAGAAGAGCTAATGCTGGTTGAGGATTCTTGCTCATTTAAAATGTAGTGTTATAAAATGTCAAGGTAGGAAAATGGTAGAACTAATGCCTAGTTAGCTGGCTTGACATTCTGTTGTTGAAACATAAAATAAGAAGGAATAAAAGTTTATAATGTCTCAAGGATTAATGACAATGCCAGCTAAGTATACACTTTGTTCAGCTAGTAGCTGGTTAAATTGAAATAAATATTCACAACCTCAGGAAGCAAAGAGGTCAGAAGCTAAAGAGTCTAATAGCTTCATGTACTGATAAATGGTAATGCATTGATTGATGTGCTTGTAATGTGATCATACAGCAAACTTGTTCAGGTATCTCATTACTCGTAGAATTGTTTAAAACTGGTATCCTCTGGCAATGGGATATAAAAAATATCTTCTGAGACTGTAGCTTTTTGCAAGGATTTATGATTAAGTCCCTTTTTGCTCTTCTTTCATATTTACATTTCTGATGTGCTGCTTCAGCATTCAACAATTCAGTTTGTGTTGTTTTAAGCTTTTTTGTTAGTTCACTGTACAAAAATCAATCATTAGGCGTTTTAACAATAGTGATATGAATAAAGCTCCATTGATGAAAAATGAATTAATCAGGTTAGATTCATTTATTCATAGAATCATAGAATCTTGCAGCACAGAAAGAAGCCATTCTGCCCATTATGCCTGTTACGGTTCTTTGAAAGAGCTTTCTAATTAGTCTCATCCCCCGCTCTTTTCCCATAGCCCAGCAATTTTCTCCCCTTCAAATATTTATCCAATTCCCTTTTGAAAGTTACTATCGAATCTGCTTTCTACCACCCTTTCAAGCTGTGCATTCCAAATCATAATTCTCCTCATCTCATCTCTGGCTCTTTCGACAATGACCTTCAATCTGTGTCCTCTGGTTACTGAACCTTCTGCCAGTGGAAATAGATTCTCCTCATTTACTCTATCAAAACCCTTCATGATTTTGAATATCTCTATTAAATCTCCCCTGTTTTTTCTAAGTGACAATTAATTTTGCCCTGGATTATTGACTCTAAATGTTTCTCCACCACATAGGCTGACTATTTTTCCCATCCGGAGACTTCAATAATTTTCATTACTTTTAAAGTCATTTTGACCATTCTGGGAGGGAAAAATTTCAATATTGATGCATTTAGTGTCAAGATGGGCAAGTAGGAACACTTTGTTTCAAGGACAGATGTTTATCAATAATGCAGCATGCAAACCACAGAGAAACAACATTGTTTTTCACCTCAAGTGAGCATGTTGTTGTCAATCCTTCTAAAATCCATAATCTACAATGATCGTGAAATTTGGCAACTTAGCGCCACCTGATAAGGTAGGTTTCAGAGAAAAAATGGTGGCCACCTCGCTTCCGCCCACTTCTGGCAGTTCCCATGGCCGCCGCCATTTTGGGCAGGTTGGCAGCGTTGCCATTTCCTGCGCTTGCTAGAGAAATGGTAATGAGACAGATCGTGATGTTAATCAGTGTGCAATGCTGATCTGACACATGACCTGCCATTTTCAACGTCGCCACTCTATTCAATGCCCTCTCCAAATAACGAACAGCTGAACATGTGTTCAACAGCAGGACGGACTCCCCACCGGTACTATTTAAACATATCAGCAGCAACTTGCAGGTGACTTGCTTTTTGGTTTATACTGATCAAAATGTTATTGGCCAGTAGACGACACTCGATATTGGCCCCCCTGTTGAGTGCTAAGCCAACCAGCAGCGTGTTTAGTACTGAGATCAGTGCTCCAATCATTATTGACCATTACAGTCAGTCAGAGAGTCAGTCAGAGCGAGAGTCAGAGAGAGAGTCAGTCAGACAGAGAGTCAGAGAGAGAGTCAGTCAGACAGAGATTAAGAGAGAGAGTCAGTCAGACAGAGAGTCAGAGAGAGAGTCAGTCAGACAGAGAGTCAGAGAGAGAGTCAGTCAGACAGAGAGTAAGAGAGAGAGTCAGTCAGACAGAGAGTCAGAGAGAGAGTCAGTCAGACAGAGAGTCAGAGAGAGAGTCAGTCAGACAGAGAGTCAGAGAGAGAGTCAGTCAGACAGAGAGTAAGAGAGAGAGTCAGTCAGACAGAGAGTCAGAGAGAGAGTCAGTCAGACAGAGAGTCAGAGAGAGAGTCAGTCAGACAGAGAGTCAGAGAAAGAGTCAGTCAGAGCGAGAGTCAGAGAGAGAGTCAGTCAGACAGAGAGTCAGAGAGAGAGTCAGTCAGAGCGAGAGTCAGAGAGAGAGTCAGTCAGACAGAGAGTCAGAGAGAGAGTCAGTCAGACAGAGAGTCAGAGAGAGAGTCAGTCAGACAGAGAGTAAGAGAGAGAGTCAGTCAGACAGAGAGTCAGAGAGAGAGTCAGTCAGAGCGAGAGTCAGAGAGAGAGTCAGTCAGACAGAGAGTCAGAGAGAGAGTCAGTCAGACAGAGAGTCAGAGAGAGAGTCAGTCAGACAGAGAGTCAGAGAGAGAGTCAGTTAGAGAGAGTCAGTCAATGCAGTCCCGGCCTGCAAGATCATCAGCAGGCTGGGGCCATTAGAGGGAGCAACATGCGACGGCATGCCACTGCAGACAGCGGCGCGTGCTGCTGCAGGAAGGTGACGACTGCAAAGAGGACAACTGGATTTGATGTCGCCCAAATCCAGGTCGCTGATTGCAGTGTGGGCAGGTATAGCAGGAGCGGTGAGGTCGGGGTGAGGGAGCAGCAAGAGTTCGTAGAGGGATGTGATCGGGGCCCAGAAGAGGCGAGGGCCCAGGGGCAGCACAGGCCAGCCCACATTACGATATGTGCGTGCACTAGGTCCTTGCAGCAGAGCTGGTCTCCAGTCGTCTTGGTTAATCCTTGCCACTGGACCAAGACCTAGCTCTGTCAAGCATGTATGGTGGCTGATGTGCCTGATTTTTAAAAATCCATGAACAAGCATCTTCCACCCTTCAACATGTAGTTCGGGATCTGAAATATTCGGTCCTTCATTGAAACATCTGTGAACTCATCCCTTTTTGGCGTGGAAGCATGTCATCCTTGTTTCAAGGGATTGTCTATGATAATGATAATCATTATAATGAGCAGGCAGCTCCCTGTGCCTGTTTTTGAGCTTTATCCAATTTCACTCCCATTGAATGAATAAACACAACAGGGGCGATATTGCGGCCCGATTGGGGTCAGTAACCTTCTGGGGCTGTGACTTTTAGCGTTGGCGCGGAGGTCCCGCCCTCAATGCGGAATTGCCCTTCCCGCCCCTGAACAGAAGAGGAGCGCAATCTCCCGCGCTTTAAGCGCATTTCCCGGGCACTACTTGGGTGAATGTTCAGCGTAGTGCTGATGGGCTTCAACGCCTCTCCCCTTCGATTAAAGGAGAAGGCAGCTGCACACCCTGCATAGCCTCTGATGGCTTCCACTGGGCCACTAGGGCAGCATGCGACCGGGCCAGCAGCCTGGCACCCAAGACAGAGTGCTGAGCTGCATGGGCCACACTAGGGCCGCCATCATCAAGCCGACCCGAGAGTCGGCCGACGCAAATAGATGGCGGCCCGTGGCGCTGGCGCTCTCCCCTTTAATCACCGTCCCGAGAGCAGACGTCGCCCAGCTTCGCTATCCATGAAGCTGGCATTGACATCCGCTTACACCAGCCTCGTGGCCCACAGGACAATTTCCCTCATGAGGCATAAAGAGGTTGGCGTGGGGTGGTGGGGGGGTCGCCGTGTACGGCGATGACATCATCGCCTGTTGCATGGCGGCCTGGGACGCTAACCGTGGGGCTAGCCGCGCTTCCGCAAGCTCCCGGGCAATTTCCCGGGAGGCGATAGCGACCTCCTCCCCTCGGCAAAAATTGTATTGCATCCCGTTAGCACCTCCCGGAGGCACTAACGGGGCTATAACAAGGGTGAATGTCACCCCCAACCAATTTAGGTAAACAAGTTAGCAAGATAAAACTGGGAAAGCCATATATGATATAAACAGAACAAAAGTTTCTTAAAACATCAATAAGTGAAGATGTTCAGACTCATAGGGAAATAGTGTGAGGGAGATGGACAGGCACATTAGGAGAGAGTAGAGGCACATAGGGAGAGGAAGATAAAGTAGCAAACGGAAACATAAAGGCACTGTCAGCATGTGTTCAAAACAGAAACATAGATACTCACAGAGATAAAAGGGCAAATTTTAACACCTAGCACACACACGTGGGAATGTGAGTCGCAGGCTTGCCCGATTTTAACTGCCAGACCTCATTTGAATGCCGTTGGTCAGCTGTTTGGCTTTCAGCATTTATGTAGCACTTTTCAGTGAGCAGGTCGGAGGGCCTCCTCGTGGCACTGCTCCTGGGCCTGGCCAAGATGGCCATTAACAGGCCCAAGTAGCGGGCGGTTGAGGGGGTCGTTCAGCCTGACTGCGTGCCTCTCTTCTGCGGCTACGTTTCCAGTCAGGGTGTCCCTGGAGATGGAGCACACGGTGTCTACCGGTACGCTCAAGGCCTTCGTCGACAGGTAGGCACCGGAGGGACTGGAGTGTGACATCACCCCCGGGAGCCAAATTTTGATTTGATTTGTAAGCTTTTCTTAAACATTTTTGGTTAGTTTGCAGTTTCTAGTTCTTGTGATCCTTTAACAAGGGGGCATTTGGTTTAATTGTATAATTTAAAAGTGTTGTAGCACTTTTCACAGCCTCAGGACATACAAAGCGCTTCATAGTCAATGAATTACTTCTGAATTGGAGTCATCATTGTTACATTGGCAAACGTGAGCAGGTCCATGCAAACTCCCCTTTTTAAACAGTGGGGCAGATTCATTCGGGCACTTGGAAAGAGGGAACATCATGAAATTTAGGACGGGTGACTCTGATTTATATGTGGCAGCCATTGAGGTGGGCGCTTCTTCAGCACGCCTTAAAACTTCACAGGCGCTTCGAGGGCATGAACACAGGGGCAAATATGGACTTACACTCTCTGCCAACCGAGGTATTTTGGAGCCCACACTTCTTGTACAAGGCTAGCAAGTTTAACTACTATTTTTATCCCCAAAATGTTGAATCTTGGTAGAGAATTGTTCCACTGACACCAGAAACATTTTGGTATCTCACCCAAATGATATTAAACATAGAAACATAGAAACATAGAAAATAGGCGCAGGAGTAGGCCATTTGATCCTTTGAGCCTGCACCGCCATTCAATAAGATCATGGCTGATCATTCACCTCAGTACCCCTTTCCTGCTTTCTCTCCATACCCCTTGATCCCTTTAGCTGCAAAGGCCTCTCTCTCCCCCCCACCCCCGTCTCTCGCTCCCCCCCCCGTCTCTCTCTCTCCCCCCCCCCCCAGTCTCTCTCTCTCTATTCCCCCCCCCCCCAGTCTCTTTCTCTCTCCCTCCCCACACCCCCTCCCCACCCTATGCGTGAGCCTGGATAGTGAACATTAATGAACATTGGAGCTGAGCCCGATACCTGTCCATTCGCAATCTCCATACAAGCTCACTTTCAAAGGTGAAGTCACCGGATTGCGATCAGCAGTGGGAACTCTGACTGATTTCTCCCCTTGTAGCACAGGACACTGGCACCAATTGCAGCACCCCTACTGGTTTGCTTGTTTCAGCACTGTACCAGAAGGTGTCACAGGATTTGAATAACCATTCACAGCTTTAGTGGCTTGTTAGTATAGCTGCTTTCTACCCAAATCAAAGATGGAAGCTTTTAACTCAGCTAAAATCAGAGAGTTAGCATTTTATCATTGTATAATGAAACATAAAAAGGCATTAAATAAATGAAGAGACCACCAGGTGAGTCTGATTGACAGGTGATAGCCAAGCTTCTGTACTTTGAATCACTTTAAGCCTTGGAATGTATGGTTCAGTCTCAGGAAATAACTTATATTTACACATCAATATCATCGAGCAAGAACACATAGCCTGTTTTCACAAAAAAATAATACTAATGAAAAAGATGTTATCAGAATTTAAGATGCATTGACATCCGCAATTGTGACCTAATCCAGAGAGATTTGGAGAACGGTAACATTCTTGCAAGCCTTTCATTATCTCACCAGCAGTACAGAGGATAAAAGGTGGGTGGGATTGCATTGCAAGACTGTAACACAATCGAGGAGTTTGCAGGTCATAAAGCATGAGAGCAAAGCCCAAGTAGTAGAGCCCCTAAGATTCTGTTACAAGAGGTCTCACACTTGGCCATTTAAATAGCCATTTTGATGCTGCCTTGATATTTAGATTTGGAGTGCTGAACAGTACTATAACAGAACCAGATAAATGTGTAACTTTTATGTTATTTACTTAATAAATAACACAATTATAATTTAATACAAAAAGTCCTTGAATGATTAAAATGATTGATTTTACATTGTGTTCCAAATAACAGAGGTCAGTCGGAGTTGCAAAGTCTGGAGCCCCAATGAGTCTAATTACCCTTTGATAGTTTACTTGCATTACCAGAACTGAGAATCATAATTAACTGGAACATTCTGGCTGAAGATTTTCTCCGTGCACCATGTAATAAGTAATGGTAAACCCATTTATGAAAAATGTTACCACAACGCATAGGAGGAACTGTTTCCCCTCCACCACCGTATTTAATAACTAAGCAGTATTTTTTAAGAATGGCCGGTAATAATTTTTACAGGAGTTTCTTGTAGTTGAGGGGTCAAGAGAAAGGAGCTTTAGATTCAATTAAATTTACAACAGAGTTCAGGAGAAACTTCTTTACAAAGAGAGTTGTGAGGCTGTGGAATTTACTTCCAGTATTAGTGATTGGTGCAGAATCACTTGTCAATATTCAACATCAGGTGGATGAAGGAAAAAGAGTTGAAGGGATATGGGAACAGGGTGGGGTAATGTGAGTGGAACAATTGGTTGGTGTGCAGGATAAACACCAACACAGACTGGTTGAGCTGAACGGCCTGTTTCATGCTGTGAGTTCAACGTATTGCGATAAGAGTTAAGTGCCCATCTATTTTTCCAAATCATTTTCTTGATTTTCTTATTCAGATTTCTTTGTATTAAACACCAAGTGGGTATGAGGGCAGCAGGTGAAATGCTTCACGAGATCTACCATTCTGAGCCAGCATTAGGCAGTGAGTAGAGCCTGCTAATGGTTTGCTCTTTGGTTTCTCCCTGTAGCTTCCACACAACACCTCTGCAGAATATAAGATCAAGAACTCAGCAAAGTGCTGACTCTGGGCAGAAAGCCATTCCTCACTGCTCCCTGGCATCATGCATCGAAACACTAAAACACTGTGGCACTGTGCTGTCCAGCAGCTGGTAATATTTATATTGTTCCTAACTTCAGTAAACACCTCATAAAACGCAACTTCCTCCCCTCACTGAGAAAACCTTTACACAAGTCAAACTACTGAAAGTTTAAGTGTAAATATGCGTTTGCAACTTTGTTTTCTCACATGACAACTTCATAATCCAACCATGGTGTGAGCAAGCTGCTTTCTCACAAAGAAGATATTTTTCTCTCTGCTGGCAGAAAGATTTAATAACTCATTTTACTGTTATTTACAGTCCGCAAACAGAATGGTAAATGCCTGTGGTTTTTGGATATTTATAAAATACATCTTTCCACATACTGGGCTTTTTAGCAAAATGTTCATGGTGCATAAATTTGGCCATGCAGCTAAGTGGCCTCCTAAAGCCCCAATATGACAGGCAGGAAGTGCACTCACACTTACAGCTGAAAGTGCACTGCACACCATATCGGTGAAGGGAGAATAAAGGCCTCCAGGGTCCATGCCTGAAGCAGGTGTTAAACCTTTGTATATGCAAATGAGGGGCCTGACACCTGTTTGAGGCCACCACTTCAAAACTGGCTTGCCCTGAGGCAGCCAGGGCCAATGCTGGTTGCATTCAGTAAAACCAGACTTTGGGACCACCTGTGACCTACAAGGTAAGATTTTCACATTTACTTACCTGAATGTGGGCCCCAGATTTACAGAGCGTGGGCCGCCACTCCTAATACCCACCCCTCCCAACGCTTTCACTTAACTGAGGGCTGCTGCTCGGCTTGGTTTCCTTTTCGCCAGCTGGCTGTTCTATTGGTTATAGAATGGGTTCGATACAGTTCCATATAATGAAGCCTGAGGCCCCATATAGATCTAGGGTTGCCAACTCTCCAGGATTGCACTGGAGTCTCCAGGAATTAAACAATAATCTCCTGGACATTGCTGCGAGCAACCCAGGAGACAAGTCATGGGGGCATTAAAAAATTGAACTTTTATTCATTTGCTATGAACACTTGTGTTTATTAACTATAAAAAGATTGGAGATGGGGCACAAAAGGCTGTTTGACTGGATGGGGCGGTTGGAGGTGACAAGTCAAATGATGATGCCTCCAGGAATGCATCCAAGCAGAGTTGGCATCCTATTCAGACCCAAAAATGGGCACGCTCAAATTTCTAGACCCACGTATTATTGCATCCAAAAATATTTCAACAGCCCCTCCAAGTCACGCACCATCCTGACTTGGAAATATATCGCCGTTCCTTCATCGTCGCTGGCTCTAAATCCTGGAACTCCCTCCCTAACAGCACTGTGGGAGTACCTTCAGCACTCAGACTGCAGCGGTTTAAGAAGGTGGCTCAGTACCACCTTCATGGGCAATTGGGGATGTGCAATAAATGCTGGTTTTGCCAGCAATGCCCACATCCCAGGAACAAATTTAAAAAAACTATGCTCACTGACACACTTCTCTTTCTCTGGCAGACGGGAGGCGAACAAGCTGCTGTACAGACCCTGAACCAATTGGAGGAGCCCATCCCGTGCTCAACGTCAGTGGGGGGGGGGGGGGGGGAGCGGGGGCAGTGACGGAGGCTCTGACAACGGACTAAGTTGAAGCTCTTGCTGACAATGACGGTATGGTCACACCTGAACTTTCTTCTCACATCCCACTTCCCCCTCAGACCACAATCTCTTCTCACTTACAAGCTGCTGATGCTGTATGCATGGATACCTTGCTTTCACCCAGAAGAAGAAGACACACCAGCTCAGACACCAGCTCAGAAACTGGCACTGTGTGGAATGTAAAGGGTAGTATAGAGGCAGGATCTGCACATGGTAAGACACCAGTCATGAGCGGGCTGCAGCATGGCCAGGGAGAAAGCATAGCATGGGGATGAGCTCGCTGGAGGGCTCCTTCTCAGCGGTAAAGGTGGAACCGTTGCTTCAGATGTTCTGAATCATAGAATCATAGAAATTTACAGCACAGAAGAAGGCCATTCAGCTCATCATATTTGTGTTGGCCGACAAAGAGCAATCCAGCCTAATCCCATCTTCCAGCTCTTGGTCCGTAGCCTTGTAGATTATGGTACTTCAAGTGCACATCTAGGTACTTTTTAAATGCTATGAGAGTTTCTGTCTCTATCACCCTTTCAGGCAGTGAGTTCCAGACCCCCACCGCCAGGGTGAAAAAAATTCTCCTCAAATCCTCTCTAAACATCCTACCAATGACTTTAAATCTATGAACTCTGGTTATTGACCCCTCTGTTAAGGGAAATAGGTTCTTCCTATCCATTCTATCTCGGCCTCTCATAAGTTTATACACCTCAATGAGATCTCCCCTCAGCCTCCTCTGTTCCAAAGAAAATAACCCCAGCCTATCCAATCTTTCCATATAGGTAAAATTCTCCAGTCCAGGCAACATTCTCGTAAATCTCCTCAGTACCCTCTCTAGTGCAATCACATCTTTCCTGTAATGTGGTGACCAGAACTGCATGCAGTACTCTAACTGCGGCCGAACTAGTATTTTATACAGTTCAAGCATAAACTTCCTGCTCTTTTATTCTATGCCTCGGCTAATAAAGGCAAGTATCCCGTATGCCTTCTTAACCATCTTATCTGCCTGTCCTGCTACCTTCAGGGATCTGTGGACATGCACTGCAAGGTCCCTCTGTTCCTCCACACTTCTCAGTGTCATACCATTTAATGTGTATTCCTTGGCCTTGTAGCCCTCCCCAAAGGCATTACCTCACACTTCTCCTGATTGAATTCCATTTGCCACTGTTCTGCCTACCTGACCAGTCCATTGATATATTCTTGCAATCTACAGCTTTCATCTTCATTATCAACCACACGGCCAATTTTTGTATCTTGTGCAAGCTTCTTAATCATATCCCTACATTAAAGTCTAAATCATTGACATATACCACAAAAAGCACTTGGATATGCACTTGAAGTGCCTTACCTATAAGGCTACAGACCAAGAGCTGGAAAGTGTGATTACCTAGATAGCTCTTTTTCGGCCGACACAGACACGATGGAAAATATGATCCTGAGAGTAGAAAAATCAAAGTGCATCACACTGGGCCAGTCCACTACATCTTCATGTAGCTCAATTAAGAGTGCTGTAAGCAAATACCTAGGAGCAATTTGGTTGACCAAAAACTGGAGAAAAAATACATAAATATTAAAGAAAAGTGAGAAACAGTTCCTTATGCTGTGTTGCCCAGACTATGGGGTTAATTTTTACTTTGTGTGATAGTGTAAAACAAGTGAGGTAATGCATTTGGGGAGGGCAAACAAGGCAATGGAATTCACAATAAATGGTAGGATACTGAGAAGTGTAGCGGAACAGAGAGACCTTGGAGTCCATGTCCACAGATCCTTGAAGAGAGGTAGATAAGTCAGTTAAGAATGCACATAGGATACTTTCCTTTATTAATCGAGGCATAGAATAAAAGAGCAGGGAGGATATGCTTGAACTTTACAAAATACTAGTTAACAACAGGTGACAGCCCATTTTATATATCTCACAATTTTTATTTCCTTTGACTTCAATAGAAACAAAAATCGGGAGAGATGTAAATTGAGCTGCCGATTTTGGTATCACCCGTTTTACACTATCGCACAAAGTCTAAATTACCTTCCGTATGTCTGGGAAAGGTACTGATGACATCATTATACAGAAGAAGGGAGGGACAAGCCAGTCAGTAAATCAATCTACTTGATCTCGATTCACTTTCTAATGGGGCCTCAGCCGTGAGATTGGCAGAGATCAGGCAGGAATGATCCAGGAACCAAAGCCACTAGAAAAAGTAACATACAAAAATTGGTAAATAAGTAAAGGGCTTCTAAAAAATAATAAAAATTCTACATAACATTTCACTTAAAAAAATGAAGAATGGGTTAATAAATATATTTTGAAAGTATAAGTTTTAGATTTATTATGCACCTGGCAATGGAAATGGGCCCATGTTTTTGAACTGATACCAATCTCCCTTAGGGCAGTCCTAGGTTAGGATGTATACTGTTCCAGTAATTTGTGAGATAAAGTGATTTCCAACACCTAAAGACTTGTCTTTTTCTGTTTGGCCTATTTCCTGTAGGATATGTTTCATGTTTGCCTGTAGTTATAATGATAACATGATCCAAATAATGTGATTCACATTACCTGTACATTACGCTCAAACCTTGCAAGGTAATATGCATCTTGCCATTGCCTAGCCTCAGTTTTCTCTGCTTTTGTACCATTTACCTCAACACAGAAAACAATCTAAATTAGCAAATTGAAACGTTACCATTTTTATGTTACAGTCAATTCATTTTATAAATGGGTTAATTTTCTTTCTCTCCAAAATGTTATAAAATAATGAATGTAGAGATAAATTGCAGATGTCCATGGAGCCCACTGAGTTAGCTTGAGGCCAGCGTGCCTATGAATGGCACATTTATGAATATACCTACAAGGCTGGACTCAGTGAGAGAGATTCTGCATTTCATTCTCTGACTAGCTATTATTCCAACTGAAATCATCTAACTCAGCTAAAACCTAAGTATGGAACCAGGAACTTTCCTGTTCTATATTGCTGAGTTCCACACTTGGCAATGTACTTACCAATTAGCCCATTGGGGAGCCTCTTTTTCTTTAATAATGTCCTTTTTGCTATCTCTGCACATTTCAATTAGTCTGACAGCAGCAGAGTTAACAAGATGGAAAACAGGAATCAAAGAACTCCATTTGAAAAGGTTTAAAATTATTTTTTTGGGAAGACAAGAAAAGAATCTTAACCTTAATATAATCTTGAAATATGTCCCTTCAGGCTTTGAATAAAATACACCCAACAGAAACCAGCAATCAGCAAGTTCTTATTTTTATTGCAAGTAAAAAGGTTTCGTTGAAAATGTATCAGGTTTCAAGGATCAATCAACAGCAGGTCAAAGAGACTGGTAAAAAGCTCATGTTGGAACATAAGGGAAATCAGCCAACAAAACAGTGCCAAAACTACTGAAAATTCAAACCTTCAGGAGGGTCTCTTGCCTTACTAGTAAAATTCATTATTTAAAAAAAGGGTTGTGTGTTAAGAAATGTCTCAAATTCCATGAAGTGCGGAAAGTCTTTAGTTTTACACAAAACTATAAAAACAAACTCCGAAGACACAAGCTGAGGCTTCAGCCATCTCATGTTGAGTTTTGACCGCACAGAATGAATAACCTGGGTTCCCTTTCATTTCAAATTTCTACTACATTAATCTTGGAACACTGTCCACAGTGAATGTTCTGAATGGGACACAGTTTGTTAAACTTCTGTCTGAAAGCCAGCCAATGTGAGTAATAAGGGGTTGATATTATATATTAGTAATTTAGTCCAGTATCCATATCACTTCTATTGTAACCTGATCAGACCTTTCCTTTATATCACACTTTTCCCTGTATTTTTGGCCTTTTGTTCCTGTATATTTTTCAGTGTTTACAAAACTGCGGAAACACCTAAAAAAAGCATATAATGACATGATTACCATTTTATGTGTTATTACTTGTCTGGATAGGGGAATTTGTTAAATCTAGTGCTGTGGTATATTTAGCATATACAGTTATATTGTTCTTTCTGATCTCAGTATTTTACGATGCTCTTCCTCTCCTTTTTCTCTCTCTATCATTCTTCTCTTTCCTTTATTGTTCTTTTTCACTGCCATTTATCCTTTCTTTCCACTATCCTCCTTTTTTGATTTCATTTTTCTTACACTTTTTCCTTTGTTTTTGATGCGTTCACAATAAAGGATGAAACTAGTACTGTGTACAATGAGCAAGTGTGACCTTAGCTCCTTTAATAAGACCCCAGAGTGCAGGTACCTCGTGGGTGACCTGCTTATATACCGTGCTCCTAAGGGATGCTGGGATCCCTAGGGACTCCAACAGGTAGGCCCTCTGGTGGTAGTGTAATATAGGTTGCAAGGGGTTAAATATATAACATCACTTCTCCATAAAGTCAACAGTACACTTATTTACAAGGTGAGACGATCTGGGGCTTTTCGCCCCCTTGTCGATTGTCTCGGTACAAATGTGAGTGTGGGTGAGTTGATTGGTTCTTCACTGGGTTGCTGGACAGCCAGCCTTGCCAGGCTGCTGGGGATGGTGAGTTCGGCTTCGTGGACAACCATGATGTTAGTTGCCACTTGTGAGTGTGTTGGAGGGTCAAAATTGGTGGTGTCTTCTTCAGGTTGTTCGTAGCTGTTGGTGAACCGCAATTTGATTTGGTCCAAATGTTTTCTGCACGTTAGTCCATTGGCCAATTTGACCTGAAACACCCTACTCCCCTCTTTGGCTGTGACCATGCCAGCGAGCCATTTGGGACCATGTCCATAATTGAGTACAAACACAGGGTCCTTGACCTCAATATCGCATGACAAGTTTGCGCGGTCATGGTAAACACTTTGTTGATGCCGCCTGCCCTCCACGTGATCATGGAGAACAGGGTGGACAAGAGAGAGCCTTGTTTTGAGTGCCCTTTTCATGAGCAGCTCAGCTGGGGGAACCCTGGTGAGTGAGTGGGGTCTGGTGCGGTAGCTGAGCAGCACTCGGGATAGTCAGGTCTGCAGGGAGCCTTCCGACACGCATTTCAAGCTTTGTTTGATGGTCTGAACGGCCCGTTCTGCCTGGCCGTTGGATGCAGGCTTGAACGGGGCAGATGTGACGTGTTTGATCCCATAGTGGGTCATGAATTCCTTGAAATATAGAAACATAGAAACATAGAAAATAGGTGCAGGAGTAGGCCATTCGGTCCTTCGAGCTGCACCACCATTCAATAAGTTCATGGCTGATCATTCCATCAGTACCCCTTTCCTGCTTTCTCTCCATACCCCTTGATCCCCTTAGCCGTAAGGGCCATGTCTAACTCCCTCTTGAATTTATCCAATGAACTAGCATCAACAACTCTCTGCGGCAGGGAATTCCACAGGTTAACAACTCTCTGAGTGAAGAAGGTTCTCCTCATCTCAGTCCTAAATGCTTACCCCTTATCCTAAGACTGTGTCCCCTGGTTCTGGACTTCCCCAACATCGGGAACATTCTACCCGCATCTAACCTGTCCCGTCCTGTCAGAATCTTATATGTTTCTATGAGATCCCCTCTCATCCTTCTAAACTCCAATGTATAAAGGCCCAGTTGATCCAGTCTCTCCACATATGTCAGTCCTGCCATCCCGGGAATCAGTCAGGTGAACCTTCGCTGCACTCCCTCAATAGCAAGAATGTCCTTCCTCAGATTAGGAGACCAAAACTGAACACAGTATTCCAGGTGAGGCCTCACCAAGGACCTGTACAACTGCAGTAAGATCTCCCTGCTCCTATACTCAAATCCCCTAGCTATGAAGGCCAACATACCATTTGCCTTCTTCACCGCCTGCTCTACCTGCATGCCAACTCTCAATGATTGATGAACCATGACACCCAGGTCTCGTTGCACCTCCCCTTTTTCTAATCCGCCGCCATTCAGATAATATTCTGTCTTCGCGTTTTTGCCCCCAAAGTGGATAACCTCACATTTATCCACATTATACTGCATCTGCCATGCATTTGCCCACTCACCTAACCTGTTCAAGTCACCCTGCAGCCTCCAAGCAACCCCCTCACAGCTCACACTGCCACCCAGTTTAGTGCCATCTGCAAACTTGGAGATATTATACTCAATTACTTCATCCAAATCATTGATGTATATTGTAAATAGCTGGGGTCCCAGCACTGAGCCCTGCGGCACTCCACTAGTCACTGCCTGCCATTTTGAAAAGGACCCGTTTATCCCGACTCTCTGCTTCCTGTCTGCCAACCAGTTCTCTATCCACGTCAGTATATTACCTCCAATACCATGTGCTTTGATTTTGCACACCAATCTCTTGTGTGGGACCTTGTCAAAAGCCTTTTGAAAGTCCAAATGCACCACATCCACTGGTTCTCTCTTGTCCACTCTACTAGTTACATCCACAAAAAATTCCAGAAGATTTGTCAAGCATGATTTCTCCTTCACAAATCTATGCTGACTTGGACCGATCCTGTCACTGCTTTCCAAATGCGCTGCTATTTCATCTTTAATAATTGATTCCAACATTTTCCCCACTACTGATGTCAGGCTAACCAGTCTATAATTACCCGCTTTCTCTCTCCCTCCCTTTTTAAAAAGTGGTGTTACATTAGCAACCCTCCAGTCCATAGGAACTGATCCCGAGTCGATAGACTGTTGGAAAATGATCACCAATGCATCCACTATTTCTAGGGCCACTTCCTTAAATACTCTGGGATGTAGACTATCAGGCCCCGGGGATTTATCAGCCTTCAATCCCATCAATTTCCCTAACACAATTTCCAGCCTAATAAGGATATCCTTCAGTTCCTGATTCTCACTAGACCCTCGGTCCCCTAGTACTTCCAGAAGGTTATTTGCATCTTCCTTTGTGAAGACAGAACCAAAGTATTTGTTCAATTGGTCTGCCATTTCTTTGTTCCCCATTATAAATTCACCTGAATCCGACTGCAAAGGACCTACATTTATCTTTACTAATCTTTTTCTCTTCACATATCTATTGAAGCTTTTGCAGTCAGTTTTTATGTTCCCGGCAAGCTTCTTCTATTTTCCCCCTCTTAATTAAACCCTTTGTCCTCCTCTGCTGAATTCTAAATTTCTCCCAGTCCTCAGGTTTGTTGCTTTTTCTGGCCAATTTATATGCCTCTTCCTTGGATTTAACACTATCCTTAATTTCCCTTGTTAGCCACGGTTGAGCCACCTTCCCCGTTTTATTTTTACTCCAGACAGGGATGTACAATTGCTGAAGTTCATCCATGTGATCTTTAAATGTTTGCCATTGCCTATCCACCGTCAACTCTTTTAGTATCATTTGCCAGTCTATTCTAGCCAATTCATGCCTCAAACCATCAAAGTTACCTTTCCTTAAGTTCAGGACCCTAGTTTCTGAATTAACTGTGTCACTCTCCATCTTAATAAAGAATTCTACCATATTATGGTCACTCTTCCCCAAGGGGCCTCGCACAACAAGATTGCTAATTAGTCATTTCTCATTGCACATCACCCAGTCCAGGATGGCCAACTCCCTAGTTGGTGCATCGACATATTGGTCTGGAAAACCATCCCTAATACACTCCAGGAAATCCTCCTCCAGCACATTGCTACCAGTTTGGTTAGCCCAATCAATATGTAGATTAAAGTCGCCCATGATAACTGCTGTACCTTTATTGCATACATCCCTAATTTCTTGTTTGATGCTGTCCCCAACCTCACTACTACTGTTTGGTGTTCTGTACACAACTCCCACTAGCGTTTCTGCCCTTTGGTATTCCGTAGCTCCACCCATACCGATTCCACATCATCCAAGCTAATGTCCTTTCTTACTATTGCATTAATTTCCTCTTTAACCAGCAATGCCACCCCACCTCCTTTTCCTTTCTGTCTATCCTTCCTAAATGTTGAATACCCCTGGATGTTGAGTTCCCAGCCTTGGTCACCCTGGAGCCATGTCTCCGTGATGCCAATTACATCACACCCGTTAACTGCTATCTGCGCAGTAATTCATTTACCTTATTCCGAATACTCCTCGCATTGAGGCACAGCACCTTCAGGCTTGTCTTTCTAACACACTTTGCCCTTTTAGAATTTTGGTGTAATGTGGCCTTTTTTGCTTTTTGCGTTAGGTTTCTCCGCCCTCCACTTTTACTTTTCTTCTTTCTATCTATTGCTTCTGCCCCCATTCTACTTCTCTCTGTCTCCCTGCATAGGTTCCATCCCCCTGCCATATAAGTTTAACTCCTCCCCAACAGCACTAGCAAACACTCCCGCGAGGACATTGGTTCTGGTCCTGCCTAGGTGCAGACCATCCGGTTTGTACTGGTCCCACCTCCCCCAGAACTGGTTCCAATGTCCCAGGAATTTGAATCCCTCCCTTGTGCACCACTCCTCAAGCCACGTATTCATCTGAGCTTTCCTGCGATTCATACTCTGACTAACACGTGGCACTGGTAGCAATCCTGAGATTACTACATTTGAGGTTCTACTTTTTAATTTAGCTCCTAGCTCCCTAAATTCGTCTTGTAGGACCTCATTCCGTTTTTTACCTATATTGTTGGTACCTATATGCACCACGACAACTGGCTGTTCACCCTCCCTTTTCAGAATGCCTTGCACCCACTCCAAGGCATCCTTGACCCTTGCACCAGGGAGGCAACATACCATCCTGGAGTCTCGGTTGCGGCCGCAGAAACGTCTATCTATTCCCCTTACAATTGAATCCCTTATCACTATCGCTCTCCCACTCATTTTCCTGCCCTCCTGTGCAGTAGAGCCAGCCACGGTGCCATGAACTTGGCTGCTGCTGCCCTCCCCTGATGAGTCATCCCCCTCAACAGTACCCAAACGGTGTATCTGTTTTGCAGGGGGATGTCCGCAGGGGACCCCTGCACTACCTTCCTTGCACTGCTCTTCCTGTTGGTCATCCATTCCCTACCTGGCTGTGTATCCTTTACCTGCGGTAAGACCAACTCACTAAATGTGCTATTCATGTCATTCTCAGCATCGTGGATGCTCCAGAGTGAATCCACCCGCAGCTCCAGTGCCACAATGCGGTCCGTCAGGAGCTGCAGGCGGATGTGCTTCCCGCATACGTAGACGTCAGGGTCACCGGAAGCGTCCTTGACTTCCCACTTAGTACAGGAGGAGCATAACACGTATCCGAGCTGTCCTGCCATGACTTAATCCGTAGATAAACTTAAATTGGCAACAACAATGCTAAAGGTTACTTACTGATATAGAAAAGAAAAAGAAAAACTACTTACCAATCACCAACCAATCACTTACCCCCTTGGCTGTGACATCACCTTTCGATTTCTTTCTACTTCTTTTCTGTCTCCTCGCTGCAGCTGCACCGGTAGGCCTCTTGTAGGCCTCACCAGCGTCCCGCTCCGCCTCCTCGACGTTGCCGCTGCTCCCTCCGACTGCTGGGCCTCTTGAATTCAGCACTGGTGAAACACGGCCCATTGTCGCTGACTAGGACATCAGACAGGCTGTGCGTGGCAAACGTGGCTCGTAGGCTTTCAATAGTGGCCGTGGACGTGCTTACAGACATTATTGCATATTCAATCCATTTTGAGTATGCATCCACGACGACCAAGAACATTTTGCCTAGAAATGAGCCCGCATAGTCCACATGGATCCTCGACCAAGGTGTGGAGGGCCGCGACCACAAACTTAGCGATGCCTCTCTGGGTGCATTGCTCAGCTGATGCACGCATGACTCTAAATCTGAGTCGATGCCGGGCCACCACATGTGGGATCTGGCTATGGCTTTCATCATTACAATGCCTGGGTGGGTGCTGTGCAGTTCACAAATGAACGTATCTCTGCCTTTCTTGGGCAAGACCATGCGATTGCTCCACGACAAACAGTCCGCCTGTAGGGACATGTCGTCTTTGTGCCTGTGGAACGGCTTAATTGCCTCCTGCATCTCCGCTGGGACGCTGGACCAGCTTCCATGGAGGACACAGTTTTTTACCAAGGACAGTAAAGGATCCTGGCTGGTCCAGGTGCTGATCTGGCAGGCTGTAACGGGGGACTTTTCCTTTTCGAATGCATCCATTACCATGAGCAAGTACGCAGACTGTGCCATTTCCACCCCGGTGGTGAGCAATGGCAGCCGACTGAGAGCATCAGCGCAGTTCTCTGTGCCTGGTCTGTGGTGGATTACATAGTTGTATGCCGACAGCTGCCCATCTTTGGATGCGGGGAGAAGCATTGGTGTTAATCCCTTTGCTCTCAGAGAACAGCGATATGAGCGACTTGTGGTCGGTTTCAAGCTCAAACTTGAGGCCAAATAAGTACTGGTGCATTTTCTTTACCCCGTAAACACATGACAGAGCCTCTTTTTCAATCATGCTGTCGGCCTTGAACAAACTCCTGGACACATAAGCAACCGGTTGCAAAATCCCCGATTCGTTAGCCTGTTGTAACACACACCCAACCCCATATGACGACGCATCGCAAGCTAGCACTAATCATTTACAAGGATTATGCAGGACAAGCAGTTTTTTAGAACACAACAGATTCCTGGTTTTCTTAAAGGCAGCTTCTTGTGAATTCCCCCAGATCCTGTCATCTCCCTTGCGCAGTAGCACATGTAGGGGTTCTAGCAGGGTGCTTAACCCAGGTAGGAAATTACCAAAATAGTTAAGGAGTCCCAGGAACGACCGCAGCTCCATCACGTTCTGTGGTCTCGGCGCGTTCTTGATGGCCTCCATCTTGGCATCGGTGGGTCTGATGCCCTCTGCTGCGATTTTTCTTCTCAACCTCCTGCACCAGGAAAACACACTTCGAGCGTTTCAACCTGAGTCCCACGTGATCCAACCGACTAAGAACCTCTTCCAGATTCTTCAAGTGCTCAATGGTGTCCCGACCTGTAACCAGTATGTTGTCCTGGAAAACCACAGTGCGAGGAACCGACTTTAGCAGGCTTTCCCTGTTCCGTTAGAAGATTGCCGCGGCCGACCGAATCCCGAATGGGCATCTGTTATAGATGAACAGACCTTTGTGCGTGTTGATGCAGGTGAGGTCTTTCGAAGACTCCTCTAGCTCTTGCGTCATATCGGCCGAGGTCAGGTCCAACTTGCTGAATGTCTTCCCTCCAGCAAATAGGTCGTCTACCTTGGGTAACAGGTACTGGTCCTGTAGCGAAAAACGGTTAATCGTTACTTTATAGTCCCCACAAATTCTGACCGTGCCATCCTCTTTAAATACTGGGACAATCGGACTGGCCCACTCATTGAATTCCACCGGCACGATGATGTCTTCTCGCTGCAACCTGTCCAGCTCAATTTCCACTTTCTCACGCATCATATATGGTACCGCCCGTGCCTTGTGGTGGATGGGTCGCGCACCGGGAACCAAATGGACCTGCACTTTCACCCCCAAGAAGCTTCCAATGCCTGGCTCGAACAACGATGGAAACCTGCTCAGAACCTTGGCACATGAGGCGCGTCGACGGACGAAAGCGCTCGTATATCATCCCAGTTCCAGCGGATTTTCCCAGCCAGATTTTGCCAAACAATGAGGGGCACAATCCACAGCGGGAGTTCATGTACTGCTCCATCATAGACTTTGACTTCTGCACTGCCAATTACAGGGATTAGTTCCTTTGTGTAAGCCCTTAGTTTGGTGTGAATGGGGCTGAGCTTGGGCCTGTGTTCCTTGTTGCTCCACTGCCTGTCGAAGGCCTTTTTACTCATTATGGACTGATTCGCACCCATGTCCAGTTCCATAGATACTGGAATTCCGTTCAGTTCAACTTTCAACATTATTGGTGGACATTTCGTGGTAAATGTGTGTACCCCGTACACTTCTACCTCCTCGGTACGAGTCTCCAATTCAGCCTGATCCACAGTGGATCGATTTTTCTCTGCAATGTGGTGGTTTGCAGGGTTTGCAGCTCGTCTGCACATTCGTTGGAGGTGTCCCATTGTTCTGCAACCATTGCACGCATAGTGCTTGAAGCGGCATTGATGGGGTCTGTCATGTATGTAACCTTCATGTAACTGTACCCTTCATGTAACAACACTGCATACTATATACACCTAAGAAATGCACACCTTGACCACAGGAGGTGAACTTGTGGGAGACACTCCTAGCCTGGTCTTTCAGGTATAAAAGGGGAAGCTCCACCCACCTTCATCACTTCTTGGTCCTGTGAATAAAGGTTCAGGTCACAGAGTGAATTTGTCTGCAGAATGTTCCTCATGTGAATTTATAGTAGTGTGCAAGGACACAACATTTGGCGATGAGAAACGGGAATCAACGACTCACGAGAATGGCCACCGGTAGCACAGAGGAACGGTACTGTGTTGGTGAGGACTGGGACGATTTCATTGAGAGGCTCCAGCAGAGCTTTGTCATGAAGGACTGGCTGGGAGAGGCAGCAGCTGACGAGCGAAGGGCGCATCTACTGACCAGCTGTGGATCTAAGACGTACGCGCTGATGAAAGACCTGCTCGCACCCGAGAAGCCGGCGGACAAAACCTTTGAGAAGCTCAGCAAACTGATCGGTGAGCACCTCAAACTGGCGAGCAGTATACACATGGCCCAACACCGGTTCTATACACACCGACGTCAGGAAGAACAGAGCATACCGGACTTTGTTGCGGACCTTCGGCGCTTGGCCAGCCTCTGTAAGTTCACAGATGTCTACAGGGGGGAAATGTTACGGGATTTCTTCATTGAGGGCATTGGGCATGCCGGGATTTTCAGAAAGCTAATTGAGACCAAGGACTTGATGTTGGAAGCGGCGGCGTTGATGGCTCAAACCTTCATGGCGGGGGAGGAGGAAACCAAGATAATATACGCGCGCAACTCTGCTACCAACGTGGTGATGGAGCAGGGAGCTAACATTGTAAACGCAATTCAGAACTCCGCAGGCAGGCAAAGGCAATTCGACACCACCCAGGCAGTAACAGACTCTAGAGTGGGTCATCAACAGAGACAATGGCAGGTTGAATGGACATTTACACCATCACATGGGACAATACGTCCCGGGATGGGGCCATTGACACCCACTAACAGAGTGCTTAAGAGTAATCAAAGAGACAATCAGAGAGGAATGCCAGGTAACAGCTCTTTTGTTCACAACAATCTCAGCTCATGCTGGAGGTTCGGGGGCAGACATGCTGCAAAAACCTGCAGGTTCCATCAAGTCATCTGTAGAAATTGTAACTTCAATGGACATTTAGTCAGAATGTGCAGGAAGCTCGCAGCGAGGCTAATTTACGAGGCAGATGAACCACAAGAGGGGCCTGCAAGGCAGGGTGATGCTTGGGACACAGCAATGGACGCTGAAGTTCAGCAGGTTCATGTGGCAAACATCCACAGCTCATATACCAAAACACCACCTATGATAATGAAAGTCCTAGTAAACGGCATCCCGGTACGCATGGAGCTGGACACAGGGGCCAGCCAGTCACTTATGCGTGTCCAACAATTCGAGAAACTATGGCCACTCAGAGCTAGCAGACCCAAACTAGAACACATTGACACGCAATTACGGACGTACACCAAAGAGATCATCTCAGTGCTAGGCAGTGCAATGTTGGTGGTCACACATAATGGATCAGAGAACCAGCTGCCACTCTGGATTGTCCCAGGAAATGGTCCCGCGCTTTTGGGGAGGAGCTGGCTAGCCGAGATGAACTGGAAATGCGGGGATGTGCACGCCATTTCATCTGTGGAGTGAAGTTCATGCTCACAGGTCCTACAGAAATTTGAGTCACTATTTCAACCTGGTGTCGGGACTTTCAAAGGTACCAAAGTAGTGATACGCATCACCCCGGATGCCAGACCAGTGCACCATAAAGCCAGAGCTGTGCCGTATGTGATGCAGGAGAAAATTGAGAGTGAGTTGGACAGGTTGCTAAGAGAGGGCATAATTTCGCCCATTGAATTCAGCGACTGGGCAAGCCCCATCGTCCCTATCCTAAAAACGAATGGCTCGGTCAGGATCTGTGGCGACTACAAGGCTACTATCAACCGAGTGTCACTACAAGACCAATACCCACTTCTGAGAGTGGAGGATCTTTTTGCCACGCTGGCAGGCGGCAAGCTGTTCACCAAGTTGGACCTCACTTCAGCCTACATGACCCAGGAACTGGCCGAAGAATCCAAGCTACTGACCACCATCACCACGCACAAGAGGCTGTTTGTCTACAACAGGTGTCCATTTGGCATTCGTTCAGCAGCCGCTATCTTTCAAAGGAACATGGAAAGCCTGCTCAAATCCATCCCTGGAACAACCTTATTTCAGGACAACATTCTTATCACGGGTCGAGACACCGAGGAACACCTCCACAACCTGGAGGAGGTGCTACGCCGACTGGACAGGGTAGGCCTGCGACTAAAGAAGTCCAAGTGTGTGTTTTTGGCCCCAGAGGTCGAGTTTTTGGGCAGGGGGGTTACCGCAGACAGGATCTGGCCCACCGAATCCAAAACGAGGGCGATTCGGCGTGCGCCCAGGCCCGTCAACACATCGGAGTTGCGTTCATTTTTGGGACTCTTGAACTATTTCGGGAACTTTCTGCCGAACTTAAGCACTTTGTTGGAGCCGCTACACGTGCTCTTGCAGAAGGGTTGCAATTGGTTTTGGGGGGACTGTCAGAAACAGGCTTTCAATCGGGCACGGAACCTACTTTGTTCGAATAAGCTATTGACCCTGTACAACCTCTGTAAGAAATTGGTTTTGACATGTGATGCATCATCCTATGGGGTTGGGTGCGTGTTGCAGCAGAGTAATGATGAGGGCCAACTCCAACCTGTGGCTTATGCCTCCAGGTCGCTCTCTCAAGCTGAACGGGGATATGGGATGGTTGAAAAGGAAGCACTTGCATGTGTCTACGGGGTGAAAAAGATGCACCAGTACCTTTTTGGCAGAAGGTTCGAGTTAGAAATGGACCACAAGCCCTTAACATCACTGTTGTCAGACAGCAAAGCTGTCAATGCTAATGCGTCAGCTCGCATACAGCGATGGGTTCTCACACTGGCTGCGTATGACTACACCATACGGCACCAGCCAGGCACCGAAAATTGCGCTGACGCGCTCAGCAGGCATCCACTGGCCACCACTGAGGTGGCAGCGGAGCAAAGCGTTGAGATGATCATGGCTGTCGATGCTTTTGACAGCGTGGGCTCCCCCATCACAGCCCGCCAAATCAAAATCTGGACCAACAGAGATCCCCTCCTATCCTTGATTAAGAAATGTGTCCTGACTGGGGATTGGGCGCCCGCACATGGAGCATGCCCTGAGGAGGTCAAACCGTTTCTCAGACGGATGCATGAGCTCTCCATCCAAGCTGACTGCCTACTATGGGGCAGCTGGGTAGTCATGCCCCAGAAGGAAAGGGAAGAATTCATCAGGGAACTCCACAGCGAGCACCCTGGCATCGTACTAACGAAGGTCATTGCCTGGTCACATGTATGGTGGCCAGGAATTGACTCAGACCTGGGACACTGTGTTCGCAGGTGCACGACGTGTGCCCAGCTGGGTAATGCCCCCAGGGAGGCCCCACTCAGCCCGTGGCCCTAGCCCACCAGGCCATGGTCATGTATTCACGGAGATTACGCGGGCCAGTTCATGGAGAAAATGTTCCTCATTGTTGTTGATGCGTACTTGAAATGGATCGAGTGCATCATATTGAATTCGTGCACGACATCCACCACAGTGGAGAGTCTGCGTGCTGTCTTTGCGACCCACGGCTTGCCGGACATCCTGGTTAGCGACAACGGCCCGTGTTTCACTAGCTATGAATTCCGGGAGTTCATGTCGGATATTGGCATCAAACATGTCAGGACAGCACCGTTCAAGCTGGCATCCAATGGCCAGGCGGAACGTGCGGTCCAAATCATAAAACAAGGCATGCTCCAGATTCAAGGACTCTCCCTTCAATGCCGCCTATCGCGCCCCCTGCTGGCCTATTGGCCCCGACCGCATTCGCTCACGGGAGTCCCACCCGCCAGCGGAACTACTCATGAAACGTACACTAAAAACTCGGCTGTCCCTCATTCATCCAGTCCTGTCAGACATTGTTGAAGGCAAGCGCCAGTCCCAAAATGAGTGCCATGACCGTAATTCAAAGGGGAGATGTGTAGAAATCGATGACCCTGTATTGATTCTTAATCACGCTTTGGGGCCCAAGTGGCTTGAGGGTACTGTAATTGGCAAAGAAGGGAATAGGGTCATAGTGGTCAGACTTAACAATGGACAGATATGCCGCAAGCATCTGGACCAAGTAAAAAAAAAGGTTCAGCATACACACTGAGGAACCTGAGGAAAATCATGAGATGCTGCCCACATCACCGATAGTGAATGAGCAACAAAAACTTTCAGCAGCATGCATAGTCCCTGCGGCCAGCCCGGACGAGCCGGAATCACCACCGAGGACAGAGACCCATGCCAAGGCTCAACAACCAAAGCCCCAACTGCGGCGCTCCACGAGAGAGCGTCGACCACCCGAAAGACTTAATCTTTGACCCCACAAGATGTGGGGGGGGGGGGGAAGTGATGTCATGTATGTAATCTTCATGTAACTGTAACCTTCATGTAACAACTATATACACCTAAGAAATGCACACCTTGACCACAGGGGGTGAACTTGTGGGAGTCACTCCTAGCCTGGTCTTTCAGGTATAAAAGGGGAAGTTCCACCCACCTTCATCACTTCTTGGTCCTGTGAATAAAGGTTAGGTCACAGAGTGACTTTGTCTGCAGAATGTGCCTCATGTGAATTTATAGTAGTGTGTAAGGACACAACAGGGCCAAAGATCACCTCCACAGCACCAACAAGGTGTTAACTGCCTCGCATTAACGATTGATGGCAGACTCTGGGTCACCTGAAGTCGTGCAGCAGCAGCCGGCATGTATGTGCTGCCATGTATATTCCTGCTCGAAAACGACATTACTTTGTGCACAGTATTGGCCGAAACTTCTTTACTCTGTGAAATCTGTTTGGTGTTGTTGCTGGTGGACACAAATGCCTGGGCTATCGTTATGGCTTACTTAGATTCGGTGTTTCAACAGTCAATAGTTTGCGAATGCACAGTACAAAAAAGTCTCAAAGCATTTGTTCTAGGAATCCCTCAAATTCGCAATGTGCTGCGAGGTACCTTAGTTCGGCGACATAGCTCGCCTCTTTCTGGCCCTCCGACCATTGACATGTGTAGAACCAATATCTTGCCATCAAAATGCTTTCTTTAGGATTTAGGTGTTCCCGGACCAATGTACGCAATTCGACATAGGATTTAGCTGTTGGTTTTACGGGAGCTAGGAGATTCTTCATGAGGCCATAGGTTGTTGCCCCACAGACAGTAAAGAGGATCGCCCTTTTGTTGGCAGCATTCTCCTCCTCTTCCAGCTCGTTGGCCACAAAGTATTGGTCGAGCCTCTCCATGAAGGCCTCCCAATCGTCCCCTTCTGAGAACTTCTCCAGGATACCAACTGTTCTTTGTATTTTTGCCTGGTTGTTCGTTACCTTGTCGCCAATTGATGCGCCAATTGATAAAGGATGAAACTGAGTACTGTGTACAATGAGCAAGTGTGACCTTAGCTCCTTTAATAAGACTCCAAAGTGCAGGTACCTCGTGGGTGGCCTGCTTATATACTGTGCTCCCAAGGGATGCTGGGATCCCTTGGGACTCCAACAGGTAGGCCCTCTTGTGGTAGTGTAATGCAGGTTACAAGGGGTTACATAACAGGTTTCTTACCTGTTTCTCTAATTCTATTTTTTTTGCTGTTTTCCCCCCTGGTACAGTCCTGATCTTCGCTTCCTTAAGTCCAAGGGTCGCAAGTTTGAACGGATATAAGACAACTGGTTTAACCTTTCACCGCCAGATCTGGCTGGAACACAAAGCACTATCGGGTCCTGCTATTATTTGCCAAAATCGCACTATTGCAGAATCATTCTGGAATCTAAAGATAAACCCTGGCTTCAATTCTCACTGCTAACCATCTTTCGAAACCCCTCTCTCCAGTCTCCATCCTCACCTCCGACAATAAGTGTGAGGAGCTCATGGACTTCTTTGTATGCTCATGGACTATCAGTAAGTAACCTTCAGCATTGTTG
This sequence comes from Pristiophorus japonicus, assembly GCF_044704955.1. NCBI lineage: Eukaryota > Metazoa > Chordata > Chondrichthyes > Pristiophoridae > Pristiophorus > Pristiophorus japonicus. The sequence continues at coordinate 69,993,889 of NC_091984.1, read as the reverse complement.
TTGCCAAATTAAGTTTATCTAAGGGTTAAGTCATGGCAGGGCAGCTCGGACACATGTTATACTCCTCCTGTACTATGTGGGAAGTCAGGGACGCTTCCAGTGTCCCTGACGACTATGTGTGCGGGAAGTGCATCCGCCACCAGCTCCTGACAGACCACATTGCGGCACTGGAGCTCCGGGTGGATTCACTCTAGAGCATGCATAATGCTGAGAATGACGTGAATAGTATGTTTAGCGAGTTGGTCTCACTGCAGGTAAAGGGTACACAGCCAGATAGTAAATGGATGGCCAACAGGAAGAGCAGTGCAAGGAAGGTAGTGCAGGGGTCCCCTGTGGTCATCCCCCTGCAAAACAGATACACCGCTTTGAGTACTGTTGAGGGTGATGACTCATCAGGGGAGGGCAGCAGCAGCCAAGTTCATGGCACCGTGGGTGGCTCTGCTGCATAGGAGGGCAGGAAAAAGAGTGGGAGAGCGATAGTGATAGGGGATTCGATTGTAAGGGGAATAGATAGGCATTTCTGCGGCCGCAACCGAGACTCCAGGATGGTTGCCTCCCTGGTGCAAGGGTCAAGGATGTCTCGGAGTGGGTGCAGGACATTCTGAAAAGGGAGGGAGAACAGCCAGTTGTCGTGGTGCACATTGGTACCAACGATATAGGTAAAAAACGGGATGCGGTCCTACGAGACGAATTTAGGGAGCTAGGAGCTAAATTAAAAAGTAGGACCTCAAAAGGAGTAATCTCAGGATTGCTACCAGTGCCACATGCTAGTCAGAGTAGGAATCACAGGATAGCACAGATGAATACGTGGCTTGAGGAGTGGTGCAAAAGGGAGGGATTCAAACTCCTGGGACATTGGAACCGGTTCTGGGGGAGGTGGGACCAGTACAAACTGGACGGTCTGCACCTGGGCAGGACCGGAACCAATGTCCTCGCGGGAGTGTTTGCTAGTGCTGTTGGGGAGGAGTTAAACTAACATGGCAGGGGAATAGGAACCTATGCAGGGAGACAAAGGGAAATAAAATGGAGGCAGAAGCAAAAGATAGAAAGGAGAATAGTAAAAGTGGAGGGCAGAGAAACCCAAGGCAAAAAACAAAAAGGGCCACATTACAGCAAAATTCTAAAGGGGCAAAGTGTGTTAAAAAGACAAGCCTGAAGGCTCTGTGCCTCAATACGAGAAGTATTCGGAATAAGGTGGACGAATTAACTGCGCAGATAGCAGTTAACGGATATGATGTGATTGGCATCACGGAGACAAGGCTCCAGTGTGACCAAGGCTGGGAACTCAACATCCAGTGGTATTCAACATTTAGGAAGGATAGGCAGAGAGGAAAAGGAGGCGGGGTGGCTTTGCTGGTTAAAGAGGAAATTAATGCAATAGTAAGCAGGGACATTAGCCTGGATGATGTGGAATCGGTATGGGTGGAGCTACGGAATACCAAAGGGCAGAAAACACTAGTGGGAGTCGTGTAAAGACCACCAAAGTAGTAGTGAGGTTGCGGATAGCATCAAACAAGAAATAAGGGATGTGTGCAATAAAGGCACAGCAGGTATCCTGGTCGACTTTAATCTACATATTGATTGGACTAACCAAACTGACAGCAATGCGGTGGAGGAGGATTTCCTGGAGTGTATTAGGGATGGTTTTCTTGACCAATATGTCGAGAAACCAACTAGAGAGCTGGCCATCCTAGATTGGGTGATGTGTAATGAGAAGGGACTAATTAACAATCTTGTTGTGCGAAGCCCCTTGGGGAAGAGTGACCATAATATGGTAGAATTCTTTATTAAGATGGAGAGTGACACAGTTAATTCATAAACTAGGGTCCTGAACTTAAGGAAAGGTAACTTCGACGGTATGAGGTGTGAATTGGCTAGAATAGACTAGCAAAGGATACGAAAAGAGTTGACAGCGGATAAGCAATGGCAAACATTTAAAGATCACATGGATCAACTTCAGCAATTGTACATCCCTGTCTGGAGTAAAAATAAAACAGGGAAGGTGGCTCAACTGTGACTAACAAGGGAAATTAAGAATAGTGTTAAAACCAAGGAAGAGGCATATAAATTGGCTAGAAAAAGCAACAAATCTGAGGACTGGGAGAAATTTAGAATTCAACAGAGGAAGACTAAGGGTTTAATTAAGAGAGGAAAATAGAGTACGAGAGGAAGCTTGCAGGGAACATAAAAACTGACTGCAAAAGCTTCTATAAATATGTGAAGAGAAAAAGATTAGTGAAGACAAATGTAGATCCCTTGCAGTCAGATTCAGGTGAAATTATAATGGGGAACAAAGAAATGGCAGATGAATTGAACTAATACTTCCGTTCTGCCTTGATGAAGGAAGACACATATAACCTTCCGAATGTACTAGGGGAGAGTGGGTCTAGGGAGAAGGAGGAACTGAAGAATATCCTTATTAGGCTGGAAATTGTGTTAGGAAAATTGATGGGATTGAAGGCTGATAAATCCCTGGGGCCTGATAGTCTGCATCCCAGAGTACTTAAGGAAGTGGCCCTAGAAATAGTGGATGCATTGGTGATCATTTTCCAACAGTCTATCAACTCTGGATCAGTTCCTATGGACTGGAGGGTAGCTAATGTAACGCCACTTTTTAAAAAAGGAGGGAGAGAGAAAACGGGTAATTATAAACCGGTTAGCTTGACATCAGTAGTGGGGAAAATGTTGGAATCAATCATTAAGGATGAAATAGCAGCCCATTTGGAAAGCACTGACAGGATCGGTCCAAGTCAACATGGATTTATGAAAGTGAAATCATGCTTGACGAATCTTCTGGAATTATTTGAGGAGATAACTAGCAGCATGGACAAGGGAGAACCAATGGATGTGGTGTATTTGGACTTTCAAAAGGCTTTTGACAAGGTCCCGCACAAGAGATTGGAGTGCAAAATCAAAGCACATGGTATTGGGGGTAATGTACTGATGTGGATAGAGAACTGGTTGGTAGACAGGAAGTAGAGAGTCGGGATAAACGGGTCCTTTTCAGAATGGCAGGCAGTGACTAGTGGAGTGCCGCAGGGCTCAGTGCTGGGACTCCAGCTCTTTACAATATACATTAGCGATTTGGATGAAGGAATTGAGTGTAATATCTCCAAGTTTGCAGATGACACTAAACTGGGTGGCGGTGTGAGTTGTGAGGGGGATGCTAAGAGGCTGCAGGATGACTTGGCTAGGTTACATGGAAACATAGAGACAGAGAAAATAGGTGCAGGAGTAGGCCATTCGGCCCTTTGAGCCTGCACCGCCATTCAATAAGATCATGGCTGATCATTCCCCCAGTACCCCTTCCCTGCTTTCTCGCCATAACCCTTGATCCCCTTAGCCGTAAGGGCCATATCTAACTCCCTCTTGAATATATCCAATGAACTGGCATCAACAACTCTCTGCGGCAGGGAATTCCATAGGTTAACAACTCTCTGAGTGAAGATGTTTCTCCTCATCTCAGTCCTAAATGGCCTACCCCTTATCCTAAGACTATGTCCCCTGGTTCTGGACTTCCCCAACATCGGGAACATTCTTCCCGCATCTAACCTGTCCAGTCCCGTCAGAATGTTATATGTTTCTATGAGATCCCCTCTCATCCTTCTAAATTCCAGTGAATAAAGGCCCAGTTGATCCAGTCTCTCCTCATATGACAGTCCAGCCATCCCTGGAATCAGTCTGGTGAACCTTCGCTGCACTCCCTCAATAGCAAGGACGTCTTTCCTCAGATTAGGAGACCAAAACTGAACACAATATTCCAGGTGAGGCCTCACTAAGGCCCTGTACAACTGCAGTAAGACCTCCCTGCTCCTGTATTCAAATCCCCTAGCTATGAAGGTCAACATACCATTTGCCTTCTTCACTGCCTGCTGCACTGATGAACCATGACCCCCAGGTCTCGTTGCACCTCTCCTTTTCCTAATCTGCCGCCATTCAGATAATATTCTGCCTTCGTGTTTTTGCCCCCAAAGTGGATAACCTCACATTTATCAACATTATACTGCATCTGCCATGTATTTGCCCACTCGCCTAACCTGTCCAAGTCACCCTGCAGCCTCTTAGCGTCCTCCTCACAGCTCACACCACCACCCAGTTTAGTATCATCAGCAAACTTGGAGATATTACACTCAATTCCATCATCTAAATCATTAATATATATTGTAAAGGGAGTTAGACATGGCCCTGTCAGCTAAAGGGATCAAGGGGTATGGAGAGAAAGCAGGAAAGGGGTACTGAGGTGAATGATCAGCCATGATCTTATTGAATGGTGGTGCAGACTCGAAGGATCGAATGGCCTACTCCTGCATCTATTTTCTATGTTTCTATGTTTCTATGTAAAGAGCTGGGGTCCCAGCACTGAGCCCTGCGGCACTCCACTAGTCATTGCCTGCCATTCTGAAAAGACCCGTTTGTCCCGACTCTCTACTTCCTATCTGTCAACCAGTTCTCTATCCACGTCAGTACATTACCTCCAATACGATGTGCTTTGATTTTACACACCAATCTCTTGTGTGGGACCTTAGGTGAGTGGGCAAATGCATGGCAGATGCAGTATAATGTGGATAAATGTGAGGTCATCCATTTTGGGGGGCAAAAACTCGAAGGCAGAATATTATCTGAATGGCGGCAGATTAGGAAAAGGGGAGGTGCAACGAGACCTGGATGTCATGGTTCATCAGTCATTGAAGGTTGGCATGCAGGTACAGCAGGCGATGAAGAAGGCAAATGGTATGTTGGCCTTCATAGCTAGGGGATTTAAATATAGGAGCAGGCAAGTCTTACTGCAGTTGTACAGGGCCTTGGTGAGGCTTCACCTGGAATATTGTGTTCAGTTTTGGTCTCCTAATCTGTGGAAGAACCTTCTTGCTATTGAGAGAGTGCAGCGAAGGTTCACTGGACTAATTCCGTGGATGGCTGGACTGTCATATGAGGAGAGATTGGATCAACTGGGCCTTTGTTCACTGGAGTTTAGGATGAGAGGGGATCTCATGGAAATGTATAAGATTCTGTTGGGACTGGACAGGTTAGATGCGAGAAGAATGTTCCCAATGTTGGGGATGTCCAGAACCAGGGGACAATAGGACTGAGATGAGGAGAAACTTCTTCACTCAGAGAATTATTAACCTGCGGAATTCCCTGCCGCAGAGAGTTGTTGATGCCAGTTCATTGGATATATTCAAGAGGGAGTTAGATATGGCCCTTACGGCTAAGGGGATCAAGGGGTATGGAGAGAAAGCAGGAAAGGGATATTGAGGGAATGCTCAGCCATGATCTTATTGAATGGCGGTGCAGGCTCGAAGGGCCGAATGACCTACTCCTGCACCTATTTTCTATGTTTCTATGTTTCTGTGTCTCTAAGATTGAGACCATCCGTTCGGCCGCCTCTGCCTCTTCCCTTCCTTCCCCTAGCCCAGCGGGCCAAACTTCTCAAAGGAAACCCCCTAACCTAGCCCTGACCTCATGTCCTTCTCCAGTTTCTCTCCGATCTCCCCTCATGATGTTTCCGACCTCATCCTGTCCATGAGACCCACTTCCTTCTCCCTTGACCCCCATTCCCACCAAACTGTTGACCACCCAACTTCCTTTTCTGGCTCCCATGTTAGTTGACATTGTTAACAGTTCTCTCACCTCAGGTACTGTCCCTCTCTCCCTCGAATCTGCCATCATCACCCCTCTCCTCAAAAAAACAACCATCAACCCCTCCGTGCAAACTACCGCCCCATCTCCAACATCCCTTTCCTCTCCAAAGTACTTGAACGCGTTGTCGCCTCCCATATTTGTGCCCATCTTTCCCGCAATTCCATGTTTGAATCCTTCCAATACGGTTTCTGCGCCTGTCACAGTACCGAAACGGCATTCATCAAAGTCACAAATGACATCCTTTGTGACTGTGACAAAGGCAAACTATCCCTCCTCGTCCTTCTTGACTTGTCTGCAGCCTTTGACATGGTTGACCAGTCTATCCTTTTCCAATACCTCACCACCATTGTCCAGCTGGGTGGGACTGCACTCGCCTGGTTCCATTCTTATCCATCTATTTGTAGTCAGAGTATCACCTGCGATGGCTTGTCTTTCCACATCGTTACCTCTGGTGTCCCTCAAGGATCTATCCTTGGCCCCCTCCTATTTTTCATCTACATGTTGTCCCTTGACGACATCATCCAAAAACACAGCATCAGTTTCCACATGTATGCTGATGACACCCAGCTCCATCTCACCACCACTTCTCTCAACCCCTCCACGGGCTCTAAATTATCAGACTGTTTGTCTGACATCCAGTTCTGGATGAGCAGAAATTTTCTCCAATTGAATATTGGGAACACCGAAGCCATTGTTTTCGGTCCCTGCCACGAACTCCGTCTCTACCCACGCACTCTATCTCTCTCCCCCACTCCTGTCTGAAGCCGAACCAGATTGTTTGCAACCTTGGTGTCATATTTAACCCTGAAATGAGCTTTCGACTCGATATCCGTAGCATAACTAAGACCGCCTATTTTCAACGATGTAACATCACCCGTCTGCACCCTTGCGTCAGCTCATCCGCTGCTGAAGCTCTCATCCATGCCTTTGTTACCTCTAGACTTGACTATTCCAACACACTCCTGGCTGGCCTCCCGCATTCTACCCTATGTAAACTAGAGAGGATCCAAAGTCCCGTTCACCTATCACCCCTCTGCTCGCTGACTTATATTGGCTGCTGGTTAAGCAACGCCACGATTTCAAAATTCTCATCCTTATTTTCAAATCGCTCCATGGCATCGCCCCTCCCTATCTCTGTAATCTCCTCCAGCCCCACAAACACCACTCCCCCACTTCCACCACCCCTCTCCCTGAGTTGTCTGCACTCCTCTAATTCTGCCCTCTTGAGCATCCCTGATTATAATCGATCAATCATCGGTGGCCGTGCCTTCTGTTGCCTAGGCCCTAAGCTCTGGAACTCCCTCCCTAAACCTCTCCGCCTTTCTTTCCTCCTTCAAGACGCTCCTTAAAACATACCTTTTTGATCCAAGCTTTCGGTCACCTGTCTATTTTCTGCTTATGCAGCTCGGTGTCAAATTTTTATCTCATAACACTCCTGTGAAGCACCTTAGGACGTTTCACTATGTTAAAGGCACTATATAAATACAAGTTGTTGTTGTTTCCCTGACTGTTTTGTTGCTTCTATTGTCTCTCCGTTCATTCTCTCTGTGTTTCTGTTTCTTTTGTTGCTGCTGATCTTATTCTGTTTTCACATCATTGTGTCTTTCTTTTCTTTATCTTCCCCATTTCTCTCATTCTGTTCTAATCTCTACTCATTTCGATGGTTGCTTTCTTTTAATCTGCTATTTCCTTCATTCGTTGACAAGAGAATCTTGAAATATCCAGGATGGTGTGAGGGCCGTGTGAGGATGTGTGGGGTCCGAGTGTGGGGGTGGGTGTGAGGATGGGTGTGAGGATGGGTGTGAGGGTGGGTGTGAGGGTGGATGTGAGGGTGGGTGGGGGCTGAGTGTGAGGGCCGTGTGAGGGTGGGTGAGGTCCGAGTATGAGAGTGGGTGTGAAGGTGGGTGTGAGAGTGGGTGTGAGGGTGGGTGTGAGGGCCGTGTGAGGGTGAGTGTGAGGGTGCGTGTGAGGGTGGGTGTGAAGGTGGGTGTGAGAGTGGGTGTAAGAGTGGGTGTGAGAGTGGGTGTGAGGATGGGTGTGAGGGTGGGTGTGAGGGTGGGTGTGAGGGTGCGTGTGAGGGTGGGTGTGAAGGTGGGTGTGAGAGTGGGTGTGAGGGTGGGTGTGAGGGTGTGAGGATGCGTGTGAGGGTGGGTGTGAGGGTGGGTGTGAAGGTGGGTGTGAGAGTGGGTGTGAGGGTGGGTGTGAGAGTGGGTGTGAGGGTGGGTGTGAGGGTGGGTGTGAAGGTGGGTGTGAGAGTGGGTGTGAGGGTGGGTGTGAGGGTGGGTGTGAAGGTGGGTGTGAGAGTGGGTGTGAGGGTGGGTGTGAGGGCCGTGTGAGGGTGTGTGGGGTCCGAGTATGAGGGTGGGTGTGAAGGTGGGTGGAAAGTGGGTGTGAGGGTGGGTGTGAGGGTGGGTGTGAGGGTGTGTGTGAGGGTGGGTGGGGTTTGGGGGGGTCATTTTTAGACTCCTGCTGGTCTGGGATCTGGCATACCATGCAGTGCCAACACAAGCACAGGAAATAGATTACACCACGATGCTTCCCCTTTACATTGTTTCCAGGATTTGTGGCGTTTCGCTCAAGGGGGAGGAGCAGAATGCCTGCACTTAATATGAATGTTTTTGCCTTAAATTGAAGTCTTAGGATTACCTGGTGGTCCCAGGAGTAGAATGCTGTGCTCGTATTCAGAGGCTCCAGCTTCAGGTGCCCTTTCCAGCATTAACATTCACCTATGCCTGTAGGTGGGTTTTGCAGATTTCGCCGGCTCAGAATTTTAAAGAAATCCTCATGTTCTTCTTTCTCTACAATTAGTGTAGAGAAATAAAGCTACAGACAGTTCCTGTTGTGATTAAGATAAGTTGCAGGCATTTCAGATTATTGGTGGAAACTCAGACGGGAAAGGATATTTCCATTTTGACAGATACTTTACAATAGACGATAGGGAAGACAGAAATGAAACAGGAAAACCAAGAAGGGTCTGTTATTTGGTGACCATATGAAGAGAAAGGGACCTGTTAATAACTGAGAACATGCACTGTGCTCCAGGGAAAAGTATATAGATCCAAGTTAAAGAAATAAGTATAATTAATGACTCCCACAAAATTCCACGGGAGTTTAGCGGCGGCGGTAAACGGTGCCAACCGTTCCACTGCGGTGGAGATGATCACCGTGCGCAGTGGCCCCAGAGCAAAAATTCGGGCAGCCCCCTGGAGCTGCGCCAGGTAATGCCAGCGACAGCACCAGGGGGCGCGTGCCCGGCTACAGGCCGCTCGCGGGGTGACATTTAAAGGGGAGGTGGCGCTTTAAACAAAAAATCTGCAGTTTCCGGTCGCGGTCTGTTGTGGGGTCCTTTAATGAAGGGGAGGGTCCTTCTATGCGGCAGCGCTAAGCGTCCCACCACATAGTGCTGTGTCCCTCAGATTCCTTCCACCCTGCTCTTGCCCCACAGAGCAAATAGAGCGCATTATTTGAAGTGGTTGTATTTATTATTAAGAAAGCATATTATTATGTAAGACAACATCAAGAAGTCTATCCTTTTTGTCTGCTTGTCGATTTTCCATGATGTTGTGCATGGGGAGTCAAGCACAAATGTAGACTTCAAGTAAAGCAGGGGATAATTGGACCAGGTCACATAGACTTAATTCAATCCTCAGTTTAAAGTCATAGACGATGGCGGGGAATTTACTCCGAGCTTCTCCCGCTCCACTGCTGTAACATAGCCGGAAACCCCATTTCTGCCGCACTTCCAGCAAAGTTGCAGCGGCAGAAAGGGAGCAGCTCTGAGGAAATTCCCAGCCTGTGTCCTTAATTTTATATAATACTTCAAGTAAATATTATTGTATTCATAATTAAACAGCATAAGGCAATTTAGGAAGCAGAAAAGCAGAGTAGATTGGGCCCCAGGAGTTTCTCTGAAGTACAGGCTGCGGAGCTGGGGAAAGCAAAACGGAGGTATTGCAAAGACAATACCTGTGAGGGGTGGGATGTAATTACATCATGACAAGTTTATATAGACATTATAAATGTGGACACAGGCATTTATAAGAGGAAAATTTGATGCAAAAGTGTGACAAAAATGTGACAAGAGGAAGTAAGATTTTATAGACAGGGAGGGGCCAAAATTGCACACCACCCGAAACAAGTTTGCGGATGACACTAAACTGGGTGGCAGTGTGAGCTGTGAGGAGGACGCTAAGAGGCTGCAGGGTGACTTGGACAGGTTAGGTGAGTAGGTAAATGCATGGCAGATGCATTAGAATGTGGATAAATGTGAGGTTATCCACTTTGGGGGCAAAAACACGAAGGCAGAATATTATCTGAATGGCGGCAGATTAGGAAAAGGGGATGTGCAACGAGACCTGGGTGTCATGGTTCATCAGTCACTGAAAGTGGGCATGCAGGTACAGCAGGCGGTGAAGAAGGCAAATGGTATGTTGGCCTTCATAGCTAGGGGATTTGAATATAGGAGCAGGGAGATCTTACTGCAGTTGTACAGGGCCTTAGTGAGGCCTCACCTGGAATATTGTGTTCAGTTTTGATCTCCTAATCTGAGGAAGGATGTTCTTGCTATTGAGGGAGTGCAGCGAAGGTTCACCAGACTAATTCCAGGAATGACTGGACTGTCATATGAGGAGAGACTGGATCAACTGGGCCTTTATTCACTGGAGTTTAGAAGGATGAGAGGGGATCTCATAGAAACATATAAGATTCTGACGGGACTGGACAGTTTAGATGCGGGAAGAATGTTCCCGATGTTGGGGAAGTCCAGAACCAGGGGACATAGTCTTAGGATAAGGGGCAGGCCATTTAGGACTGAGATGAGGAGAAACTTCTTCACTCAGAGAGTTGTTAACCTGTGGAATTCTCTACCACAGGAAGTAGTTGAGGCCAATTCACTAAATATATTCAAAAGGGAGTTAGATGAAGTCCTTACTACTCGGGGGATCAAGGGGTATGGCGTGAAAGCAGGAAGTGGGTACTGAAGTTTCATGTTCAGCCATGAACTCGTTGAATGGCGGTGCAGGCTAGAAGGGCTGAATGGCCTGCTCCTGCACCTATTTTCTATGTTTCTATGTTTCTAAAATAGGTGTAGGAGTAGGTCATTCGGCCCCTCGAGCCTGCACCGCCATTTAATGAGATCATGGCTGATTATTCCCTCAGTAACCCTTTCCTGCTTTCTCTCCATACCCCTTGATCCCCTTAGCCGTAAGGGCCATATCTAACTCCCTCTTGAATATATCAAATGGCATCAACATTTTCTATGTTTCTATGTTTCTATGAGTCACACCTACCGCTCTTGAAGTGTTCCATCCGCCCCAATGCATAGGGCGGCCAATCCGGAGAAATTCACCACTTTGTGCTCTTTTTTGGAGCGGGGCGGAAGTGGCCTTATCATCAGGGCGGAATTGGGGGCGGGACGGAGTGGCCGTTACTAGTGGGACGGAATTGGGAGTGGGGCAGAGTGACCGCTGCTCCAAGACATCAGCGCCATGCTGATGATGTCATCGCGCTGGCGCATCACAATGTCTCTCCCCTTCATTTAAAGGGGAGGGCCACTGCAAACTCTACAGCCACTTCAGTGGTAAACACTGGGCCACCAGGGAAGAGTTTTGGCCGGGCCAGTGGCCTGGCACCCAAGAGGGGGTGCTGCGCTGCCTGTTGATGACCCGGCCGAACCTGCGACCATAATTGTTGGCCCGACCTGGCAGTCGGCGATAAAAATAAACATGGAGTCGCCGGCAGTGTCACCTCCCCTTTAAGGGCGGCCATGCCACCAAGCCACAGAAAGGGTACCAACAGCAAAAGCTGTTCGGGGCACCAACCGTTGGCGGCACCGCTCCCATGGGGCAATTTTAGAAAGGGACAATTTCCCGCAAGGCAATTTCGGGAAGGGGTCGCCGCCGGTCAGTAAGGAGTTGGCGCATGCATGATGCGGTGGCAAAACGGTCCCCTACACCACCGCAAAACTGAAAAAGGGCAATTTATAAAATGGTGCCCCTCCGCGGAGACTCGGCAGCCAGTCCACACTGACCCGTGGCTGCAGTTTTGCCACGGGCCTTATAGAAAGGGGCAATTTCAGCCCCGAACTTTACACAGATATAATATTTTTAAATATACTGTATAGATTAATAAACCCTGCTCAAGTGCCAAGGTAACAGTATAGGATACCATTAGCTTTGGAAAAAAATGTAAAAGAGATTAGTTAAATCAAGAGTAATGCTTAGGTAATATCAAAGTTGAAATGTAAAAGTCTAAAGATTGTCTCGGGGCCGAAATTACCTCTTTCCTTAAGACCTGTTCCCACCGGAAATCGGAGTGCAATGGCCGCCGATTTCTCGTGTAATGGCCGCCATTATCAAAATTCCGCTCCTGCAGTATCCCAGCGGTGATCCGTTTTCCCTTCGCCCCGCCGCCCCCACCGCTCCGCTCCTGCCGAGCTGCCCTAAGTGCGTCATCAGATGCGCACCACCGATGTTCCCCCCCGGTGGCGAAATTCCGCCAAGAAAATCTTTCTGCCGCCAGGCGCTGCCAAAACCTGCTTTTCTGAGACGGTGCAGTGAGGCTGTGGCCTTCTGAAATGGCGGTTCGGCTCCAATTAAAGGGGAGGATGCACTGCCACTGCCGCCATGTTTTTTCTTTGTCGGCGGCCTGTATGTGGGGCCGAGAATTATTCCCCCACGTTCTTGGGTGCTCGGCCGCTGGTCTGGTCGAAACCCTCCCTGGTGACCCAGTGGAATGAACTTTTAAAATTGCACAGGCTCTCCCCTTTAAGTGAAGGGGAGAGCGTGATGACGCAACGCCATGATGACGTCATCAGTGCTACACTGATGACTGACAGTGGCGGACACTACACCCCACTCCAACTTCGGCCCCTCTAGTGTGCTCACCGCCGCACTACTGCCCCTATTATGAGCGACTTCCTGTCCGCCTGAAAAAAAGCCAAAGAGCGGAATTTCGCTCAAGAGGCCACCTCAACCACCATGACGGTAAAAATACTAGAAACGGGATGCATGCGGCCCCGTTTCTGGCGGTGGGAAATTTCTGCCCCCCAGATTTGAGAAAGTAGATAAAGGTCCAATTCTGAGGTCCTTGAGAAGAATAGGGACAATTTTAACCCTGGCCCTGCCTAACGAATTAGTAGGTGGGGGCTGCGGGGCAGGCGGTTAAACTAACTGTAAAGGACTTACTGATCTGTTCCCACTTGCGTTCCTGCTGGCCACCATTTTAACTACTCAATCTTTTTTGTTAACGGAGGAAGACGGGACCTCAGGAATACATGCAAAAAGATGACATTTTAACGTGAAATCATGGAAGTCCTGCTCAGTGCCCCAACTTGTCAGTAAAATCTAGTGGATTGGTCTCTCAGGAGCATTATTTAAAGGGGCATCACCAGCAGGTAATTGGATCAGAGGATCTGTGTGCCATTGTGCTGTTAGGATTTCAAGGCTTGTTTCCAGTTTCCAGATTGTAATATATATAACTCCACCTGTGGACTACTGTGGCAATGCAGTCAGTGCTATGTGCAAATAAAGAGGGAACAGGTCATCTGACTAGAGTTCTGGAGTATTCTGCCATCTTAAGGCTTGTGTGTGTTTGTGAGTTGTACTAAAGATATAACAATGGTGACGAGAATGGGATAAAAGGAAAACAAAGCTGAAATTTTTGTTGGTGGATGATTCAGCCAACCGACAGAGAGACTTTGAGAGCTTCTCTATTTTGATTAACAGCTACAAATCCAAGGTAGATTACAAGCACACTTGTTTGAACTGCCAGAGCCCAGATGGCTGCACCTATGGGAATAATAGGGCATTTGGGGGAGTTTCAACATGACCGTGAAAGTTTCGGAGCAAACGTGGAGCGGCTAGAAATGTTTTTCGCTGTAAATAATGTCATCGAAGTCCTCAATGATGAAAACTATAACCGGGTGGTGTTGGAAAGACAAAAGGCTATTTTCTTAACTGAAGCAGGGCCCGAGGTGTATGAAATCATGAAAAATTTGCTTGTGCCTGTCAAGCCAAAGGATACAACTCTTCAGCAGATTTCAGCACTACAGTCCTGAGCCCCTGGAAATTGCTAAAAGTTATCGTTTTGGAATACGAGATCAGTTAACTGAAGAAAATATCAGTGAGTACATTGTAGCATTAAAAAAGCTATCTATTCACTATAATTTCAGAAACTTTCAGGGCTGAGCACTGAGTGATCGCTTTGTTTGTGGGCTGAAAAATGATGCGATCAGAAGAAAGTTATTGACATTTCCTAATTTGACTTTGATTTAGCTTGTCAGACAACTATGTCAATGGACATGGCCGATCAATATTCCCGAGAATTTCATACTAGTTCCAGTCATCAGACAACCGAGGTAAATCGCCTGCAGGTTAAAAGTAAAAGGCAGTTGGGCCCCAAGGTCTCAGAAACTGGCAATGGTAACAGAGCATTGAAGTTCTGTGCCTGGGATAACACATTGCTCAAAGTTGTCCATATGTGAAGGCAGAGTGTTTCATCTGCAGGAAAACTGGGTATCTTGCGAAGGCATGCCAACTGAAGGGTAAAACTTTCAAAGCTATAAGTAGAAATCCACAGAGACTACATAGCATGGAAAAAAAACAACAGGACGAGGAGGTTTTAGAGCTACACATCATCAGGAGCATGAGGTTAACTAACAGCAATTCGAAAAGTATCATAATCCACATAGATGTTGCAGGAATCAAGATACCCATGGAAATCGACACTGGTGCATCCATGAGTGTAGTACCGGAGTCGCTATTCCTCAACAAATTGCATGATTTCCCATTGGAGAAATCCAAGATAGAGCTGCGAGTCTACTTGGGGGAGAATATTCCTGTGGAATTTCAATTTCAAAGCTTGCCTCTATTAGTAGTGGCAGGAGACAAGCTTGCCTTACTAGGAAGAAATTGGTTGGAATCACTGAAGCTGGATTGGAGTGAGATTTTTCATGTTGAAAGGATGATGTCATCAAGAATTATCCAAAGGTGTTCTGCAAAACAGGAAGTCCGATCCAAGGCTTCAAGGCAAGTGTCAGGGTACAGAAGGACGCTAGATCGGTTTACTGCAAGCTACGACCCGTACCATATGCACTCAAGGAGAAAGTTGAGCAAGAACTCAAAAGACTAGAGACGGAGAACATTATTTCTAAGAATGATCTATGTAATTTGGCTACACCCATTGTTGTTGTACCTAAGTCCGATGGTAAGGTAAGATTGTGTGGTGATTATAAAGTAACCGTAAACCAGGTT